>NC_132876.1:47062457-47370096 GCF_048164855.1 Canis lupus baileyi | reverse complement strand
GCCAGAACACCTGCACCCCGATGTTTATAGCAGTAATGTCCACAATAGCCAAACTGTGGAAGGACAGCCAAACTGTCCATCGAAAGATGAATGGATAAAGAAGATGTGGTCTATGTATACAATGGGATATTACTCAGCCATTAGAAATGACAAATACCCACCATTTGCTTCGACATGGATGGAAGTGGAGGGTATCATGCTCAGTGAAATAAGTCAATCTGAGAAGGACAAACATTATATGGTCTCATTCATTTGCAGAATAAAAATAAAAATGCAAGAGAGTAAAGAGGAAAGGAGAAAAAATGAGTTGGAAATATCAGAAAGGGAGAAAGAACATGAGAGACTCATAACTCTGGGAAACGAAATAGGGGGGTGGAAGGGGAGGAGGGTGGCGGTGGGGGTGAATGTGTGATGGGCACTGAGAGTGGCACTTGACGGGTAGAGCACTGGGTGTAATTCTGTATTTTGGAAAATTGAACACCAATAAAAAATAAATTTATTATTAAAAAAAGACAGAATAAAGCTGATGTACATCCAATAAATAAATAAATAAATAAATAAATAAACAAATTTACTTTTTATTGCTGTTCAATTTGCTAACATATAGCATAACACCCAGTGTTCATCCCATCAAGTGCCCCCCTCAGTGCCCGTCACCCAGTCACCCCCACCCCCCACCCACCACCTATTCCACCTCCCTAGTTTGTTTCCCAGAGTTATGAGTGTCTCATATTCTGACTCCCTCAGTGCCGGTCACCCAGTCACCCCAACCCCCGCCCTCCTCCCCTTCCACCACCCCTAGTTTGTTTCCCAGGGTTAGGAGTCTTCATGTTCTGTCTCCCTTTCTGATACTTCCTACCCATTTCTTCTCCCTTACCTTCTATTCCCTTTCACTATTATTTATATTCCCCAAAACGTATAAATGTTCATCAAAAAAAAAAGTTTGACAGAATTCCCCTGGGAAGCCATCTGGCCAGGGACTTTTGTGTCCTGGGAGGTTTTTGATGACTGCCTCAATTTCCTCCATGGTTATTGTCCTTATCAGATTTTCTATTTCTTCCTGTTCCAGTTTTGGTAGTTTGTTATTTTCTAGAAATGTGTCCATTTCTTCTTGATTGCCTAATTTATTGACGTATCCTGCTCATAATATGTTTTGAAAATCGTTTGTATTTCCTTGGAGCTGGTGGTGACCTCTCCTTTCTCATTCATGATTTTATTAACTTGAGTCTTCTCTCTCTTCTTTTTAATATGGCTGGCTAATGGTTTATCTATCTTATTAATTCTTTCAAAGAACCAGCTCCTGGTTTTGTTAATTCGTTCCAGATCTGCTCAATTCTTTATTAACTCTCTTCTTCTGCTGGGTGTAGGATCTATTTGCTGTTTTTTCTCCAGCTCCTTTAGGTGCAAAGTTAGCTTTTGTATTTTTGTTCTTTCTAGTTTTTGGATGGATGCTTGTATTGCGATGTATTTCCCCCTTCAAGACTGCTTTTGCTTCATCCCAAAGGTTTTGAATGGTTGTACCGTCATTCTCATTAGTTTCCATGAATCTTTTTAATTCTTTCCTAATTTCCTGGTTTACCCTTTCATCTTTTAGCAGGATGGTCCTTAACGTCCACGTGCTTGAAATCCTTCGAAACTTCTTATTGTGATTTAGTTTTAATTTCAAAGCATTATGGTCTGAAAATATGCAGGGGACGATCCCAATCTTTTGGTATCGGTTCAGACCTGATTTGTGACCTAGTATGTGGTGTATTTTGGAGAAAGTTCCATGGGCACTTGAGAAGAATGTGTATTTGGTTGCGTTTGGATGTAAAGTTCTGTAAATATCTGTGAAATCCATCTGGTCCAGCGTATGATTTAAAGCTCTTTTTTTGTTGGAGGTGTTGTGCTTAGAAGACTGTCAATTGTAGAAAGCGGTACATTCAAGTCACCAAGTATAAGCGTATTATTATCTAAGTATGTCTTAACTTTGGTTATTAATTGATTGATATAATTGCAGCTCCCATATTCGGAGCATAAATATGGATGATTGTTAAGTCCTCCTGTTGGATAGATCCATCCTTTAAGTATGATATAGTGTCCCTCTTCATCTCTTCCTACAGTCTTTGGGATAAAGTTTAATGTATCTGATATAAGGGTGCTACCCCTGCTTTCTTTTGAGGACCATTTGAAAGGTATATGGATCTCCAACCTTTTATTTTCAGGCTGTAGGTGTCCTTTTGTCTAAAATGAGTCTCTTGTAGACAGCAAATAGATGGGTCTTGCTTTTTTATCCAGTCTGATATCCTGTGCCTTTTGATGGGGTCATTAAGCCCATTCACGTTCAGAGTTACTATTGAAAGATATGAATTTAGTATCATCATGATACCTATTCAGTCCCTGTTTTTGTGCATTGTTTCCTTGGACTTCCTCTTTCTTTTACAGAGTCCCCCTGAATATTTCTTGGAGAACTGGTTTGGTGGTCACATATTCTTTCAGTTTCTGCCTATCTTGGAAGCTCTTTATCTCTCCTTCTATTCTGAATGAGAGCCTTGCTGGATAAAGTATTCTTGGCTACATGTTCTTCTCATTTAGGACCCTGAATATATCCTGCCAGCTCTTTCTGGCCTGCCAGGTCTCTGTGTAGAGGTCTGCTGTGAATCTAATATTTCTCCCCATAAAAATGTAGATTTCTTGTCTCTTGCTGTTTTGAGGATCTTCTCTTTAACTTTGGAATTTGCAAGTTTCACTATTAAATGTCGAGGTGTGGAGCGGTTTTTATTTATTTTAGGGGGAATCTCTCTATTTCCTGGATCTGAATGCTGTTTCCCTTCCCCGATTAGGAAAGTTTTCAGCTATGATTTGTTCAAATACATATTCTGGACCTCTGTCCCTTTTGCACCCTCGGAACCCCAATTAAACGTAGATTTTTCCTTCTGAGTCTGTCATTTATTTCCCTGAACTTATCCTCATGATCTTTTAACTGTTTGTCTCTCTTTTCCTCAGTTTCCTTCTTTACCATCAAATTGTCCTCTATGTCACTCACTCGTTCTTTCACCTCGTTAACCCTTGTTGTTAGGACTTCTAGTTTGGATTGCATCTCATTTAATTGATTTTTAATTTTGGCCTGATTAGATCTAAATTCTGCAGTCATGAAGTCTCTTGAGTCCTTTATGCTTTTTTCTAGAACCATTAGTAGCTTTATAATTGTGCTTCTGATTTGGCTTTCTAACATTGAATTGGAATCCAAATTTTGTAACTCTGTGGGAGAGAGGACTGTTTCTGAATTTTTCTTTTGAGATGAGTTTTCGCTTCTAGTCATTGTGCTCAGTGCAGAATGGCCAAAAACAAGTAGTAATGTAAAAAGGAGAAAAAGAGAGAAGAGAAAAAAGAAAAGAAAAAGAAAAAAAAGAAGGAAAATAGAAGAGAAAAAAGGCAGCGGGGGTGGGGGAAAGTAAACAGAAAAAAAAAAACAAGGGGGAGTATCCTCTGATTCTATATACTGTAAATCCCTCGACTTCCCCTGGAACTTTCCAGTGCTGCTTGGTTAATAACTTGCTTTTCCCCTGTCCCTCTATCTGGTGTTTTGGGGGCGGGGCCTGCTGTGCCTATTGTCAGGTGTGAGCACTTGGGGGAGCTGCTCAGTCCCCTGCCTGGTACACGGCTCAGTGGGAGTTGTTTATTCTTTTTATCCTATGAGGCATCTGTGAGGCTCAGTAGGGTTTGTTTATACTGTGAGGCCCCAGGAGGAACAACAGTAGTGTCGGCGGCCAGCTTTCCAGCCCAGGAGTCCACTCCTGCAGTAACTACCGCAGCTCCCAGTCCACAGCTGCCTGGATGCTCCGGGAGCGTGGTCCCTGATCTGCACTGCCTGGGGCGCCCAGTGGCAGGAGCGTCCAGGCTGTCCCGTGTCCTCCCAGCCTGGGCCTGTCCTTGGGGAGCGCTGGATCTTGGGCTGTGTCCCTCTTCACCCTGGGATCCAGGGCCTGCCCTGCTGGGGTGCTGAGGGATACAGCCCCCTCCATGCGGAGGGACACAGACCCCTCCATGCGGAGCCGCCCCAGAGCTACCTCCAGCCCCAGCCCGGCTCGCGCTGCAGCCCTTTAGGGAGCTCGGCTGTGGTATGTGGTGCGTTGTCCCCGGGCGCAGGTCCTCTGTTAGTGTCCCAGGGAGCCTGAGGGCATCCCTGCCCCTCCTGGGATCCTGCTCTAACTCCCTGCGAGTGCCTTTCCCTCTGGAAAGATTGGTGAAGCTCCTGCTTCTCCTGGTCGGGGCTTTCCTGTCCTGGGGGCACTCGCCAGCTTTTGCCCGGCTCCTCGCGGGGCACCTCCCCCTTGGATGCTTTTTATTGCTTTATTTTTTTCTGTCTTCCTACCTTGATAGAAGCGGGAACTCTTCTCACTGTAGCATTCCAGCTGTTCTCTCTTTAAATCTCAGGCCAAATTCGTGGGTTTTCAGGATGATTTGAAAGTTATCTAGGTAATTTGGTGGGGACAGGTGACTTGGGGACCCTACTCTTCAGCCATCTTGCCCCTCCTCCTGTAGAAAGAAAATTATGATGCCCGACTCAGAGCATCACTTTGAGGAATTGAAGTGAAAAAGTCTGAAAATAACAACCTGCACATGTGGTCCTCAGTGAATGCTAATTCTCCATTCTAATTTTGCTTCCTTCATTCTGTCAAGGCAATGTTTCTGACATGAACATCATCGCATGAGTACCAGAGAGAATACTTGGACATGGAACAGCAAGCGGGGATGAGCCCACATTTTCATGACATGAGAACTTCAGTGTCACTGCAGTGTGTGGGAAGGGTTTATGGTATGGAGTTGAGGAAGAGGCACAGCATCATTTGACTGCTTACAACGACTGAATGGAGACAGGCAAACAAGTGTTCACTCATTCCCCTGTATTTCATGTGCTCTCCCTTCCTCTGTATTCTCTAGTCAATGTACTGTGTTGATCCCCTGACTCTCCCTTCTAGTGGAACAGCTGACAAGGGTGTGAACACAGCCCCTGAAATAGGAGCCAATAGATAAGAACAAAGTGTGATGTTAAGTGTGCTAGACTGGTTCCTAGAGCAAGAGTGAAGAGATTAAGGTCCTATCATTGGGACCATGTAGGTAAGTCACTAGCCTTCCTTCAGTGTCTTCTATACACAGTATAACAATGCTCAGTTCTCCCAATCTCCTGGGAATATTATGAACTGTAAATGTGATCCCATGTGGGAAAGCAATCTGTGGTCATAGGTAGGAGGGAAGGACAGGTATACTTTTGAGTAATTACATTAACAGAGACACCCCAATTATCATTGAACTCTGGTAGACATGAAATTAATGGTATACAAATGTCAGATGCTTAGGTCAGTATTTCTCCAACTGTAGTCCTCAGAGTTCATAAAAATCATCAGTGAGTTCTTGTTTAAATTCTAGATTCCTGAGCCCACTCTAGGTCTGCTGAATCAAAAACAAGAAGGTAGAATAGGAGGGGTTTTTATTTTGAGTAATATCTCCAGTTGTTTCTGGGAATAATCTAAGTTTAAAAAGTACTATTATGGACTTTTGGCAAACTCTGTTTAAATTTTTTAATCTTTGATGTCAAATATCCTTGTCATCTTCTCTTAAAGCTCAGCTTTAAATATCTGTGTTTGCTCCTGTGTATCAAATAGGTAACAGTTCCTCCATGTAAGTAATATTTATTCAGAGACTTACATATGAAGCACTGAAATAGGCACTAGGACACAGCACAGAACAAGACAAGTAGAGTCCCTGGCAGTAAACAGGTAAACAAATCAATAAACAGGACAATTTCATATAGGAAAGAAAGCTTTAAAGATAATCAATGAATCCATTTAATAGGAAATTTGGGGGATAGGGATTATTATGGATGTGTTATCATTGAAGCTCTTTCTCAGGAAGTGACATTTGAGTTGAGTCCTGAACAACAAGAGGAAACCAGGCTTGGGCTGGCTCTTTGGTTTGTGATATTCATGGTATCAGTTGTTCTAGGAGCAGATGATGAGCTTGAGTGGCAAGAGCCTGACAGACAAAGTGCAGATGGTCAGAGATGAGGTCAAAGGTCAGACAGGAGCCACATCACTTGGGCCATGTAAAGAAATTAGAGTTGTTTTAATGGTGGAAAGCTACAGTATGGGAGTTCATGATCTGATTCATGTGCTCACAAGGTGACTCTGGCTGCTGTAATAAGAATGGACTAGACAGGGACAACACGGCTGTGGAGGATACCCATTAGGAGAATCTTGTATAAGTCCAGGGGAGGCATGAGAATGGATTGGCACAATGCTGCCATAGTGTGCAAAGGACAGGGGGAGCCGTGGACAGGACGTATTGGTGATAGGACAGGTGGGACCTGCAATGACTGTGGATGGGGGTATGTGAGGATAAGACTGAATCAAGAATGAGCCCTTGGCTTTTTGTTCAGCCAAGTTCAGAAATGGTGGTGCTATTTCTTGAGATTGGTTGTTCCAAGTGCTTTTGAGACATTCTGATGATAATTAGTTAGGTATCCAATGGTGGTTATGTTGGAAATGATTTACAAAATGCAGCATTTGATGAATAGGATTTAGTTGTAAAACTATTATGCTTTATTACACACAAGGCAAACTATAAAACTATAAATCTCATATTGTATTTTTTAAAGTAGCTAACATTTTTGAACTTTTACTGTGTGCCTAGTAGTGTTTTTGTGTATTAATTCTTTTCTCAAAACAACTGATTGAAATCTGAAACCCATGACATAGGGGTGATTGTGTTCTCCATTTTATAGAAGACTGAGGCACCGGTTCTTTCAATCTCCTAGGATCACAGAGATCCAGGTATCCAGATGTGTTTTCAGTAGAATTTTTAAATAAAAGGGTTCTGGACTATTTATATTTGTAAAGACCAAAACACAAAGCAATATTTATTTACAAATGCTGTGTCTTCTACAATACTGCATAATCTCAATCTTATACATGAAGCAATTGAGTGACTGTAAGGTGAAGTAAAAGTATTAAAACTCACAGAGACTAGGATTTGGACCTGGTCTGTCTCTAGAAGCCACATTCCTTTTTTTATTATTTTTTTATTTTTTTATTTTTTTTCACATTCCTTTTTTTAAAAGAAGATTTTATTTATTTATTCATGAGAGACACACAGAGAAAGGCAGAGACTTAGACAGAGGGAGAAGCGGGCTTCCTGAGGGGAGCGCGATGTGGGACTTGATCCCAGGATACTGAGCCGAAGGCAGATGCTCAACCACTGAGCCACCCAGGTGTCCCAGAAGCCAACATACCTAACCAGTACACTTAGGAAGAAGAAAAAAGTCATTTGTTGCACTATGTCAGCCTATGATGAATGGTGTTAGGTCAGGGCCATCTGTATCTCTTTGGGTGGAAAGTGTGCTTCAGTCGATATTGCAGTGTACCAGATGGTATTTATTTAAGAAAAACAAAAAGATAGTAATTACAGAAACAAAAGGCTGTCATAGATGAACAAAGATAGACCCTGGTCAAAGTGATAAGGACAGATTTCAATTAGTAATATACTTTTGCGACAGGGAAGAGTCCAGTGTGAACTGATCTCAAGTTCAATTTGTATAGAGGTGACTGAGCATTTTAAAGGAAGTATGAGAGAATAGGAAGAGGAGTAAATAGAGGCTCAGTAGAGTCAAGGAAATGAAAAATTACAAAAATAAGTTAGTGGGTTTTGCCCATCTGAGTTTGCTAATTGGCCTTTTATTCGAGATAGATTTCTACTTTCCTGAAAATGAATGGGAAATATCAGAGAGGGTGACAGAACATGAGAGACTCCTAACTTCCTAACTCTGGGAAACGAATAAGGGGTAGTGGAACGGGAGGTGGATGGGGGGATCGGGTGACTGGGTGATGGTCACTGAGGGGGGCACTTGACGGGATGAGCCCTGGGTGTTATGCTATATGTTGGCAAATCGAACTCCAATAAAAAAATATACAAAAAAAAAGAAGATTTCTACTCTTCCACAGGGGCAGGAGGCGGGGGCCCTATCTTCAGATGTTGGCTGGAACAAATAGTAAATTGTTCTGGCAGCCTTGAGTTTTAAAGGCAATCACTTTAAGGGGATTTAGGGTCATCTTAGGGATGTAGTTTAGAGCTGTTAGAAAACTTATAGTAATGTTTAGTTCAAGACTTAATTGGCCAGGGTTGAGGTGTGTCAAGAAGAGGGGTAAGAGGAGTCTGTCTAGAGTTTGGTCCAGGAGAGAATCTTTATCAAGGGTACTAATTATATAAAAAAGAGGAATAATCATAATAGTTACTATGCATTAGAAAAATTGGCTGTTAAAATAATTTATTGGACTTTCATGGCAAAATTTTTCTCTCTTATGAACTCTAAATGTTTTTCAGATGGGAATCATTTTGCTCTGTGCTCTAGGCTTTGTTGGATGGAAGACAGGACTGATTTCACCCCATCTGATAGGTGAAGCTAAAAGAGGTGTGGTGACTTACCCTAGGCCACCTAGAGTTAGTGGGTTAGGTTGGCCTATGGGGCCATGGTACTCAGTTTTCTGTACCTCACACATAGCATTTATCCCTTGTTCCTTTTTTTTTTTTTTTTTTTTTTTTATCCCTTGTTCCTATGTGTAGTTAATCACTTTAAGGGATCAAAGGATATAAGCTTCTTTAAAGTTAACCTGCAAGTAAAATAATAAAAGTAAAAAATAAATAAATAAGTTAACCTGCAAGTAATATACAAAGACACTAAGTCTCTTCAAATAAAAAGAAATAGGATATTGATTATCTTCTCCTTCCCTAATCTCTATTGGGAGATTAGAAGAAAAATTCCTGGAATCATGCATGCAGCATGTACTCTTTTGTGTCTGGCATCTTTCAGTCAACATAATATGTATTTACACTATCATTGTTCATAGTTGGAATTTATTCATTCTCATTGGGGTCTAGTAAGTAGTATGTTATGTGGCTATTTCACAATATAGCTGTCTATTTTGGGAATTTACATATTTTTACATTTTTTACTTATTTTGAGTAATGGTCTATGAATGTTTGTTTATATATTTTTGATGGACATATATATTTCCATTTCTCTTGGACATATACTAAAGAATGGTATTTCTGAGTCATAGAGTATGCATATGTTCAGTTCAGTAGATACTGCAAAGCGGTTTTTCAAGTGGTTGTTCCAATCTGTGTTCCTACCAACAGTATGTGAGAATTCCACTTTTTCCAAATTCTTGACAACACTTGGGATTTTCCATCTTTTTCATTTTTGTTGGTCTAATGGGCATGGAGTGGTATGTCACTGTGGCTGTAACTTTAATTTCTCTGTTTTAATTTTTCTTTAACTCTCTCTGAAGTGTTTAGTTTCTTTTAATTTAAAGAAGTTACATTTTTTTAACCTAATTTATTTGCTGAAAAAAATGGATCTTTTGTTGTGTGGAATTTAGATTTTGGGTTTTGCTAGTTCTATCTTTATTGTGATATGTATTATGTTCCTCTGCCCCTTCTATTTCCTTTAAATTTATAATTAGATTTAAAGGCTTGTTAAGATTCAGGGTTTTTTTTCAAGAGTACCTTAGATGTGGTGTTGTTTAGTTCTATAGTATTGCACCATGAAGCTCATTTTGTCTAGTTGTCTCCTATTGTGACATTAAGGTTCATCACTGAGTTCGAGTATTCTTAGCCTGATCCATTGATTATAAAGTTTCTCATTTGCTTTTCACCTCATGTTTATGCAATCTCTGAATATTGTTGCCTGGGTCTACATTTCATTAAAGGCTGCAAAATAGTGATATTCTAATTCTGATTTCTTCTGCATTAGCTAAAATTCTTTTATTAAAGAAATTTAACATCATCAACTTTTAGGCTGTGCTAAACTTGATTTGCACAGGAAGGGAAGGATGAATGTGTAATTCTTTAATGGTATTCCCACCTTTCAAAATAATGATTTTTTTTTACTAGAATCCTGCAAAAGTAAACAGTGAGTTTTATTTTCTTTTTTTAATAATAAATTAATTTTTTTATTGGTGTTCAATTTACCAACATACAGAATAACACCCAGTGCTCATCCCGTCAAGTGCCCCCTTCAGTGCCCGTCACCCATTCACCCCCACCCCCCGCCCTCCTCCCCTTCCATCACCCCTAGTTCGTTTCCCAGAGTTAGGAGTCTTTACGTTCTGTCTCCCTTTCTGATATTTCCCACACATTTCTTCTCCCTTCCCTTATATTCCCTTTCACTATTATTTATATTCCCCAAATGAATGAGAACATACAATGTTTGTCCTTCTCTGATTGACTTACTTCACTCAGCTGAGTTTTATTTTCTTTTGCTTTTTTTAGGGTGTCATCATGAACTCATAGATCTTTATATTTGATGTTTTAATCCATTGTGGCCATTAATCATTTTGATATTCAAAATGTTCTATGTTTGGCCAGTGGAAGTTCCTTCAGAGTGTCTTCTGAGTCTTTTTAAAAAGATTTTATTTATTTGTTCATGAGAGACACAGAGGCAGAGTCATAGGCAGAGGGAGAAGCCAGATCCATGCAGGGAGCCCAATGTGGGACTCGATCCCGGGACTCCAGAACCATGCCCTGAGCCAAAAGGCAGATGCTTAACCACTGAGTCACCCAGGCATCCCCTGAGTCTTTTTTTAAATATTTTATTTATTTATTAATGAGAGACGCAGAGAGAGAGAGGCAGAGACACAGGCAGAGGGAGAAGCAGTCTCCATGCGGGACCCCGATGTGAGACTCGATTCCGGGTCTCCAGGATCATGCCCTGGGCCAAAGGCAGACGCTCAACCGCTGAGCCACCCAGGCGTACCCCCCACCCCCGAGTCTTTTTAATATGCTTTTTGGCAGTATAGTTTGGTCCATAATTCATGATACAATTCCTATCCTAGACTTGGAATCAGTTATTTCTCCAAGGAAGCCTGGTTCTTTTTAGTGGGAAATGATTTTAGAGGATTCAGTCAGGGTACTAGAGATGCTCATTGCTACTTGGCTAGCCATTGTTTCTTTACCTTTTCAATGCATATAACTTGTAAATATAATTTTAAAATAGATGTTATTTTTAGGGCATTTTTAGAAACAAAACTGAGTGGAAACTATAGAGATGTCCCATATATGATTTGCTCTACACATGCATAGCCTCTCCCATTATCAAAGTAGTACATTTGTTATAATTGATGAAGCTATTTTAACATATCATTATTAACCAAAGTCCATAGTTTATGGTTTATTATGGTTCATTCTTGGTGTTGTGCATTTTATGGGTTTGGAAAAATGTATCTACCATTTATAGTATTATACAGAATAATTTCATTGGCCTAAAAATCCTCTGTTTCTCACCAATCCAGCCCTCTCCCCATTCTAATCCATGGCAACCATTGATCTTTTTACTGTCACCATGTTTTGCCTTTTTCAAAATGTCGTATAGTTAGAATCATACGGTATATAACTTATAAATTGGCTTCTTTCACCTAATAACATGCATTTATGGTTCTTCCATGTCTTCATGGTGTGATGGTTTATTTCTTGTTATCACTGATAATATTTCATTGTTGGATGTATCACACTTTACTTGTGACTTAGTAAAGGACATCTTGGATGCTTCCAGATTTTGACAATTATGAGTAAAGCTGCTATAAAAATTCATGCTCAGATTTTTGTGAGGCTGTAACTTTTCAACTCCTTTGAGTACATACCGGGGAGCATGATTGTTGGATTGCGTGTTAAGTCAATGTTTAGGTTTTTTTTTTTTTTTTTTTTAAGATTTTATTTATTGGGCAGCACCCGTGGCACAGCAGTTTAGCACTGCCTACAGCCTGGGGTGTGATTCTGGCGACCCGGGATCTAGTCCCATGTCGGGTTCCCTGCATGGAGCCTGCTTCTCCCTCTGCCTGTGTCTCTGCCTCTCTCTCTCTCTCTCTCTCTCTCTCTCGCTGAGTCTCTATGAATAAATAATCTACAAAATATTTTATTTATTTATTCATGAGACACACACACACACACACACACACACAGAGGCAGAGACACATGCAGAGGGAGAAGCAGGCTCCATGCAGGGAGCCTGATGTGGGACTCGATCCTGGGATTTCAGGATCACGCCCTGGGCCAAAGGCAGGTGCTAAATGGCTGAGCCACCCAGGGATCCCCTCGATGTTTAGTTTTATAAGAAACTGCCAGACTGTCTTTGAAAGTGGTCATACTATTTGGTATTCTTATCACCAATAAATGAGAATTCTCATTGCACTGTAGTGGTATCATTTGGTGTTGTCAGTGTTCTGGATTTTGGTCATTCTTATAAGTGTGTGGTGGTACCTTGTATTAATTTGCATTATTTGATGATATATTATGTGGAGAATCTTTTCACATGCTTACTTCCAATCTGTATATCTTCTTGGATGAGATGTCTGTTCAGGACCTGGGCCCATTTTTAATTGGGTTGCTTGTTTTCTTATTGTTAAATTTTAAGAGTTCTTTTTATATTTTTATTTTTATATTTTGGATAACAGTCTTTATTAGATGTGTCTTCTATGTTTTTTCCCCAATATGTGGTTTGTATTCTCATTCTTTTGATGTTGTCTTTCTTAGAGCAGGAGATTTTCATTTTAATGAAATCCAGCTTGTCAATTATTTCTTCATGGATCATGCTTTTGGTGTTGTATCTAAAAAGTTCTCATATCCAAGGTCATCTAGATTTTTTCCCTATGTTACTTTCTTTGCATTTAGTTTTGCCATCCATTTTAAGTTAATTTCTGTGAGGGGCTTAAGCTCTATATCTAGATTCTTTCTTTTGCATGTTGATATACAGTTATTCTGGTACCATTTATTGAAGAGTATCTGTGGTCTATTGTATTTCCATTGCTCCTTTTTCAAAATAGTTGAATTTCTGGGCACTCAATTCTTCTTCCATTGATCTATTTGACTATCTGTCATTGATAGATACTGTCTTGATTACTATAGCTTTATAGTAAGCTTAAAATATGGTACTATCTGTCCTACAACTTCGTTCTTCTCCTTATGTATAGTATCAGCTATTCTGCATCTTTGCCTCTCCATATAAACTTTATAATCAGTTTGTTGGTATGCACAAATTACCTCCTGAGATTTTGGATGAAGTTGCATTGAGTCTATAGACCAAGTTGGGAAGAACTGATATCTTGAAGGTATTGAGCTTTCCTAGTTATAGACATGGAATATCTCCTCCTCTATTTAGTTCTTTGGTCATTTACCAGAGTTTTGTAGTTTTCCACATATAGACCTTGTACATATTTCATTAGATTTATATCTAAGTATTTCCTTTTGGAGTTTCTATATATATGTTACTGTTTTCTTTTTCTTTTTCTTTTTTTTTTGGAGTTCAATTTACCAACATACAGAATAACCCCCAGTGCCCGTCACCCATTCACTCCCACCCCTGCCCTCCTCCCCTTCTACCACCCCTAGTTCGTTTCCCAGAGTTAGCAGTCTTTACGTTATGTCTCCCTTTCTGATATTTCCCACACATTTCTTCTCCCTTCCCTTATATTCCCTTTCACTATTATTTATATTCCCCACATGAATGAGAACATATAATGTTTGTCCTTCTCCGACTGACTTACTTCACTCAGCATAATACCCTCCAGTTCCATCCACGTTGAAGTTGTCTTCTATGTCCCTCATGCATTCTTCTATCTTGTTAACCCTCATCGTTAGGACCTCCAGTTTGGATTGCATCTCATTTAATTGATTTTTAATTTTGGCCTGATTAGATCTAAATTCTGCAGTCATGAAGTCTCTTGAATCCTTTATGCTTTTTTGTAGAGCCATTAGTAGCTTTATAATTGTGCTCCTGAATTGGCTTTCTGACATCGAATTATAATCCAAATTCTGTAACTTTGTGGGAGAGAGTATGGTTTCTGTTTATTTCTTTTGTGGCGATTTCTTTTTTCTAATCATTTTGCTTAATGTAGAGTGGCTAAAAACAAGTTGTACTTGTTAGAAGTGCAAACTCCTCTCTGTAGTGTTTTAGCTGTTCTGTCTTTAAATCTCAGGTTGAATTCGTAGATTTTTAGGATGACTTGAAAGTTTTCTAGGTAAGTTGGTGGAGTAGGTGACTTGGGGACTCTACTCCTCCACCATCTTGTCCTGCCCCCGGTCTTCTTTTTATTTATGTATACTTGAATTTTCTACCTATATCATTTTCCCTATCTCTAAAGAACTTCTAACATTTCATGCAAGGCAACAAAATCCCTCTTGTTTTTTTTTCCTGAGGAAGTCTTTATTCCATTTTTGAAGGATAGTTTCACAGAATACAGAATTCTAGGTTAGTTGTATCTCACATCTCATGGATCTAAGACGAGTTCTTGATTTTTTCAGTTCATTCAGCTTTTTAACTTTTTTTTAATAGAATGTTAACTTTTAACTTTTCACATGCTGGACCAGAGCCAGAAGTCCCATTTTACATTTTGCAGCGAATATATACATCATTGTCTTCCATCATGAGCTGTTTCTCTATCCCTTTATAGACAATCATTTTTTAATCTGTTTTTGTTTATCCTTCAGTTTTTAAAAATATAAGCAAATTGGGGCACATGGGTGGCTCAGTTCGTTAAGTGTTTGTCTTCAGGTCAGGTCATGCATGATCTGAGGGTCCTGGGATCCTGCCCGACATCGGGCTTTCCACTCAGTGGCGAGTCGGGCTTCCCCCTCTCCCTCTGTGATCTCTCTCACTTTTGCATTCCGTCAAATAAATAAAATCTTTTACAAAATAAATAAAAATATAAGCAAATATAATGTGTGTATTAGTTTTTATCCCTGTTCATATGGAAAAGATAGCATATTCTACACCAGTGCAATCCAATAGAAATTTCTGTAGGAATGAAAATGTTCTGTATCTATGTTGCCCAATATAAAACATGTTGAGTGCTAATGAAGAACTGAGTTTATTATGTTATTCAAATTTGGTTTATTGAGTTTAAATGCCATGTGTAGCTAGCGGTTACTGTATTGGACAGAAGCAGCTTTCATACTTCTATACCCTGTTTTTCATTGAACAATGTATCCTGGAGATCACTCCATAGCAGCACAGAAAGAGAGTCCTCATTGCTTTTTATGGCTGTATAGTACTCTAGGATGTAGGTGTACCTTAGATTATTAAACTACTCCCATATTGATTGACATCTGTCATGTTTCTAGTCTTCTGCTACTATGAATTGTTCTGCCATTATTGGTTTTGTTCTTATGCTTTTTGTCCTTTTGCATTGTTTCTTCGGGATAGATTCTTAGAAGAATGATTTCGGGTTCCAAGAATAAATACCTATGTAATTTAGATAGCATCAAATCTCCTCCACAGAGTTTTTACATTATCTCCAGCAATGCATTAGAATCTTGTTTCCTCACAGACTAAGAGTAGAACCCTGAGGGAAGGTGAATATGATGTGAGAAATCTATGAAAACTATTTCACAAATCAGGAAATTTAGATGTTTGGACATGAGTCCTAGTCCTGCTTGCCTTTGAGACTCTGGAGCTATTCTTTTCTGTCTCCTGTGGCTGTAGGTCCTGGCCCACCAACTGAGAGAAGAGGTCTTTTTTTTCATTTTTTTAATAATAAATTTATTTTTTTATTGGTGTGCAATTTGCCAACATACAGAATAACACCCAGTGCTCATCCTGTCAAGTGCCCCCCTCAGTGCCCATCACCCATTCACCCTCACCCCCCGCCCTCCTCCCCTTCCACCACCCCCAGTTCATTTCCCAGAGTTAGGAGTCTTTATGTTCTGTCTCCCTTTCTGATATTTCCCACACATTTCCTCTCCCCTCCCCTATATTCCCTTTCACTATTATTTATATTCCCCAAATCCTTGAATGAGAACATATAATGTTTGTCCTGAGAGAAGAGGTCTTAACATGAAGCAGAAATTCCATGTTTCCTGAGAATACTAAATTCCTTTCAGGGATAAGGCAGGCACAAAACAAGTTCAGAAATCCACTATTCTCACCTAACAAAGGGCTAAAGGAAAGAGTAAAATGTGTAGGTAGTTCTTGTTATTAGAAGAAACAAGACTCGGGATCCCTGGGTGGCGCAGCGGTTTGGCGCCTGCCTTTGGCCCAGGGCGTGATCCTGGAGACCCGGGACCGAATCCCATGTCGGGCTCCCGGTGCATGGAGCCTGCTTCTCCCTCTGCCTGTGTCTCTGCCTCTCTCTCTCTGTGTGTGTGACTATCATAAATAAATAAAAATTAAAAAAAAATTTAGAAGAAACAAGACTGACCTTGTCCTTTACTTTCCATCCTGTGAGTCAAATATTTGAGGAGAAAATAGGAGACAGTGCAACAGTTTCTCAATATTCAAATTCTCACCTCCAAACCACATCATTTCCTGTTTAGATATTAAATTTCTGGGACTCAGGGTGAAAGTTGGACTAAACTTGCTTGAGTTTGAGGTCAAGCCTCATCACCCCATGGGGTAAGCATTAACATCCATCTTGCTGCCTGTGAACATTTCTAGTTTTGCAAATCTAGAGATCAAGAGAGACAAGGTGTGGGATACAGGTATTGAATTAGACTGACAGTGCCTGGCACAAAGTCAACCCCCAATACACATTAATAAATTACTGAGATGTAGCAATAAGCAGAGCAGGAAATTATGTATATGTACTCTCAGTATTTTTATAAACATATGAATCTTTCAAAGAGAGTTGTGATAACTAAGTACTTAGTGTTTCATAATCTGTTTCAAGGAAAGCATTTTGTGTCTGAGTTTTAGAAATTACGCCTTTTCATTGGGAAAAAAAAATAACCTACAGAAAAGGAGAAAGATGCCACCTGGTGATTATAGTCAGAGTTGTAGGTGTAAAAGCCTCTTCTAGAGAACTTGGTAAAGGATGAGTTAAGGGAGAGAGTGAGGGTAGTATATTGATTTTATTGTATAGGGAAAACTTTCTGGAATTTTCTGCACACTGGTGGTAATCCTGCTATATTCTTGCCTGTTGGGAAAGGAATTCTTATGTGCACAGTCTTTCAACTTCCACTCAGTCACACAAAAATGGGCCTTGGGCCTGGAACACTTATTTACCAAGAGATAAATAGCCCATGTAGCCTGTGCCAGATTTGTTACCTTGTGTGGGAAAATCTTTCTTTGTTTCAGCTTCAGTGAGTACTCCTTTGTTTTGCTTAAGAGTATGTGCTAGTGACCTTTAGGCATGCCCCCACCTTTCAGTATTTCTCACATTCCCAGTTAATAGCTTTGTTGTTTAGGATATATCAAACAATATCAAAGTGCATTAGAAATTAAAATTATTCTGTCTTCACCTTCTCCCCCTACATAATACAAAGATAGTTACTATTGATTCATTCATACCTATTCTTCAGATTTTTTTCTCTATATATAATCACACACAAATCTATGAATCCATGTTGATATATATGTATATCCTTTTGCATAATGAAGCCCATATTATACATTAATTTTTATATTTATATTTTTTACTATCTTCATTTTTTATTTTTTTAAAAGTAAGCTCTAGGCACAACCTGGGGCTTTAACTCACAACTCCAATGTCAAGAGTCATACGCTCTACTGACTGAGCCAGCCAGGTGCCCCCTACCTTATATTTTTTACTTGTTTGACTGACTAAATATTATTCTTTTTTCATTTAATTTATTTATGGTGTATTTCTAAGTATTTGTTGGGGATTTACATTGTTTTTTATGTGCACTGTCTTTCTTTCCTATTGATATATAATTGACATATAACATTATACTAGTTTCAGGTGTACAACATAATAATTCAATATCTGTTTATGTTACGAAATGATTACCACAATAGTTAACATCAATCACCACATATAGGTACACATTTTTTTTCTTGTGATGAGAACTTTTAAGATCTACTCTCTTAGCTTCCCTGGACAAAATATAATACTGTTTTACACATTTTTACTACATATATACACAGCTATCTTTCAGCTTGTTGACTTATTTAATGTATACCTAATATATATATTATGGATAATGTATTATATATGATTAATATCCTGTGTATTATTTATTATACATAAATACTTATGTAACATAACATATTATGTAATACTTATATAATTTTTTTTTTTTTTTTTTTGTGAATTTATTTTTATTTATTTATTTATTTATTTATTTTTATTGGTGTTCAATTTACTAACATACAGAATAACACCCAGTGCCCGTCACCCATTCACTCCCACCCCCCGCCCTCCTCCCCTTCTACCACCCCTAGTTCGTTTCCCAGAGTTAGCAGTCTTTACGTTCTGTCTCCCTCTCTGATATTTCCCACACATTTCTTCTCCCTTCCCTTATTTTCCCTTTCACTATTATTTATATTCCCCAAATGAATGAGAACATATAATGTTTGTCCTTCTCCGACTGACTTACTTCACTCAGCATAATACCCTCCAGTTCCATCCACGTTGAAGCAAATGGTGGGTATTTGTCATTTCTAATAGCTGAGTAATATTCCATTGTATACATAAACCACATCTTCTTGATCCATTCATCTTTCGTTGGACACCGAGGCTCCTTCCACAGTTTGGCTATCGTGGCCATTGCTGCTATAAACATCGGGGTGCAGGTGTCCCGGCGTTTCATTGCATTTGTATCTTTGGGGTAAATCCCCAACAGTGCAATTGCTGGGTCGTAGGGCAGGTCTATTTTTAACTGTTTGAGGAACCTCCACACAGTTTTCCAGAGTGGCTGCACCAGTTCACAGTCCCACCAACAGTGTAAGAGGGTTTCCTTTTCTCCGCATCCTCTCCAACATTTGTTGTTTCCTGCCTTGTTAATTTTCCCCATTCTCACTGGTGTGAGGTGGTATCTCATTGTAGTTTTGATTTGTATTTCCCTGATGGCAAGTGATGCAGAGCATTTTCTCATATGCATGTTGGCCATGTCTATGTCTTCCTCTGTGAGATTTCTCTTCATGTCTTTTGCCCATTTCATGATTGGATTGTTTGTTTCTTTGGTGTTGAGTTTAATAAGTTCTTTATAGATCTTGGAAACTAGCCCTTTATCTGATATGTCATTTGCAAATATCTTCTCCCATTCTGTAGGTTGTCTTTGAGTTTTGTTGACTGTATCCTTTGCTGTGCAAAAGCTTCTTATCTTGATGAAGTCCCAATAGTTCATTTTTGCTTTTGTTTCTTTTGCCTTCGTGGATGTATCTTGCAAGAAGTTACTATGGCCGAGTTCAAAAAGGGTGTTGCCTGTGTTCTTCTCTAGGATTTTGATGGAATCTTGTCTCACATTTAGATCTTTCATCCATTTTGAGTTTATCTTTGTGTATGGTGAAAGAGAGTGGTCTAGTTTCATTCTTCTGCATGTGGATGTCCAATTTTCCCAGCACCATTTGTTGAAGAGACTGTCTTTCTTCCAATGGATAGTCTTTCCTCCTTTATCGAATATTAGTTGCCCATAAAGTTCAGGGTCCACTTCTGGATTCTCTATTCTGTTCCACTGATCTATGTGTCTGTTTTTGTGCCAGTACCACGCTGTCTTGATGACCACAGCTTTGTAGTACAACCTGAAATCTGGCATTGTGATGCCCCCAGATATGGTTTTCTTTTTTAAAATTCCCCTGGCTATTCGGGGTCTTTTCTGATTCCACACAAATCTTAAAATAATTTGTTCTAACTCTCTGAAGAAAGTCCATGGTATTTTGATAGGGATTGCATTAAACGTGTATATTGCCCTGGGTAACATTGACATTTTCACAATATTAATTCTGCCAATCCATGAGCATGGAATATTTTTCCATCTCTTTGTGTCTTCCTCAATTTCTTTCAGAAGTGTTCTATAGTTTTGAGGGTATAGATCCTTTACATCTTTGGTGAGGTTTATTCCTAGGTATCTTATGTTTTTGGGTGCAATTGTAAATGGGATTGACTCCTTAATTTCTCTTTCTTCAGTCTCATTGTTAGTGTATAGAAATGCCACTGACTTCTGGGCATTGATTTTGTATCCTGCCACGCTACCGAATTGCTGTATGAGTTCTAGCAATCTTGGGGTGGAGACTTTTGGGTTTTCTATGTAGAGTATCATGTCATCGGCGAAGAGGGAGAGTTTGACTTCTTCTTTGCCAATTTGAATGCCTTTAATGTCTTTTTGTTGTCTGATTGCTGAGGCTAGGACTTCCAGTACTATGTTGAACAGCAGTGGTGAGAGTGGACATCCCTGTCTTGTTCCTGATCTTAGGGGAAAGGCTCCTAGTGCTTCCCCATTGAGAATGATATTTGCTGTGGGCTTTTCATAGATGGCTTTTAAGATGTCGAGGAATGTTCCCTCTATCCCTACACTCTGAAGAGTTTTGATCAGGAATGGATGCTGTATTTTGTCAAATGCTTTCTCTGCATCCAATGAGAGGATCATATGGTTCTTGGTTTTTCTCTTGCTGATATGATGAATCACATTGATTGTTTTACGGGTGTTGAACCAGCCTTGTGTCCCAGGGATAAATCCTACTTGGTCATGGTGAATAATTTTCTTAATGTACTGTTGGATCCTATTGGCCAGTATCTTGTTGAGAATTTTTGCATCCATGTTCATCAGGGATATTGGTCTGTAATTCTCCTTTTTGGCGGGGTCTTTGTCTGGCTTTGGAATTAAGGTGATGCTGGCTTCATAGAACGAATTTGGAAGTACTCCATCTCTTTCTATCTTTCCAAACAGCTTTAGGAGAATAGGTATGGTTTCTTCTTTAAACGTTTGATAAAATTCCCCTGGGAAGCCATCTGGCCCTGGACTCTTGTGTCTTGGGAGGTTTTTGATGACTGCTTCAATTTCCTCCCTGGTTATTGGTCTGTTCAGGTTTTCTATTTCTTCCTGTTCCAGTTTTGGTAGTTTGTGGCTTTCCAGGAATGCGTCCATTTCTTCCAGATTGCCTAATTTATTGGCGTATAGCTGTTCATAATATGTTTTTAAAATCGTTTGTATTTCCTTGGTGTTGGTAGTGATCTCTCCTTTCTCATTCATGATTTTATTAATTTGAGTCTTCTCTCTCTTCTTTTTAATAAGGCTGGCTAATGGTTTATCTATCTTGTTAATTCTTTCAAAGAACCAACTCCTGGTTTTGTTGATCTGTTCCACAGTTCTTCTGGTCTCGATTTCGTTGAGTTCTGCTCGAATCTTTATTAACTCCCTTCTTCTCTTGGGTGTAGGATCTATTTGCTGTTTTTTCTCTAGCTCCTTTATGTGTAAGGTGAGCTTTTGTATTTGAGTTCTTTCCAGTTTTTGAATGGATGCTTGTATTGCGATGTATTTCCCCCTTAGGACTGCTTTTGCTGCATCCCAAAGATTTTGAACGGTTGTATCTTCATTCTCATTAGTTTCCATGAATCTTTTTAATTCTTCCTTAATTTCCTGGTTGACCCTTTTATATTTTAGCAGGATGGTCCTTAACCTCCACGTGTTTGAGGTCCTTCCAAACTTCTTGTTGTGATTTAGTTCTAATTTCAAGGCATTATGGTCTGAGAATATGCAGGGGACAATCCCAATCTTTTGGTATCGGTTCAGACCCGATTTGTGACCCAATATGTGGTCTATTCTGGAGAAAGTTCCATGTGCGCTTGAGAAGAATGTGTATTCAGTTGAGTTTGGATGTAAAGTTCTGTAGATATCTGTGAAATCCATCTGGTCCAGTGTATCATTTAAAGCTCTCGTTTCTTTGGAGATGTTTTGCTTAGAAGACCTATCGAGTATAGAAAGAGCTAGATTGAAGTCACCAAGTATAAGTGTATTATTATCTAAGTATTTCTTCACTTTGGTTAATAATTGATTTATATATTTGGCAGCTCCCACATTTGGAGCATATATATTGAGGATTGTTAAGTCCTCTTGTTGAATAGATCCTTTAAGTATGATATAGTGTCCCTCTTCATCTCTCACTACAGTCTTTGGGGTAAATTTTAGTTTATCTGATATAAGGATGGCTACCCCTGCTTTCTTTTGAGGACCATTCGAATGGTAAATGGTTCTCCAACCTTTTATTTTCAGGCTGTAGGTGTCCTTCTGTCTAAAATGAGTCTCTTGTAGACAGCAAATAGATGGGTCCTGCTTTTTTATCCAGTCTGAAACCCTGCGCCTTTTGATGGGGTCATTAAGCCCGTTCACATTCAGAGTTACTATTGAGAGATATGAGTTTAGTGTCATCATGATATCTATTCAGTCTTTGTTTTTGTGGACTATTCCACTGAACTTCTTCTTAAAGGGGAATTTTAAGAGTCCCCCTTAAAATTTCTTGCAGAGCTGGTTTGGAGGTCACATATTCTTTTAGTTGCTGCCTGTCTTGGAAGCTCTTTATCTCTCCTTCCATTTTGAATGAGAGCCTTGCTGGATAAAGTATTCTTGGTTGCATGTTCTTCTCCTTTAGGACCCTGAATATATCCTGCCAGCCCTTTCTGGCCTGCCAGGTCTCTGTGGAGAGGTCTGCTGTTACCCTAATACTCCTCCCCATAAAAGTCAGGGATTTCTTGTCTCTTGCTGCTTTAAGGATCTTCTCCTTATCTTTGGAATTTGCAAGCTTCACAATTAAATGTCGAGGTGTTGAACGGTTTTTATTGATTTTAGGGGGGGATCTCTCTATTTCCTGGATCTGAATGCCTGTTTCCCTTCCCAGATTAGGAAAGTTTTCAGCTAGAATTTGTTCAAATACATATTCTGGCCCTCTGTCCCTTTCGGCGCCCTCGGGAACCCCAATTAAACGTAGGTTTTTCTTCCTCAGGCTGTCGTTTATTTCCCTTAATCTATCTTCATGGTCTTTTAATTGTTTGTCTCTTTTTTCCTCAGTTTCCCTCTTTGCTATCAACTTGTCTTCTATGTCACTCACTCGTTCTTCCACCTCGTTAACCCTCGTCGTTAGGACTTCTAGTTTGGATTGCATCTCATTCAATTGATTTTTAATTTCTGCCTGATTAGCTCTAAATTCTGCAGTCATGAAGTCTCTTGAGTCCTTTATACTTTTTTCTAGAGCCACCAGTAGCTGAATAATAGTGCTTCTGAATTGGCTTTCTGACATTGAATTGTAATCCAGATTTTGTAACTCTGTGGGAGAGAGGACTGTTTCTGATTCTTTCTTTTGAGGTGAGGTTTTCCTTCTAGTCATTTTGCTCAGTGCAGAGTGGCCAAAAGCAAATTGTATTGGGAAAAAGAGAAAAAGAGAGGAGAGAAAGAAGGAAAGAAAGGAGAAAGAGAAGAAAAAAAAAAAAGGGAAGAAAAAGAGAAAAAAAAACGGAAAAAAAAAAAGGAAGAAAAAGAGAAAGAAAAAGAAAGGAGAAAAAAGGGGGTGGGGGAAGGAAACAAATCAAAAAGCAAAACAAAACAAAAACAAAACAAAACAAAACAAAACAAAAAAAAAAAAAAAAAAAAAAAAAAGAACCACCGGGGAGTATCTTCTGATTCTGTGTTCTTTAAGACCCTTGGCTTCTCCTGGAAGTTGTCAGTCTAGCTGATCTTCTGGGGGAGGGGCCTGTTGTGCTGATTTTCAGGTGTTAGCAGTTGGGGGAGCTGCTGTGCCCCTGCCTGGTGCAGGGCTCGGTGGGGGTTGTTTACCCCGTGAGGCCGCAGGAGGAACAGCCCCAGTGGCGGGGCAGCTCTGGAAACCTGGATTCAGCTCCGGCAGGAACTCCGTCTGCAGGGCCTGGAGGCTCCGGGGCGGGGCCGCTGATGTGCTCAGCTGGGGCAGGAGCGTCCTTGCTGTCCTGGGCCCTCCCGGCCTCTGCCTGTCCCGGGGGAGGCGGGATCCTGGGCTGTGTCCCGGCGCCCTGTGCTCCGGAGCCTGCGCTGTTGGATTCGCGCTCCCGGGCCGCGCAGCCCCCTCCGCGGAGCCACCGCCCGAGCCCCTCCGAGCTGCTCCTGGAACCGCGCAGGCCCCTCTGCACGGAGCCTCTTCCTCTGCCCGAGCCCCTCCGAGCTGCTCCCGCCCCGCAGCCCCCTCCGCGGAGCTGCCGCCCGAGCCCCTCCGAGCTGCTCCGGGTCCCGCCGGGTCCCGCCGTGCGCGCTGCAGCCCTTAGGGAGCTCGGCGCACTCTCCTGGGCGCGCAGTTGCTGTTACTGTCCCGGGGAGCCCGAGGGCATCCCCGCCCTCCTGGGTCCTGCTCCACCTCCCCGCGAGCCCCTTTCCGCCCGGGAAGGTCGGTGCAGCTCCTGCTCCTCCGGGACGGGGCTCTCCTGTCCTGGGGACACTCGCCCCGGCCTCAGCCCGGCTCCTCGCGGGGCCCCTCCCCCTTGGAGGCCTTTGTTCCTTTACTTCTTTTTCCCCGTCTTCCTACCTTGATAGATGCGCGAACTCTTCTCACTGTTGCATTCCAGCTGGTCTCTCTTTAAATCTCAGGCCGAATTCATAGATTTTCAGGATAATTTGAAGGTTTTCTAGGTAGTTTGGTGGAGACAGGTGATTTGGAGACCCTACTCTTCCGCCATCTTGCTCCTCCCCCAATACTTATATAATTAATAAATATATAACCCAATAATATATAATATGTAATGAATATTATATGTAGTATATTTACTACATATTAATTATTACTATAAATATATAAGATTTAACTTTATATCTATTTATTTAAAGTACACATTGCCTATGTCCCTCCTGGTCCTTACAGTCAGGGAGTGTTGTGAGGAGTTCCAGAAGACAACTTTATAGAGATTGCAGCACAGTATTTGGTACATCTTCCACAACACCAGTGTTTACTACTTCCCATTCCAATTCTTCTGATCTTTAAAACAAGAATGTTGTTTCTTATTCTCAATAGAATTACTATATTTTAGTGAGCATTTAAGAATCTAAGAAGAAGGGAACACCACACACACACACACATACACACACACACACACACATTATGTAGGAAATTTGGTGCCATCTCTGTAATATGCAGTGTAAAGGAGCTGGGCTGGGGGAAAAGTCCTTACCCTTCACATGGGAATAGTTGTGTTTTTCCTCTCCTCTTTTGGTGCCCTCTGCTCACATCAGGACTGCACATAATTGGGATTCTGAGACCTATTGGAAACTCCAGGAAGAAGTGACTGGAAGTAGGTAAGGAAGAACACTGCAGTGAGAGTCAGGAGCTCTTTCTTCCTGGGTCTCAGTACCTGAGCCATCCCAGAATGAGTTTCTTCCCCTGCTGTGACCTGCACCATGATGCAGGAATTCACTGAGCATCCATCACTCTTTACATCTTCAGTGGCCCAGGGACTGCCGAGGTCATGGTAATGATTTCACAGGGTCCTGGTCCTTTTAGAAGTTATAGTGACCTTTGTAGAAGTTCCTTAATATATAAGGAGGAGGAAGGGTTCACTGGAGTTGTCAGAGACTCCTCAAAGAGGAGCTGGGACTGGCACAGTGGATAGGAGTTAAGGGTGATGAATAGAAGAGTGAGGACAGGGAGTCCAGATGGATTGGTGAAGTATAAGGGCTCCCAGGTGAGCAGACAGAGCTTAGAGGTAACTGATTGGACACTCCAGGGGGCCAAGACCATCCTACTTTAGGATTGATTAGAGATCTTAAAAGGACACATTTGCTTCCATTGGATGCTACATAGTCCCTTTACACACGGAAATTGACACAACTGTTAGTAAGTAGGAAAGTGCCCTACATGTCTCACTGGTCCATGTAGGCAGGAAAAAACCAGGAGCACTGACAGTAGTAAAACTGAGTTGATGTTTGGCTTCCTAAACCTTCATTAAAGTAGAAGCAAACATCAAGGGGAAGAATATACCATTAATGGATCCCCACACTGGAAATGGTGCTTTTTTCATTTTTCATTAACTCCAGGTCCTATAGAATCCCATCTATCAGCTAGTTTCTGCCTGCCTTCTGCAGTGGCATTCTTAACTAGAACACTCTTTCCATGTGTCAGCTCTCTCTCCATGCTTTTATGTGTTTCATGTCTACATCCTCCCATAGATCACCCAGTGTGAGGCTTCTCTCCTCCTTTGTTGCCTCAACTCCTTTCATAAGTTCAGTGCACTACACTGCTTAGACAAGTTTAGGCAAAATTTAACATTCACCTTCACTGTCTTTTACATACTGCTTTTGCACACTTATCATTTCTGCAGGGTTAAATGTGGCACCATGACCACAACTGGAACTGGATTTGTCCCATCCCCTTATGGTTGGGCAACTGTGCTGTGGTAGAAATATGAGCTCTCTATACTTTACACAAATATGCATTTCGCTATTGTCCATACTAACTGACCTTTTTAAATCTATTCACATTAACCGACCTTTTAAACTGTGTTCAGTAGAATCTCTGCATAGTATCTCGCCAGGGATGTGGGTTTATTTCTGGATTTCAGTCATGTTATCTGCACATGTTACCACATACACAGTTGGCCCTATCCCTTGATTCTTTTTGGGTAGCTTCAGTGTTTTACCAGGTGGATGCTCTTCATTTATCTATAAATTCTTCTTTCTGGCAACTTACCTAAGGTATAGAGAGATTAACAAAATGCAAAGGATGATTCCTAGGCTTTCCTGAGTCCTTTGACCTTAGAGCAGAAGTATAATAACCAGGGAATGGATCTGATGAAATATGATATGTAGTATTTGCACAGGTTGGGACATACGGAAAGCATGGCATTCCAATAGAGATTTTTTTTTTAAAAGAAAGATCCTAGGTTCCTGGAAATGAGCCCTGTAGGGAGCCATTCTTCTCCCTATCCCTCTTCCTGCTGCTTCCCCTGCTTGTGGTCTCTTTCTCTGTAAAATAAATAAATAAAATCTTCTTTTACAAAAAGAAATTACCCACCAATTCCAATTTTATTGAGCTTTTTAAAAACATGAGCGTTGGTGCTGATAAATATCTTTCTGCATATGAAAGTATCATATAATTGTTTCTTTGGCTCTGTGAATACACTAGATTATATTAATAGATTTCCTGATATTGAAACACCTTTGCATTTTTGGAATAAGCTCATGATCTGTTTTTATGTGCTATTCAGTTGTGTTTGGTAATATTTTATTTAAGAACATTTCTTCATTTCTTATAGATATTAATGTGTAATTTATTTTTTGTGAAATTGTTACTGTTTTCAAAATCAATCTTATACTTCAGCATTTTACATATTTTCTATGCCCATGAAATAGTTTAAGTTATATTGGGATTATGTGAATTTTAAAAGTTTGGTAGAATTCTCTGGAAAGATCTTACCCTGTGCTTTTTCATGAGAGAATTATTTAAGCTCATTTATTATTTCTTCATGTAATTGGCCTAATTAGACTCTCTGTCTCTATTGGGGTCAGTTTGGATAAATTGTAATTTTCAAGAAATTTATCCATTTTGTCTATGTTTTTAAATGTATAGTTGACCCTTAACATGTTTGAAGTGCATGGGTCCACTTACACGTGAATCTTTTTCAATCAATATATTGGAAAATTTTGGAGATTTACAATTTGAGAAAAACCCAGATGAATTGTGTAGCCTAGATATACTAAAAAAAATTAAGAAAAAGGTATTATTTTGAGAATACAGTATGTAACCAGATAACATACAAAATATATGTTAATCATCTGTATGTTATTGTTAAGGCTTCTAGTCAACAGTATATTAGTAGTTAAGTTTTTGAGGAGTCAAAAGTTATGCTCTGATTTGCAACTGTGTAGGGGTTCAACACCCCTAACCCCTGTGTTGTTCAACAGTTAATTGTACTTGAATGCAGTTCTGCAGATTTTTCATGTAAGAGACTTGAAACTTTCCTTTCTTTTATTTTTATTTTTTTATTTTATTTTTTAAAGATTTATTTCTTGTCTTTATTCATGAGAGACACACAGAGAGAAAGAGGCAAAGACAGGCAGAGAGAGAAGCAAGCTTCTCACAGGGACCCCGATGTGGGGCTTGATTCTGGATCCTGGGATCACGCCCTGAGCCGAAGGCAGACGATCAACCGCTGAGCCACCCAGGAGTCCCAGAAACTTTCCTTTTTTTTTAAAGACTGTGTCATTTCTTCATCTTTTTGTTACTTTCCCCTTCCCCATAAATTTGTCTTTATGTATATATTCTATTGCAGTTTTGTTTCTAACCTCTTCATTTCTTTTTAAAAATATTTTATGTATTTATTCATGAGAGACACAGAGAAAGAGAGAGAGGCAGAGACACAGGCAGAGGG
The DNA here is from genome assembly GCF_048164855.1 of Canis lupus baileyi. Classification (NCBI taxonomy): domain Eukaryota; kingdom Metazoa; phylum Chordata; class Mammalia; order Carnivora; family Canidae; genus Canis; species Canis lupus. The sequence goes on along the minus strand of NC_132876.1, from coordinate 47,342,014 downwards.
AGAAGCAGGCTCCACACAGGGACCCCGATGTGGGACTCCATCCCGGGACCCCAGGATCACGCCCTGGGCTGAAGGCAGACGCTCAACCGCTGAGCCACCCAGGCGTCCCACTAACTTCTTCATTTCTAATTTTACCTTGAATTATTCTTGCCATTCACATTCTTTTAGTTTACATCATGGTTCTTAATCTGGTGTTTTGAACTGAATATGTAATTCATTTTATTGATATAGGTATTTAAAGTTTAAAATATTCTCTGACAGCTGCTGTCAGATTCTAGCTGTAGATTCTAAAATACTGTATTTCATTTCATTTCTAAATTACTGTATTTTCATTAATTACTGCTATTTTAATCTATATTTCCATTTAAGCATGACATTTGTTGAACAGCCTGAAGTAGAGTCACTATTCACAAATGTTCCATGTTCATTTGAAAAGTTGATGTATTGTTTAATATCAAGCTTGAGAGTTCAATATGTCTATAAGATCTATCATTGAGGTTGTTGTTTAGGTCTTCTCTATACTTAGTAAATTTTTCTTTACATGAATATTCTTAGATTGAAGTAAGTATGTTAAAATCATATATTAGTGTGGTTTTTCATATTTTTACTTGCATTTTCTGTAGTTTTAGCTCTGAATATTTTTGCTGTTTGACTGGATAAATAAATATTAATATCTAACATTTTCTTAGTAAATTTTATCCTTTAGAATAATCAAGTGTGCTTTTTTCCTTTTAACCCATTTTGATTTCAAATCTTCCCTCTTGAATGAAAAAGGCAAATGCTTAAAAAACGGGATCACAATTTTACAAAATAATACATGTAAGTGAGCATGTGTTATGTATTTCATACGTGTGTGTGTGTGTGTGTGTGTGTGTGTGGTAGATCCAATTTCTGCTTCCACTTAAATATGTGTGACCCTATAATACAGAGATACCCTTTGTGATCCTGGTGAGACTGGTCATCTGTAAGACAGGCATATTAATACTTAACAGAGCTGTTGTGAAGAGAAAATGAGAAATGAGTAAATGTATAAACCTATAGAAAGTGTTTAATATGTAGTACTTCAACAAATATCTGTATGGCCTCCTCTATGTTCTTCCTTCCACAAAAGACATGATAACATGAACATCTCTTCAAAACTAATTACATTTAAAGCAGCAGGGAGTGGTGCTCATATTTATATTCATATGTATATGAGAGAAAAACTGCTACTGCTGCTTTGTAGTATAGTCACTTGATTATAGTGTGGAGGAGAAAGCAAATCATCTCCTATTTTATTTAATTTCCTTTTTTACCATCTTCTTTTATTTTCTACTTGGAAGGAGAAGGAGATAGGACAGAATATGGAGTATAAAGATGGGTCTGCTGTATAACAGACTAAAATCAGGAGACTTGAATTGCAAATACCAAATTGGGCCTTGCCGGCAGGATCATGACAATCACTTCCCTTGTGCTGGCCTCAGCCCTAACACAGAATAAGATTGTATATCCCAGTGGTTAGGAATATGGGCTTAGAAGTGAGATAAAGTAAGGAGAAAATTTGGGCAAATTTAATTGCTGGTTTTATGATATTTACCAAATGTTAAGCCTTTAGATGTATTAAACTCATATTATATATGGTGTAGATGCATAGAGAATAAATGGGAAGGAACACCCAAAAATGATATATTTTTCAAAATTAATGAGTGATGCATAGGGTTATTGATTATATATTGATTTATCTCTGGACTTGACTATGTTTTCCTCAATTTCTAAATTAGTATGTCATCTTAAAAATCAGAATTAAAGGGGCACTTAGGTGGCTTAGTTGGTTGGATCTGCTTTTGGCTCATGTCATGGTCTCAGGGTCTTGGGATCAAGCCCCATGTGGAGCTCCCTGCTCAGTGGAGAGTCTGCTTCTCCCTCCTCCTCTGATCCTCCCCTCACCCTCCCTCACTCCTTCCCATCCCCTTCCCTCACCTCTCCCCTCCCCCTGCTTGTTTGTGATCTCTCTCTTGCTCTCTCTTTCAAAAAAATAAAATCTTCTAAAAAATCAGAATTAAAGCTCATAGTCATAGTGGTTGTTATGAAATATTTCAGATATACAAAAATTATAGAAAATAACAGATTTTATATACTCATACTAAGAATAAGACACTACATATGCAGTTAAAACTTTGAATTTCTCTCTGATTATATTAGCCTCCTTCGTAGACATAACTACTATGTAGATTTAGATTTTTCATCGTTAAGAAATTTCTATATGGTTCTATTGCATATCTATAAGTGTAATATGATATTGTCTCATTGCAAGGTTTTGTCTATAGATGCCTATGTACCTCGTGAAATAGGAGAAAGGAATATATGTGAAAAAAATCAGTATCCACAGTTTACCTGCATATATGTCTCCTGATCATGTGTATTCTTTTCTTGAACTTCTAAAATGGACACACCCTTGTGCTTACCTTATATGATGTAAGAAGCACTAACAAAATCTGCACATACTATTTCCAATTACTTTTTAACCGGATATGTTAGAAGATTTAAAGTTTCCTAGCTAGCCTAAAACAATGTCTAGATGCCAGCTAGCCTAAAACAGTGTCTTAGTACCTTCTACACTTGAAACATTTCCCCTTTGTTCAGGTCTAATTTTTCTGGCTTTCATTCACACTGTTACTCATCTAGGTCTATACATCTGTGAACCTAATCTGGATCATTCTGGTGAGAGATGACAGTGATTGTAGGGATTTTGTTGTCCTGAGTCCAGACTAACATCAAAATTCCTGGGTTGGTTTAGGGATGTATCCGATTTAGAACTTGAGGTGATTTTTTATACTTTAATTTTTCTTAAAAATTTTTCCCTAATTTTATTGATATATAATTGACATATAACACTGTATAGGTTTAAGGGGGTTCAGCATAATGATTGCCTTATATATATTGTGAAATGATTACAATAATTTAACATCCATCATCTCATACAGATTAAAAAAAAGTTTTTTCCTTATGATGAAAATTCTTAGGATCTATTCTATTAACAACTTTCAAATACCCCACACAGCAGTGTTAACTATAGTCATCATTTTTTACATTACATTCCCAGTACTTACCTATTTTTTTAAATTTGAATATAGTCGACATACAATGTAAAATTAGTTTCAGGTGTACAACATGGTAATTCAACAAGTTTATATATTATGCTGTGCTGACCAGAAGTATAGCTACCATCTGTCATTACTACTTATTTATCTTATAACTGAAAGTTTGTACCTTTATCCAATTCACACTTTCTCTAACCCTCACTTTTGGAAACCACAAATCTGATTCCTTTTTATATAAGTTTTATGTTGTTTGTTTGCTTAGATTCTATATATAAAGGATAACATACAGTATTTGTCTTTTTTTTTAATAGGGAAGGGAAGGAAAAATAAAATAAAATAAAATAAAAACAGAGAGGGGGGGAAGCCATAAGAGACTCTTTTCTTTTTTCTTTTTCTTTTTCTTTTTTTTAAAGATTTATTTATTTATTCATGAGAGACACAGACTGAGAGAGAGAGGCAGAGACACAGGCAGAGGGAGAAGCAGGCTCCATGCAGGGAGCCCGACGTGGGACTCGATCTTTAGTCTCCAGGATCACGCCCTGGGCTGCAGGCGGCGCTAAACCGCTGAGCCACCCAGGCTGCCCTCTTTTTTATATATATATACATAGAGAGCATGTGCACATGTGTGCATGTGAGCAGTGGGGGGGCGGGCAGGGCAAAGGGAGAGGGAGAGAGAGAATCTTAAGTAGGTTCCAAGCTCAGCCCGGAGCCCCAAGCTAGGCTCAATCTCATGACCCTGAGCCGAAATCAAGAGTTGGATGCTTAACTGACTGAGCCACCCAGGCGCTCCAAGAGACTCTCAACTCTAGGGAACAAACTGAAAGTTACTAGAGGGGAGGTGGGTAGGGTAATTGGGTGGGTGGTGGGCATTAAGGAGGGCACCTGTTATAATGAGTACTGGGTGTTATATGCAAGTGATGAATCACTAAATTCTACCCCTGAAACTAATACTACATTATATGTTAACTAACTTAAATTTAAATAAAGTCTTGAAAGGAAAAAGAAGTATTTGTCTTTTTATATCTGACTTATTTAATTTAAGATAACACCCTCAAGGTCTATCCATGTTATTTCTACTGGTTTGTATTACAAGTGCTGTGCAAATTTATATTTTCCTTTCCTTTTACTATTTTAGTTGCACAAGGAAAATATTTCAAAGCTTTTTTAATCCCTGTGTGTTGGTTATTCTAGTCCTTAGGCTGAAGGAGCCTGTGACTAATGTTGTCCCTGAATCCGACTTCATTTTCCCCTCTGGAAGCTGTGGGATGAGTGCTGGGTGATCTCATGAGTTTCTTCCTTGTTCTTCTCTGTGGGTCTCTGCTTGGCTAACTGGGACTTAAACTTATGAGCCTGCTTTTAGTTAAAGGGACCTTTATTTGGAGAGAACAGAAGGAAGCAAGGTGTGAAACTGCTTTTGTCTTATGACCTTCACTAAATCCTGGGAAGTAGATACACTGTAGGACTGTAGAATATAAGATTTGTTTGAGAGGCATGCTTGCCCTTCCCCTAGATATCTGTTTGACCCTGAAGCTTTCCAGATAAGACTGTCATGTGGGGGCGCCTCGGTGCCTCAGTCAGTTAAGTGGTTAATTGTCCGCCTTCGGTTCAGGTCATGATCCCAGTGGAGCACAAATCTGCTTGCCACTCTGCCTACTTTTGCTCGCTTTCTGTTAAATAAATAAATAAAATCTTAAAAAAAAGACTGTCATGTGTTAGATTCATAAATAAATTCTGGGACCATCCTATTATCTAATTCCTTTGTCTTAGAGATGTTCCCCATTCTAACACTGAGCCCATTTTTTTTGGGAAAGGCTGGGAATATTTATTTTTTCTGATTACTTTTTTTTTACTTCCAAAACCAAGGCATTTCATTATAGATAAAAGTGAAAAATGCATGAAAGCAAAATAAAAATCATTAGAAACATTTAAAAGTCCATGGATAAGTTCATGGTTAAGTACTAATAGCTTGATAAATTTGTAATTTTCAGAGATTTTACCATGCAAATATAGCCATATATATTTAAGAATAGCAATGAGATGATATCCTACTTATAGCTTTGTAAACTACTTTTTTACAACAAACATTATGAAGATCAAATATGCCAATTAATATAAGCCTAAATAATAAAAATGGTAGTAGAAACACTAATGGTCCATTCTGGTATGATAATAATGCTAAGAATGGTTAATATTATTGCTGTCTTCTGTGCCCCAAACTGTTGTAAGTGCTAAACCTCATTTCATCCTCACTACAGCCTAAGAGGAGAAGCTATTGTTCAACTTTACACAGCAGAGAATTGAAGTATAGTGAAGGCAGGGCTAGCAAGTCACAAAACTATGATTGAAAAGATTTTGTGTGTCTGTTGAGTCTACATTTAACCAGTATACACTAATGCTTTTCATTTTACAATATTCTCAACTTTACTGTTGATTAGGATACAGCAAAAGAAAACTAAGGTTCCATGTTTTTTTTTTTCAGGAAACTAGGCAAAAATTTAAAATATTGATCTTCAATAGCATGGTTTGGAATTTGGGGAATGGTGTCCTCTTATAACGTGGAAAGACCTCCTCCAGTATCTTGTCTCCCTTCCTGGGTCCCAGGGATGTTTTGATTCTAAAGTGAATGGCTTGCCTGTGGTTGGGGCAGAAAATGCTTATGTTTCCCAGCCATTTTAATATTTTGTGTAATTGCAAGGGCAATACGTATTTATTATAGTTAAAAGTAGGTGGCATAAAAAAAAGTAGGTAGCATGTAAAGGGAAATAATACCTCAAAGTCCACTGCCCAACGTAAAGCCCTTTTAATGTTTTCATCTGTATCATATTCTTCCAGAGATATCCTTGTGTAGGTATTTATATATTTATGTATGTATGCATACATTTATATATTTATATGCAAAACATAAGATCTTCTCTTACATTTACTTTTATAACTTGCTTGTATCAGTGTAGTGTATTAAATTATGTACCCCACAAAATATTTCTAAATTCTATCACCCCCTATCTTATTTGGAAATAAGGTCTTAGCAGATATAATTAACTTAGAGATCTTGGGAGTGGGGGAGAAATATGGCAGAGGAGCAGAGTCCCCAAGTCACCTGTCCCCACCAACTAACCTAGATAACTTTCAAATCATCCTGAAAACCTATGAATTCAACCTGAGATTTAAAGAGAGAACAGCTGGAACACTACAGAGATAAGAGTTTGCACTTCTAACAAGGAAGGAAGGCGGGAAAAAAATATAAAAGAATCAAGTTGGGGAGAGGCCCCTGCAAAGAGCCAGGCTAAGTCTGGGCCACAAAAGCCTCCTGGGACAGGAAAGACCAGTCCCAGAGAAGCAGGAACTTTAAAAATTCGCACCGGATTCTTCCTGGACAGAAAGGCACTTAGCAGGTAAACCGGGCAGAACCACAGGAGGGGCAGTGAAGCCTCCAGTCTCCTGGAGTCACTAACAGAGGAAGTGCACCCCGAGGGAGAGTGTGCAACAGACTGTGGGCTGTTCTTAGAAAAGGGCTGGAGCGAGAACCTGGCGGGGCCTCGGGAGAAGGTCAGGCGGTGGCACCTGGCAAAGGGAGCTGTGCCCTGCTGCCTTCGGGAGCGGTGGCCCTGGGAGCGCGATTCCAGCAGCACAGGAACCGGAAGCCAGGACACCAGGGGACACAACTGGGGATCCTGCGCTCCCCCAGGGCAAGGGGGAGGTGTTGAGGGCACAGGACAGGGAGGACTCTCCTGGCTCTGGGTGCCCCCAAGCTGTGCAGATCAGCGCCACTGCCTACAGGAGGCATCCATGCCAGTGTGGACTGGGAGACTCCAGTGGTTACTGTGGGAGCTGACTCCAGAGCTGGAGAGCTGGCCGCCGCCAGTGTTGTTGTTCCTCCTGGTGTCACTCAGTGCCTGGGACGGAGCGGGGCTGCCAGGGAACAGGGGCAACACAGGGTAAACAACTCCCACTGAGCTTTGCACCTGGCAGGGGGCAGGACAGCCCCCCAGGTACACACACCTGAGAATCAGCGCAGCAGGCCTCTCCCCCCAGAAGACCAGCTGGAAGGACAGGGGAAGAGCAAATTCTCTACCAAGCAGCGCTGGAAAGCTCCAGGGGAAGTCTAGGGATTTACAGTATATAGAACCAGAGGATACGCCTCCTTTTATTTTTCTTTCTTTTTCTATTTTTTCTTTTTTTTTCTTCTTTTTTCCAGTACAACTTGTTTTTAGCCACTCTGCACTGAGAAAAATGACTAGAAAGAAGAACTCACCACAAAAGAAAGAATCAGAAACAGTCCTCTCTCGCACAGAGTTACAGAATTTGAATTACAATTTGATGTCAGAAAGCCAATTCAGAAGCACAATTATAAAGCTACTGGTGGCTCTGGAAAAAAGCATAAAGGATTCAAGACACTTCATGACTGCAGAATTTAGATCTAATCAAGCCAAAATTAGAAATAAATTAAATGAGATGCAATCCAAACTGGAGGTCCTAAAGATGAGGGTTAACGAGGTAGAAGAAAGAGTGAGTGATGTAGAAGACAAGTTGATGGCAAGGAAGGAAGCTGAGGTAAAAAGAGAAAAACAATTAAAAGATCATGAGGAAAGGTAAAGGGAAATAAATGATAGCCGTAGAAGGAAAAATCTATGTTTAATTGGGGTTCCCAAGGGAGCCGAAAGGGACAGAGGACCAGAAAGTGTATTTGAACAAATCATAGCTGAGAACTTCCCTAACTTGGGGAAGGAAACAGGCATTCAGATCCAGGAGATAAAGAGGTTCCCCCCCCCCAAATCAATAAAAACCGTTCAACACCATGACAGTTAATAATGAAACTTGCAAATTCCAAAGATAAAGAGAAAATACTTAAAGCAGCAAGAGACAAAAGATCCCTAACTTATATGGGGAGAACTACTAGATTAACAGCAGACCTCTCCACAGAGACCTGGCAAACCAGAAAGGGCTAGCAAGATATATTCAGGGTCCTAAATGAGAACATGCAGCTAAGAATACTTTATCCAGCAAGGTTCTCATTCAGAATAGAAGGAGAGATAAAGAGCTTCCAAGACAGGCAGAAACTGAAAGAATATGTGACCACAAAACAAGCTCTGCAAGAAATATTAAGGAGGACTCTGTAAAAGAAAGAGGACGACCGAAGGAATAATCCACAAAAGCAGGGACTGAATAGGTATTATGATGACGCTAAATTCATATCTTTCAATAGTAACTCTGAGCGTGAATGGGCTTAATGATCCCATCAAAAGACGCAGGGTTTCAGACTGGAAAAAAAAGCAAGTCCCATCTATCTGCTGTCTACAAGAGACTCATTTTAGACCTAAGGACACCTTCAGCCTGAAAATGAAAGGTTGGGAAACCATTTATCATTCAAGTGGTCCTCAAAAGAAAGCAAGGGTAGCAACCCTTATATCAGATACATTAAACTTTATCCCAAAGACTGTAGTAAGAGACAAAGAAGGACACTCTATCATACTTAAAGGATCTATCCAACAAGAGGACCTAACAATCATGAATATTTATGCCCCGAATGTGGGAGCTGCCAAGTATATCAATCAATTAATAACAAAAGTAAAGACATACTTAAATAATAATACACTAATACGGGGAGACTTCAACACAGCACTTTCTGCAAATGACAGATATTCTAAGAACAACATCTCCAAAGAAACAAGGGCTTTAAATGATACACTGGACCAGATGGATTTCACAGATATTTACAGAACTTAACATCCAAACACAACTGAATACACATTATTCTCAAGTGCACATGTAACTTTCTCCAGCATAGACCACATACTAGGTCACAAATCAGGTCTTAAGTGATACCAAAAGACTGGGATTGTCCCCTGCATATTTTCAGATCATAATGCTTTCAAACTTGAATTCAATCACAGGAAGAAATTTGGAAGAAATTCATACATATGGAGGTTAAAGAGCATCCTGCTAAAAGGTGAAAGGATCAACCAAGAAATTAGAGAAGAATTAAAAACATTCATGGAAGATAATGAGAATGAAGGTACAACCATTACAAATCTTTGGGATACAGCAAAAGCAGTCCTGAGGGGGAAATACATCGCAATACAAGCATCCCTCAAAACATTGGAAAAACTCAAATACCCAAGCTAACTTCGCACCTAAAGGAACTGGAGAAAGAACAGTAAATAAAACCTACACCCAGCAGAAGAGAGTTCATAAAGATTCGAGCAGAACTCAATGAAATAGAGACCAAAAGAACTGTAGAACAGATCAACAAAACCAGGAGTTGGTTCTTTGAAAGAATCAGTAAGATAGGTAAACCATTAGCCATCCTTATTAAAAACAAAAGAGAAATGACTCTAATTAATAAAATCATGAATGAAAAAGGAGAGATCACAACTGGTACCAAGGAAATACAAACGATTTTAAAAACATATTATGAGCAGCTATATGCCCATAAATTAAGCAATCTAGAAGAAATGGACACATTTCTGGAAAACCAGAAACTACCAAAACTGGAACAGGAAGAAATAGAAAACCTGAATAGGCCAATAACCAGGGAGGAAATTGAAGCAGTCATCAAAAATCTCCCAGGACACAAAAGTCCAGGGCCAGTTGGCTTCGCAGGGGAATTCTATCAAATGTTTAAAGAAGAAACAATACTTATTCTACTAAAGGTGTTCTGAAAGATAGAAAGGGACGGAATACTTCCAAACTCATTCTATGAGGCCAGCATCACCTTAATTCCAAAACCAGACAAAGACCCCACCAAAAAGGAAAGTTATATACCAATATCCCTGATGAACACATTTGCAAAAATTCTCAACAAGATACTAGCCAATGGGATACAACAGTACATTAAGAAGCTTATTCACCATGACCAAATGGGATTTATCTATGGGATGCAAGGCTGGTTCAACACTTGTAAAGCAATCAGCATGATAGATCTTATCAACAAGAGAAAGTATAGGAACCATATGATCCTCTTAATAGATGCAGAGAAAGCATTTGACAAAATACAGCATCCATTCCTGATCAAACTCTTCAGAGTGTAGGAATAGAGGAAATATTCCTCAGCATCTTAAAAGCCATTTATGGAAAGCCCACAGCAAATAGCATTCTCAATGGGAAAACACTGGGAGTGTTTCCCCTAAGATCAGGAACAAGACAGGGATGTCCACTCTCACCACTGCTATTCAACATAGTATTAGAACTCCTAGCCTCAGCAATCAGGCAACAGAAAGAAATAAAAGGCATTCAAATGGGCAAAGAGGAAGTCAAACTCTCCCTCTTCACAGATGACATGTTATTATATATAGAGAACCCAAAAGACTCCACCCCAAGATTGCAGAACTCATGCAGCAATTTGGCAGTGTGGCAGGATACAAAATCAATGCCCAGAAATCAGTATCATTTCTGTACACTAACAATGAAACTGAAGAATGAGAAATTAAGGAGTCAATCAAATTTACAATTGCACCCAAAAGCATAAATAAACCTCACCTCGGAGGTTTCCTATAGCCTAGGAATAAACCTAACCAAAGAGGTAAAGGATCTATACCCTAAAAACTACAGAACACTTCTGAAAGAAATTGAGGAAGACATAAAGAGATGGAAAAATATTCCATGCTCATGGATTGGAAAAATTAATATTGTGACAATGTCAATGCTACCCAGGGCAATTTACACATTTAATGCAATCCCTATCAAAATACCATGGACTTTCTTCAGATAGTTGGAGCAAATCATCTTAAGATTTGTGGGGAATCAGAAAAGACCCCAAATAGCCAGGGGAATATTAAAAAAGAAAAACCAGAGCCGGGGGCATCTCAATGCCAGATTTCAAGTTGTACTACCAAGCTGTTATCATCAAGACAGTGTGGTACTGGGACAAAACCAGACACATAGATCAATGGAACAGAATAGAGAATCCAGAAATGGACCCTCAACTCTAGGGGCAACTAATATTTGACAAAACAGGAAAGACTATCCACTGAAAAAAAGACAGTCTCTTCAATTAATGGTGCTGGGGAAATTGGACAGCTACGTGCAGAAGAATGAAACTTGACCATCCTCTTACACCATTCACAAAGATAAACTCAAAACGGTTGAAAGTTCTAATTGTGAGTCAAGAATCCATCAAAATCCTAGAGGAGAGCCCAGGCAACAAGCTTTTTGAACTTGGCCACAGCAACTTCTTGCAAGATACATCTATGAAGGCAAAGGAAACAAACACAAAATTGAATTATTGGGACTTAACCAAGATCCAGAGCTTCTGCACAGCAAAAGAAACAGTCAACAAAAGTAAAAGACAACCTACAGAATGGGAGAAGATATTTGCAAATGACCTATCAGATGAAGGGCTAGTATCCAAGATCTATAAAGAGCTTTAAACTCAACAGCAAAGAAACAAACAATCCAATCATGAAATGGGCAAAAGACATGAACAGAAATCTCACAGAGGAAGACATAGATATGGCCAACAAGCACAAGAGAAAATGTTTCACATCCCTTGGCATCAGGGAAATACAAATCAAAATCACAATGAGATACCACATCACACTAGTGAGAATGGTACAAATTAACAAGACAGGAAACAACAAATGTTGGAGAGGATGTGGAGAAAGGGGAACCCTCTGGCACTGTCAGTGGGAATGTGAACTGGTACAGCCACTCTGGAAAACTGTGTGGATGTTCCTCAGAGAGTTAAAAATAGATCTGCCCCACGACCCAGCAATTGCACTGCTGGGGATTTACCCCAAAGATACAGATGCAGTGAAATGGCAGGACACCTGCACCCCGATGTTTATAGCAGCAATGTCCACAATAGACAACCTGTGGAAGGAGCCTCAGTGTCCATTGAGAGATGAATGCATAAAGAAGATGTGGTATATATATATACAATGGAATATTAGCCATTAGAAACGACAGATACCCACCATTTGCTTATACGTGGTTGGAACTCAAGGGTATTATGCTGAGTGAAATAAGTCAATCAGAGAAGGACAAACATTATATGGTCTCATTCATTTGGGGAATATAAAAAAATAGTAAAAGAGAATAAAGAGGAAAGGAGGGAAAATGAGTGGGAAATATCAGTGAGGCTGACAGAACATGAGAGACTCCTAATTCTGGGAAGCAAATAAGGGGTAGTGGAAGGGGATGTGGGTGGGTCGATGGGGTGATTGGGTGACAGGCACTGAAGGGGTCACTTGACGGGATGAGCACTGGGTGTTTTATTTTTGCAAATTGAACTGTAATAAAAAATATATAGAAAACAAATAAAATGTTTCCTAGGATTTTTATTGGGATTGTAATGATTCTATAGGTCAGTTTGGGAAAGGTAGATAATGATACTAAATTTCCTCACTCAAGAAGATGATATATACTTCTATTTATTCAAGTCTTGTTTAATTTCTCTCAGCTGATGTTTTGCAGGGTTCACAGTACAGGCCTTTCACATATGGATATATATCTATATAGATAGATATATCTATATATGGAATTATATCTTTGTAGTTCATACTTTTTGATACTCTTCTTAATGGCAGTATTTTGTATTACACTTTTTCTTTATATTGTCACTGAACTCCAGTACTAAACTCTTATTTGGTCATGTTTTTGTTTAAAAGCACAAGTTACTTAAGGATGGAAAGGATACTTAATGTTTAATACCTATATAAGTTAGGGTCTCCAGAGGAATAGAACCAATAGTGTTTATAGATGGAGAGATATGTTCATGAATTGACTCATGAGATTTTGGAGACTTGGCAGAATCTAATGGGGGAAACTGCCAGGCTAAAGACTCAGTAAAAAGTTACAGTTGGAGTCTGAAGGCAGTGTGTTAGAGAACCACAAGGTACTGATGTTGTAGATGAAGTCAAAGGAAGTATACTGGCAAAATTCTCTCTGTATCAGAGGATATCATCCTTCTGTTCTTTTCATGCCCTTCACCTGATTAGATGCCTTATTGGGTTTTAGATGTGATTGGCAATATACTGATCCTAGGGAATCAAATGTCCCATGGAAAATTCTACAAGTCATCTCAGAAAATTAGTTACTAACATGAAATAGTTTAGGTTTTAACTTTGTTTGGTTTGAATTGAATTGTGAAGTTTTCTATTTCTCCCCAAACAAATCCACCTCAATGAATTCCTTGGATCCTGGGTGGTAAGGAAAGGAGGGAGAAAGCATATATGAATGTGTGTGTATGTGTGTGTGTATGAGTGGAGCTGTGAGAATATTTATTGTGAGGAATATGTGAGGCGAATTACTGTGTTATGTCATTCCTCCCTAATTCCTAGCACATATTAAGAGACAAATCAGGATAGTTACTGTTTGTTTTTCCACAGCTTTCCTTGGACTGCATGGTTAATATGGTGACTCAGTGATTACTGGGGAATTTCATATAGAGTAGAAATGCATTTGTGATTCTTGCCTGAATCACTCACTACCATCATAGCTTTTATGTGTTGATCTTATAATTCTGTCATTCTTTCTAGATTTATAAAGTGTCATTAAAATGTTGGGGAGAACTTTTCCATCTTTGTAATTCATTCATTCATTCAGTATGACTCATGGATTTTTATTTTTCTAAAGGCTTACCATCTGACAGTACAATTATGTAGTTTGATGCATACATTATTACTGAATTGGCCAGTGTTTATCCCTTCAAATTAGGTTCTGTATGTTTGTCATCTTCTAAAATACTTTTCAATACGTACTATGTTCTTCAAAATGGAGTATTTCCATTTTGAATTATAGAAAGAATATAATGTTGCATCTGAAATTAATCTTATAGCATGACTACCAGAGAGGATATGTGGACATGGAGCAGCAAGCAGGGATAAGCCCACATTTGCATGATGTGAGAGCTTCAGTGTCACTGCTGTGTGCAGGAAGGGGGCTGTGAGATGGAGCTGGGGAAGAGACACAGTGTCCTTCCAGTGACTTGAGTGGGGACAGGTAAACACATCTTCACCCACTTCCCCTGTTTTTCATGTGCTCTCCCTTCTTACTTTCCCCTCTGTTCTGTATGCTTTCTGATCCCCTGATTATCCCTTCTAGTAGAACAGCAGAGAAGTGTGTGTGTGGACTTGGAGTCCCAGACCAGGAGCTGGTAGAGAAGAACCTAGTGTTCCAGTGTGCTAGACAATTTCCTGGAGCAAGACTGACAAGATCAAGGCCCCATCATTGCGATACTTTGGGTAAGTTACAAGCCTTCCTTCAGTGTCTTCTATACAACAGTATAACATTACTCAATTCTCCCAATCTCCTGGGAATATTGTGGACTATAAATGTGATCCCATATAGCAAAGTAATCTGCGGTCATAGGTGGGAGGGAAGGACCAGTGCCCTTTTGAGTAATTATATTAACAGAGATATCCCATATATCACAGAACTCTGCATCGTAGGCATTAAATTAATGGTACAGAAATGTTAGATGTTTATATCAGGAATTTTCCAAGTATGGTACATATACCCCCCTCATCAAGTTAGCATGGAGTTCTTGTTAAAATAGCAGGTACAGGGCCCATCATAGATGGGCTGTATCCAAAACAGGAGGGGGTGGAGTGAGAATGATTTCTCCTGTATGTTATGGCGTTTACCCAAGATTGAATAGCATTGCATCAAGGGCTTCTTAAAATTTTGAATAGTTTAATATCTTATTTTGGTGTCAGTTTAACTATCTGTGTCTGCTTCCAGTGGATCAAAAACGGAACAATTCTTTCTTTTCAGTCGTACTATTTAGTATTTATTTGGGAGGGACTGTCATAGTTTTTTAAGGCTAATGTAACTACCACAAACTGGGTGGCTTAAACCATAGAAATTTATCGTCTCACAGTTCTAGAAATTAGCCCTGATTGAGATATTTCCAAGACCATACTTCCCCAAGATCCTTTTGGGGACTAGCCATGCTCCTTCCTAGTTTCTGGTGGTTTGTTGGCAATCTTTGCATTTATTGCATGGCTCCAGTCGCTGTCTTCATCATCACAGTGTGTTGTCCCTATTTTGTCTTCACATGGCTGTCTTCCCATAAGGACACCAGTCACATTTGTTTGAAGACAGATCCTACTCCAGTTTGATGGCATCCTAACTAATTATATCTGCAACAACTATAATTTCAAATAAGGTTATGTTCGGAGGTACTTGTGGTTCAGACTTAACATATCTTTTTGGGGATGATGCAGTTCAATCTATAAGAGCCATTTAAGTAGCCACTTGCCATGGATGTATCACATTGAACAAGGCAAGGCAACATCCCTGGCATTTTATTTCTAGCTTGGGAAAACTGGCAATAAGCAGGTAAGCAAATTAAGAGGTAGGAAAATTTAATATGGGAATGAATTCTTTAAAGAAAATAAATGTATCCATTGAGTAGGAAATGATAGGGACAGAGAATATTATAGATGGTGTTGTCACTGAAGCTGTGACAGGCAGTGACATTTGAACTGAGTCCTGAACAACAAGAGAAAACCAGGCCTGAGCTGGTATTTTGGTTTGTGATGTGGGTAGCACTACTTTGAGGAGCCGATGATGGAACTAAAGTGGTTGGAGTCTAGCAAAGTGTAGATTGTAAGAGATGAGGTTGAAGGGCAGGTAGGAGCCACATATTTTGGGCTGTGTAAGGAGATTAGAGTCATTCTGAGTTTGGAGAGTTGTAGTATGGAAGCAACAAGATCTGATTCATGTGCTCACAAGGTGACTCTGGCTGTTGTAAGTATATTGTCTAAAAGAGTTCACAATTCAAATATCTAAAAATTAAAGAAATATATTAGGGAAAAATGGTTTGTTTACTATGATACTCATTTGTTTACTATGAAACTAGAAAAATTCATACATTTATTTTTTAAAAGATTTTATTTCTTTACTCATGACAGACACAGAGAGAGAAAGAGAGAGACAGAGAGAGAGAGAGAGACAGAGACAGAGACACAGGCAGAGGGAGAAGCAGGCTCCATGCAGGGAGCTCGACGTGGGACTCAATCCCTGGTCTCCAGGATCACGCCCTGGACAGAAGGCAGCGCTAAACCACTGAGCCACCCAGGTTGCCCAA
Source organism: Canis lupus baileyi (assembly GCF_048164855.1). Taxonomy (NCBI): domain Eukaryota; kingdom Metazoa; phylum Chordata; class Mammalia; order Carnivora; family Canidae; genus Canis; species Canis lupus. Next base: position 47,325,904 of record NC_132876.1, on the reverse strand, counting down.
TTCATACATTTATTAAACCAGATTCATTTTACTCTAACCCCAGACTACATGGTGTTCATTGATTTATGTCTTTCTTCATTACTGTCAGCTGATGTACATTGTGGACTGTACAGAGTGTCCTTACCAGAGAACAGGGTGTTCACCTTCCATTACCCCATCTTTGCAGGCTACCCAGATCAGCTCACACTCTCTGTCATTCCCTGCCCATGACACAGACTACAGCTGCCCAGACCTCACACTGAGCCCCATCCTCTCTTAATTATTTATCTCCTTTTCTGCCCTGCACTGCTCTTTGCACACCTGCTACAGACTGCAAAGCATGCCACTGCCACAAGGTGTTTTCTTAAGTTTATTTATTTATTTATTTTAGTAATTTATACACAAAACATGGGGCTCCAACTCACAACCCTGAGATTAAGAGATGCATGCTCACCTTCCTGAGCCAGCCAGGCGCTCCTGCCACTAGGTGTTTTAATGTTTCCAGACCCTGGAGTATATCACAGCCTTCTTTTACACCTATCATTTTCTCAGGCATAGTTAGAGTCATTCTGTATAGGTTCACAGCCTGGGTTTTTAGGGAGGTTATTATTATTATTATTATTTTACTCCTTGCAAACACTTCTTGGGGCTGACGTTTGATGATGGTGATACTTTGGTGCCACCTTGTGACAAAATCCTGAACCTCAACTTGAACATTGCCAAGCAGGAAAATGGGAACAAGGGGCTGATGACCTACAGAACTTTCTGGAAGTCAGGATGGAATGGGGAAAACTCCTCAGGTACAGTTATATTGATGGCCTGTCTCTGGACATTTCATATAAATGGAATCATGCAATATGTGGTCTTTTGCATATTTGGCATCTTTCACTGTCATCATGTTTTCAAGGTTCACTCATGTTATAGCACATATCACTATTTGAATGAATCCTCTTTATTGCCAAATAATATACCACATTTAGTTATGCATTCATTAATTGGTGGGAAATTGGGTTATTTAAACTTTTGGAAATTATAAATAATGATGCTATGTATATTCACGTCCAAGTTTTTATATAGACATGTTGTCATTTGTCTTGGCTGTGTACCTAGAGTGGAATTGCTGGGTCATATGGTAACTCTCTGTTGAAGCATTTCAGGAATTGCCAGAGTGTTTTCATGACCCTGACTGTTGAGGAATACAGGCATAGTCTGTTATTTTTTCTCCTGACTAAACTGCGGTTATGGGTTTTGGGAAAGAACACCAAAGACTTGAAGTGCCCTCACATCACATTACATTAGGAGGACCTGATACGAACATGACATCACTGAGATGTTGACCCTTAGTACAAGGCTAAGGTGATGTTAGTTTAATTTCACTAATGTACAGTAACTATTTTCCATCCACCTACTATATTCTTTAGATGTGAATCACTAAGTCAGTCCTGGCCTCAAGGTTGGGAAATGAAATTAAGGTTCACTTTATGGAGGCAGGATATCTACATATGTTATTTCTAATTATTGGATGAAGACAGTTTGTCTCTTGTCACCCATTTTTTATTTTTTAAAATGTTTATTTATATGAACTTTTATCCATATACTTACTTTTTAGATAGTTTTTTAATGGATACATCCCAAAGGGAAGTCTACCATCATGATTTAATAGTGCAGAAGAAAAATTTGGAACACTAAGGAAATTGCAAAAGAGTTCCCATCTCCACCATTATATGTTGCCACCTTTGTAGGGTGTAAATGTGTTATGTTAGACAATGCCCTTATACCATATTTAATCATGGCAAATTTTGGAAACATTATAATTTTACATGACTTTATTGCATACTTGGGTTTTTTGAGGAAAGAAAGAATCGGTAAGACAGAGCTTATTGAAGTGACCATAAAAAAGTATTGCTAACATGTACAAAACATACTTGCAAATTTTTTTCAGTGAAGCAAAAGTATGAGGTATATGAGAGAAAATGTATGCTTCATTTGAAAGTTCATTATCTAAAATACAATCTTTTAGTTATCTACCTCTGACTTTATGGTATCTTACAACTGTAGCTTTTACATGACTGCTTGTATTGCAATATAATCCTTGTCTATACCCAAGCAATTGAATCTTTTCTGGGGGAAAGAAATCCCTTCTTCTTGGAGAAATACTTGTTTATCTCTATTTGAACAATCATTTCAACATTCCTGATCTGTACATATGACAAAAAGGTAGTCACTGAGCTGGCAAGTGTAATTTCCATGGAAGGACGGGGAATGCTGCCTCACAGATGGAGAATGAAGTCTGAGTTGGATGGCAAGTTAAGGGACATGTGAATTGAGTATTGGGAATTCTTAGGATTTTGATGTAAAGGTGAGAATATATGTAAAGAGGAGAGCAACTAGAGACATGGAGAAGGGCCCAGGGTATTAAAGCATATTTTGAAATCCTCAATCATAAGAGAACTGAGGAGGTTGAAGTCTTAATGGGAAGGCACCATCTTGTACTAGATATAACTTCTGAATTAACAACCCTACCCTTTTGACACTTTACTTCTTTGTTTCCACTCTGGAGAAGCCTAAAACTTAACAAAAGTGATGTTATAGAGTTTTTCTTAATTCTTGTTAACTGGATGCATGGATGGATGAATGCATGCAGGAGGTGTCACACATGTATGAGGAATTCATGGATATTTACATTCCAGACAGAGCTCTTCATGCAGCTGAGTGAAGCCATGGTGTTGGTTGCTGAGAAAATGTACCTTCTCAGAACTGTGCATCTGATGGCTACAAGATGGGAGGAATTTCCAGTGTGGATGACCAGCCTGAGCATCGTGGTTGCCTTTCTAGGCCTCTGATTGCAACACTTTCTCACATGATGTCCTGAATAACCAAGGTATTTTGCTTTCAGTGAGTCCAAGGTGTGGAAGAGTATGCAGATGCATTTCCAGTGTGGAAGACAAGCCTGCATTGTGGTTGCCAGAAGCACCTGACATCAACATGTCCACCATGACTTTTAATAGAAACAGACCTGCCTTGGTATGGAGAGCAGGGTCCCACTTTTAGGTATTTGGGACTCACTTAAGGGTCCCACTTTTAGGTATTTGGGACTCACTACTGGGTTTTCAGCCCCAGTAGTGGGGGCTGAACTGTACTGGGGTGTAGAAAGACAAAGAAATCCAGGTACAAATTGTCTGTTTCCTGCTTTGTGGCTTGGTGCCTCATAAGTAAAGCCATTGGAGTCCTGCCTAACTGTAGTCAGTGTGGGTCCTGCTTCAGGGGTATCCTGGAGCTGCTTTCTTCTAAAGGAAAAGGTGCAGTAGGGAAAACAAGTCAAGACTTGAAGCCCTCTCTTCATCCTCTTTATAATGGGGATGAGAATGCTTTACCCACAGGTCTCTGAGAACATTCAGTGATACACATGAGTAAGCCCATGGCCCTGTGGTTACTGTGGGATCACGAATGCCTGTATGAATTCAGGCTGCTTCTTATTCCTTTCCAACTATGTTGTTAGGGGTTAGATGAAGATAGGAGAAGAAAAAGGCTCCATGAGAAGCCCATTATAAGATGTGGTTTTTATATCAAGACCCAATTGTCTAATATAACACTGTATGTTGACTATACTGGAATTAAAGGTTCAAAGAAAAAGACCCAATTGTATTGGTGTCATTGTCCCTAGCTCAGTGTCTGATATGGTGCTGGGCCCATAGTTACTCCAGTAAAGCATAGTCATTGATGAATCTTTTTTTCCCTGTTCAGCTCTTCATGCCAGTAGCTGAGCTCTTTTCCAGGTGCTTGAAGAAGGCAGGTTATGAGGATCTGAGTCCTAAAATCTCCTGAATCTTCTACACTAGATTCAAGTGCAGCAATCCCCAGGAGATCCCAATACTTCACATGCCTGGTGGGATATGAATTTTGGTCCAAGTGAGTTCATAGATGAAAAAAAACATGTTGTGGAGTAGCTCCTGTGAGGTTCACAAACTACCCTAAAAGAAAAGCTTCTTTGATCTCATGGGAGAAGAGGTTTAGCAGGTGGAATTTCATTCCATCAGCAGCTACATGTTGTGTAGTAGGCCTTGAGGGCCATCTTAAGGAAATCCTCTTTTGTTTGAAAGAAGTGAGTTGTTCAGCTTGACTAGGATTTGATCATTAACATGCATTTGTAATAAATATACATATATTTTCTGAATTTGAAATAATAATGAATCCTTTGTTCTCTCAGAAGGATGTGAAAATATGTGATTATTTAGGAGGTTACTAGCAGTTTGAGACCATATTGTGGATTCTTTCTTGGTAACTGTGGATTCATCCACTCTATATCTATTGAGCAGATCATATGGTTCTTGTCTTTTCTTTTATTAATGTGGTGTATCATATTGATTGATTTGTGGATGTTGAACCATCCTTGCAGCCCAGGAATAAATTGTACTTGGTCGTGGTGAATAATCCTTTTAATGTACTGTAGGATCTTATTAGCTAGTATCTTGGTGAGAATGTTTGCATCCATGTTCATCAAGGATATTGCTCTGTAATTTCCCTTTTTGGTGGGGTCTTTGTATGGTTTTGGGGTCAAGATAATGCTGGCCTCATAGAATGAATTTGGAAGTTTTGTTTCCATTTCTATTTTTTGGAACAGTTCCAGAAGAATAGGTATTAATTTTTCTTTAAATATTTGGTTGAATTCCCCTAGGAAGCCATCCAGCCCTGGACTCTTTTGTTTTTTGGGAGATTTTGATTACTGCTTCAATTTCTTTGCTGGCTATGAGTCTATTCAGGTTTTCTATTTCTCACTGTTTCAGTTTTGGTAGTTTATATATGTTTCTAAGAATTCATCCATTTCTGCCAGTTTGCCTAATTTGTTGGCATATAACTCATAATATTCTCATAATTGGATTTTTTCCATTTTATTTTTTCCCATTTGTTTTATATTTAAGTTAAATTTGCCAACATATAGTATGACAGGATATTCTCCCTTCATTACCCCAACATTCTATAGGCTGCTCAGAACTTCTCCCACTTACTGTTATCCTCTGTTCATAACAAAGGACACAGATTCCCAGATCCTGTTCAGACTCCCTGTCCTCTCTCAGTCACCTACCCCTTGTTCTACCCTGAACCACCCTTGAAATACTATCATTTTCCAGGGTGCACCACTGCTATCAGGTATTTTATCTGCAGGCACCAAAGTATATATTTTCATGATATTCTTTTACATCTACCAGTTTTTCAGACAGAATTAGTGCCATTCTTCGTAAGTTTAATGCCTGGGATTTTGGAAGAGTATTCTTATTTTTTTTTACTTTATTTGAATTCAATTTGCCAACATATAGTATAACACCCAGTACTCATCTCATCGTGTGCTCTCTTTAATGGTCATCACCCAGTTACCCCATCCCCCCACCCACCTCCCCTTCCACAACCCTTTGTTTGTTTCTCAGAGTTAGGAGGAGTCTCTCATGGTTTGTCTTCTCTAATTTTTCCCCACTCAGTTTTTCCCCTTCCCTTGTGGTCCCTTTCACTATTTCTTATATTCCACATATAAGTGTAACCATATGATAATTGTCTTTCTCCGATTGACTTATTTCACCTAACATAATACCATCCAGTTCTATCCATGTCAAAGTAAATGGTAGATATTCATCCTTTCTGATGGCTGAGTAATTTCCATTGTTATATGTATATATCACATCTTCTTTATCCATTCATCTATTGAAGGACATCGTGGCTCCTTCTACAATTTGGCTATTGTGGACATTGCTGCTATAAACATTGGGGAACAGGTGTCCCGGCGTTTCACTACATCTGTATCTTTGGGGTAAATACCTAGTAGTGCAATTGCTGGGTGGTAGGGTACCTTTATTTTTCACTTCTTGAGGAACCTCCCCATACGGTTTTCCAGAGTGGCTGCACCAGCTTGCATTCCCAACAGTGCAAGAGGGTTCCTCTTTCTCTGCATCCTCGCCAGTATTTGTTGTTTCCTGACTTGTTAATTTTCTCCATTCTCACTGGTGTGAGATGGTATCTTATTGTGGTTCTGATTTGTATTTCCCTGATGGGAAGTGATATGGAGTATTTTTTCATGTGCTTGTTGGCCATGTATAGGTCTTCTTTGGAGAAATGTCAGTATTGTTATTTTTTTAATAAATTTATTTTTTATTGGTGTTCAATTTGCCAATATATAGAATAACACCCAGTGCTCATCCCATCAAGTGTCCCCCTCAGTGCCCGTCACCCAGTCACCCCCCGCCCACCTCCCTTTCCACCACCCCTAGTTCGTTTCTCTGGGCACATTTTTAATTTTCCTATCTCCTACCCACTTTACTTAGGTATAATTGACAAATAAAATCATATATATTTAAAGTGTGCATTGCAATGATTTGATATATGTATACTTTGCGGGCATATATTTTTAATGCATGGTTAAGAGCAGTGGGTTCAAATTCTATTTCTATCCTTAATAAGTTACTTAATCTAAGTCTCAGTATTCTTATCTACAAATTGAGGATAATATCGCCTATTTATTTATCATGAGAGACAATGAGAGAGAGACAGAGACACAGGCAGAGGGAGAAGCAGGCTCCATGCAAGGAGCCCGATGTGGGACTCGATCCTGGATCCCGGGATCACGCCCTGAGCCGAAGGCAGATGCTCAACCGCTGAGCCACCCAGGTGTCCCCACATAGGGGTATTGTAAGGATTAAAGGGGAGGGTAATGTTTGTAAAGCACTTGTTACAGTGGTCAATAAATGATAACAAGCCATTGCTTAATGATATATATAATAAATTTATTTTTTATTGGTGTTCAATTTACCAACATACAGAATAACACCCAGTGCTCATCCTGTCAAGTGCCCCCCTCAACAATCTTTTGTTGTTATTCTAGCAATGGTCTTCAGAGAATTATTGCATTGGGCCAGGAAGTGGGGGTTTGGTACAAGGCCTTGAACTTCACCCTCTTCTCTGTCTCTGCTCTCCTGGCCTGTACATTTTATCATCTTTCTCCTGAAGATTAAGACTCCTAACTCTTGGAAACGAACTAGGGGTGGTGGAAGGGGAGGAGGGCGGCGGGTGGGGGTGAATGGGCGACGGGCACTGAGGGGGGCACTTGACGGGATGAGCACTGGGTGTTATTCTGTATGTTGGTAAATTGAACACCAATAAAAAATAAATTTATTATATATAAAAAAAGAAGGGCTGGGAGAACAAGAGACCCTCATCATTTAGAAGAAAGCTCTCTTTTTAAAAGGTATTAAATGAGAAAGTTAGTTGCCTAAAACTTGGAAGCACGAATATCCCCAAAATCACTTTGTAGCCCCCACTCAAGGCCAGAATGAGGGGATTCAGAGAGTATGAGAGAGACTATCTTTGGAAACAATCTATTAAAAAATGCTTACGTGACCTGAGATGGCCTGAAACCCTCCAGATTTCTGACATCATATGTGTGCGTGTTAGGGGACAGTCACAGCCAAGACAAGTATTGTTATTTTTTTACTCTTTGTCGACCCTTCTAAGAAAAGTTTGATGATAGTGGTGTTTTGGTGCCACCTTGTGACAAAAGTCTGAACTGCAGCTTGAACACATACGGGAAGGAAAGTGGGAGGGAGAGGCTCAGATCCAAACTCACCAGACTGAACTTTTGGGAAGTCAGGATGAAAACGGTTGAATTCTTTGGGTACAGCGTGTTGATGTAAGCTGGATATTTTATATAAATGGAACCATACAATATGCTGTCTTTTGCATACTGAGCTTGTTTCACTTGGTTTAATGTTTTCAAGCTTCACATATTGTAGAATGTATCAGTATTCCATTCCTTTTTATGGTCAAATACACCACATTTTATTTACCCATTCACTAGTGGGTGGACACCTGAGTAGTTTCAACTTTTGGATATTATGAACAATTATGCTATGTACATTACTATACTAGTTTTTATGTAGACATATGTTTTCATTTTTCTTGGCTTTGTACCTAGGAGTGGAATTGCTCAGTCATATAGTAATTATTTGTTGAACTGCCAGACTATTTTCATGACCCTGACAATGTTGAGGAATTCAGGCATAGTCTGTCTTTTTTCTCCTGATTGGACTTTTGTTCCGAGTTTTGAGAAAGAATACCATAGAGTTGAAGTGCCTTTCTTGTCACTTCATATTTAGGAGGACAGGATACCCACGTGATATCATTTGATCACTGGTGATGTTGGCCTTCATCACAGGGTTAGGGTGGTGTTTGTCTAGTTTCTTCAGTATACGGTAACTATTTTTCATTCGCCTATTCTATTCTCTGAAGTGAGTCAGTCTGTCCTGCCCTCAGGGATGGGAGTCAGATGTGGTTCATCTTATGGAGGCAGGGTATCCGCATATATTATTTGGAGTAATTTAAAACTAGTTTATATCAGGGATCTCTGGGTGGCGCAGTGGTTAGGTGCCTGCCTTTGGCCCAGGGTGTGATCCTGGAGACCCGGGATTGAATCCCACGTTGGGCTCCCGGTGCATGGAGCCTGCTTCTCCCTCTGCCTATGTCTCTGCCTCTCTGTGTGTGTGTGTGACTATCATAAATAAATTAAAAATTAAAAAAAAACTAGTTTATCTCATGGAACCCATTTTTATTAATTCAAATATTTGTATATATGTCAGCATGGATTCATGTACACATATTTTCTCAGGGTTTTTTCAAATGGATAGATCTCAAAAGAAGGCCTAAGCATCATGATTTCTCTGGTATTGAAAAAGGATTTTGACTGAATATTCAGGAAAATGCAAGAGTTCCTTAACTTCATCCTTATATATCACTACCATTTTTTAAAATTTTATATATATATATAAAGCCATGTCTATGTCTTCCTCTGTGAGATTTCTGTTCAGGTCTTTTGCCAATTTCATGATTGGATAGTTTGTTTCATTGCTGTTGAGTTGAATAAGTTCTTTATAGATCTTGGATACTAGTCCTTTATCTGATACGTCATTTGCAAATATCTTCTCCCATTCTGTAGGATGTCTTTTAGTTTTGTTGACTGTTCTGCTGTGCAAAAGCTTCTTATCTTGATGAAGTCTGAATACTTCATTTTTGCTTTTGTTTTTTATATATCACTACCATTGTATTGTTTAAATAAAGTATGTTAGACAATGCTTTTAAGATAATATGTGTAACTGTAGCAGCATTTGGAATAACATTATACTTTCATATGATTTTATTCTATAGTTAATTTCCTTGAAAAAGAAATAAAAACATATGACAGAGGTTTTTGAAATGATGATAGCAAATTATTTCTTTTTTTTTTTTAATTTTTTATTTATTTATGATAGTCACAGAGAGAGAGAGAGGCAGAGACACAGGCAGAGGGAGAAGCAGGCTCCATGCACCGGGAGCCCGATGTGGGATTCGATCCCGGGTCTCCAGGATCGCGCCCTGGGCCAAAGGCAGGCGCCAAACCGCTGCGCCACCCAGGGATCCCTATTTCTAAAGTGCAAAAAACATATTCACAAAATCCATTCAATGAAACAAAATTATAAGATATTCAGAGAAAATGTGTGCTTCATTTGCAAGCCCATTGTGAAAAAGCACAGTACTTCAGTTACCTGACTCTGACTCTATGCAAGGTATTTTACAAGTCTATCTTTTATGTAACTGATCCCATTGTAATACAATCCTGTCTTACCCATGGCCAACAAGCACATGAGAAAGTTCTCCGCATCACTGGCCATCAGGGAAATACAAATCAAAACCACAATGAGATACCACCTCACACCAGTGAGAATGGAGAAAATTAACAAGACAGGAAACATCAAATGTTGGAGAGGATGTGGAGAAAGGGGAACCCTCTTGCACTGTTGGTGGGAATGTGAACTGGTGCAGCCACTCTGGAAAACTGTGTGGAGGTTCCTCAAAGAGTTAAAAATAGATCTGCCCTACGACCCACTGCTGGGTATTTACCCCAAAGATACAGATGCAGTGAAACGCCAGGACACCTGCACCCCAAAGTTTATAGTAGCAATGTCCACAATAGCCAACCTGTGGAAGGAGCCTCGGTGTCCATCGAAAGATGAATGGATAAAGAAGATGTCGTCTATGTATACAATGGAATATTACTCAGCCATTAGAAATGACAAATACCCACCATTTGCTTCAACGTGGATGGACCTGGAGGGTATTATGCTGAGTGAAATAAGTCAATTGGAAAAGGACAAACATTATATGGTCTCATTCATTTGGGGAATATAAAAAATTGTGGAAGGGAATAAAGGGAAAAGAGAGAAAATGAGTGAAAGTATCAGTGAGGGTGACAAAACATGAGAGACACCTAACTCTGGGAAATGAACAAGGGGTAGTGGAGGGGAAAGTGGGCAGGGGGTTGGGGTGACTGGGTGATGGGCATTGAGGGGGGCACTTGATGTGATGACCATTGGGTGTTATGCTATATGTTGGCAAATTGAACTCCAATAATAATTTTTAAAAATCCAGTCTTACCCAAGCAATTGAATTCTAATCTAAGGATAGGAAATCTTTTTCTTTTGGGGGAAATAGTTTTCATCCATTGAACAATCATTTCAACATTACAGATATGTTCATGTGATAAAGAAGTGGCTGTTGAGTTGATAAGTATAATTTCCCCGGAAGCATGGGGGAACATGGCCAAGTTATATAATAGATGAAGACTGAGTTAGAGAGGAGGTACAAGGACATGTGAATTGAGTAAGGAAAATTCTTTAGAATTTTGGTGCAAAGGTGAAAATATACGTAAAGAGGAGAGTCACAGGAACTGTGTCGAGGGACCCAGGGCATTGAAGCATATTTGTAAATGATCTGTTATAAGAGATTTTACCGGGCTGAAATCTTAAAGGGAAGGATCTGTCTCTTCTTTGATTTAACATCTGAATTTACCACTCTATCTTTTCCACACTTTACTTGTTTCCATTCTGGAGAAGTCTGATTCTTAACTAAAAGGATGGCATAGAGTTTAGTATTAATGCTTGTTAAGTAGATGAATGGATGAGTGGATGCAAGAGGTGTCTAACATGTCCTGGGAAATAACTGATTTTTACATCTTAGGGCATCACTCTAAGAACCCATTTATGTTGGGTGGCTGAAAGGATGCAGTTTCTCAGGTCTCAGCAACTGATGGCTACAAGAAGGGAGGCATTTCAAGTGTGGAGGACTAGGCTGAACATGGCAGTTGTCATAAAAACCTGACATCGTTTTGGGATGCTAATGATTTTTTACTTTTCTATTCTTTTTAAAAAGATTTTATTTATTCATGAGAGACACACAGAGAGAGGCAGAGACATAGGCAGAGGGAGAAGCAGGCTTCCAACATGAAGCCTGATGCAGGACTAGATCCCAGGACCCCAGGATCATAACCTGAGGCAAAGGCAGATGCTCAACTAACTGAGCCACCCAGATGCCCCCACTGACAATTTTTAAATAGAGACAGATATTTCCTTGAAAGAAGAATGTTTGCCTTCAGGTGGTTGGGACTCAACTTGGGAAAGTGGAACTCTGTGATATGGGCTGAAATACCCTGAGATGTGGGGAAACAACAGGATTCAGATCCAAGTAATCTCTTAATAGCTTTGGGAGGTGGTGCCCTGGCTGTTACTTATAGAAACGCATTGGGGTCCTGCCCCAGGGGTGACCTAGAGCTACTTTTCTTTCAATTCAGGAGCATGAGAGGTAAGACAAGTAATGACTCTGAGCCTCAGATTTTCCCTTTGTACAATGGGGATGAGAATGCTTCACTCACCGATCACTGAGAACAGTCAGTGGTGCATAGGAGCAAGCCCATGACATGTGGTTACTGTGGGATCATGAATGCCTGTAAGAATTCAGGATACTTCTTATTCCTTTTCAACTTTATTGTTAGGGGATAGATAAGGAAAGGAGAAAAAATGAACCTGGTGAAAAATCCATTAAAAATTGGTTGTTACAGGGCACTTGGGTGGCTCAGTGGTTGAATATCTGCCTTTGGCTTGGGTCATGATTCTGAGGCTCTGGGATTGAGTCCCACACTGGTGTCCCTGTGGGGAGCCTGCTTCTTCCTCTGCCTATGTCTCTGCCTCTCTCCTTGTGTCTCTTATGAATAAGTAAATAAAATCTAAAAAAAATTTGTTGTTATGTCCACAACCCATTGTATCAGTGTCATTGACACTAAGCTTGTGTCTAGCATGGTACTGGGCACATAGTTACTTCAGGAAAACATAGTGAGTACTGGATCTACCTTTCCCTGTGCAGCTTTTCATGCTGGTGGCCAAGCTCATATCAGGGGCCTGAGGAGGCCATTTCTGAGGATCTGTGCCCTTATGGTTTCTGAAGCTACTATTTCAGATTCAAGGACAGCAGTCATCAAGAAACCCTAGGACCTCAAATCCCTTGTGGGATATGATGTCTGGCATGGGTGAGTTCATAGCTGAAAAAAAGCATGTTGTGTATGAGCTCCTGTGACAGATTAGTTTTTATTTCCTACAGTTTTATGTGAAAGAAATTATACAGGTTGCATTTTATTTTCATGTATCTTGTTACATTCAGCCATTGGTTGATTGATCTGAATTATCTTTTATTTTACATACATATATGAAACGTTATTTATGAACACTTGGGAAGTAGTTTCTTGAATATTTGGTATATAATATCTACTGGAAGAAAGCTTGTGTCTGGGAGTCATATAGATTTTCAATTTTTTTGAATCATGAATTATCCATTTGATATGCACTTAAGTAGAAAAACACAGAATTATCTTCAGATTTAGGATTATAGTAAATATGTAATAAGTAAATGTAACAAGTGAGAGTTATTAAACTCTCACAAGAAGTGACAATCAAAATAATATTTTTTTTCTTTTTGTAAAGCAAAATTTTGTACTTTGGTGATATAAACCAAAACCAAGAAATGAGTTGTGTTTGTTTCCTACATACATATTTAAAGCAAGGATAGGAAAGTTTCTAGGAAAATAGCAATCACATTAATATTTTTAATTTTGGAAATTTATGCTGTAGGTATTTCATGGAACACGTACCTTTAGATGTAATTTATTGTATGTATATGGGCTTAAGATATTCAAATTTTATCCTACATAATGAAGAGTGTAAGAATTGTTTGTTTTATACATGGGTAATGTTAATGGTCTATAGCAGAGAATTTTACTAACTATGGTAGATTGTATTTTTCACAAATTTTTCTAAGTTTGCTGTTTTGTGTGTGTTTGTTTTGTTTTTTGGTTCCATATATAAGTGAAATCATGTGACATTTTTCTTTTCCTGCTGGATTTATTTCACTTAGCATAATACCCTCTAGACCCATCTATCTTGTTGCAAATGTCAAGATTTCATTCTTTTTTCTGGCTGAGGAATTTTCCTTTGTGTATGTATGTGTATATATGCATATATACCACACTTTTATCCATTAATCTATCAATGGACAGTTAGGATGTTTCCATATCTTGACTATTATGAATAATGCTGTAATAAAAGTAGTGCTCCATATATTTTTTGAGTTAGTGTTTTCATATTATTTGAGTAAATACCCAGTAGAGAGATTACTGGATCATAAGCTATTTCCATTTTAAATATTTTGAGGATCCTCCATACTTTTTTCCATAGTGGTCTCATCAATTTACATTCCCACCAACAGTGCATGAGGGTTTCTATTTCTCTACATCCTCACCAACACTTGTTATTTCTTGTGTGTGTGTGTTTTTTAATTTTAGCCATTCTGACAGGTGTAAGGTGATATCTCATTATAAATTTGATTTCCATTTCCCTGGAAATTGGTGATGTTGAGCATCTTTTCATTTGTCTGTTCCCATCTGTAGGTCTTCTTTGGAAAAATGTCTATTCAGGTCCACTTCTCATTTTTAATTGATTGTTTGCTTTTTGGTGCTGAGTTGTCCAACAATATATTAAAAAAATAATTCACAATTAAGTGGGATTTATTCCAGGGATTCAAGGGTGGTTCAATTTTCAAATAAATTAGCCTAATACATCACATAAACAAGAAAAAAGATTAAAAGCATATGATCATCTCAATAGATGTATAAAGCACATTTGACAAAGCATATTTGCATTCATGATAAAAATTCTCAACAAAATAAGTTTACAGGAGATATATCTTGATGTATTAAAGGCCACATATGAAAAACCCACTGCCAGTATCATATTCAGTATTAAAAAACAAAGCTTTTCTTCTAAGACTAGGAACTAGATAGGATGTCCATTTTCACCACTTTTATTCAACATAATACTAGAGGACCTAGCCACAGCAATCATATAAGAAAAAGAAAATCCATCCAAATTGGTAAAGAAGTAAAACTTTCATTATTTGCAAACGACATGGTACTATATATAGAAAACCCTACAGACTCCACCAAAAAAGTTACTAGAATTGATAAATGAATTCAGTAAAGTTTTAGGATAAAAAATAAATATGTAGAAATCTGTTGCATTTCTTATAGTTACTATTTTATAGCAAACTAAAGGACTGTGCAAAGATGAATGGAACAAAATATATACTGGGTAGTAAGTATTATTTATTGGTTTCAGCCATAAACATATCTATGTTTGCACTAAGCCAAGATGTAAAATACATTTTTGTGAATTCTGGTCTAGAAGAAAACCTGAGGGATCCTTGGGTGGCGCAGCGGTTTGGCCCCTGTCTTTGGCCCAGGGCGCGATCCTGGAGACCCGGGATCAAATCCCACGTCGGGCTCCCGGTGCATGGAGCCTGCTTCTCCCTCTGCCTGTGTCTCTGCCTCTCTTTCTCTCTCTCTCTCTGTGACTATCATAAATAAATAAAGATTAAAAAAAAAAGAAAACCTGAAAAAAATAATCCCAAATTCAACTTGTAAAAGTCCCTGCTATAAAAAAAACTATTTTTAAAATTATTCATTACGTGTGATAAGGATGTACATATTAATAAATGTGTACCATATACATACAAGAAATTATATCTAAAGTTCTGTTACATAAAATACCTATAATATAAATTTCTGAAATTCAAAATATTATTGTGATTATTACTTTTTTACTTACCTTCAGATAAATATACATGTAGGAAACAAAGACATTTCTACCTTTGGTTTTTATCAAGGACAAATTTTTGCTTTACAAAAAGAAAAAATGCTAATATTTTTATTGTTCCATTTTAGAATAGTTTTTTGACTCCAAACTTAATATATTCAATTAAATATTTACTATAATCTTAACCTGAAGATAATTCTGTACACTTCTCTACTTCAGTGTATATGAAATGGATAATGTGGTGATTCACAAAAGAATAAGTAATCTATAGGATTCCCAAACACAAGACCTCATGTAGCAGATATTAGGTATTGAATATACAAGAAAGTGTTTCCCAAGTGTTCATAAAAAATGTTTCATATATTCATTTCAAATAAAAGACAATTTATATCAACCACTGGCTGAGTGTAACAAGTCAGATAAAAATTAAATGCAACCTTTATGTTTCAATTTATGTAAAACTATAGGAAATAAAACATAATCAATTGACAAAAGATCAGTGATTGCTTGAAGACAGGATATGGTGATGGAGTGGATGGTTGGTGAGACGAGATCTAAAGTATAATGTGCTGGGAATATAATCATAATGATAATTAATGATCAAGTAACATGGATGTTTAACTATAACTTGGAAATTTCAGGATCTTAGAAAATTTGCATTGTAGCATGATTAAATCATGGTTACCAGGAAAGAATCCATGTTATGATTTCAAATTGCTAGAGACCTAACTTACTGCATAATTTCACATTCCTCTAAGAGAACTTAAAATTCATTCATATGGTTAGAAGAAAATAAGTGTATATTTCAAGTGTATGTTAAAGATCAAGTCGTTGTCAAGCTCAATCATTCATTTCTTTCAGACAAAACAGGACTTCTCTAAGATGGGCCTCAAGGGATAGTACAAGGCATGTAACTGCTGAAGGAATGACATTCCAACTGTTAAACCTCTTCCTCCATGATAAGTCAAAGCAACTTCTCTACTTTTAGGCTAGTTTCTTTTTTTTTTTTTTTTTAAGAAGCTTACGTTTACCTTTATTACACTTATGCGAAACTTTACATTTTTTTCCTGTCACAAGTTCACAACATTTTAATTTTTATTATTTATTTATTTATTTTTAACATTTTTATTTATTTTATTTTATTTTTTATTTTTATCTTTTTTTTTAATTTATTTTTTATTGGTGTTCAATTCACTAACATACAGAATAACCCCCAGTGCCCGTCACCCATTCACTCCCACCCCCCGCCCTCCTCCCCTTCCACCACCCCTAGTTCGTTTCCCAGAGTTAGCAGTCTTTACGTTCTGTCTCCCTTTCTGATATTTCCCACACATTTCTTCCCCCTTCCCTTATATTCCCTTTCACTATTATTTATATTCCCCAAATGAATGAGAACATATAATGTTTGTCCTTCTCCGACTGGCTTACTTCACTCAGCATAATACCCTCCAGTTCCATCCACGTTGAAGCAAATGGTGGGTATTTGTCATTTCTAATAGCTGAGTAATATTCCATTGTATACATAAACCACATCTTCTTTATCCATTCATCTTTGGATGGACACCGAAGGCTCCTTCCACAGTTTGGCTATCGTGGCCATTGCTGCTATAAACATCGGGGTGCAGGTGTCCCGGCGTTTCATTGCATTTGTATCTTTGGGGTAAATCCCCAACAGTGCAATTGCTGGGTCGTAGGGCAGGTCTATTTTTAACTGTTTGAGGAACCTCCACACAGTTTTCCAGAGTGGCTGCACCAGTTCACATTCCCACCAACAGTGTATGAGGGTTCCCTTTTCTCCACATCCTCTCCAACATTTGTTGTTTCCTGCCTTGTTAATTTTCCCATTCTCACTGGTGTGAGATGGTATCTCATTGTGGTTTTGATTTGTATTTCCCTGATGGCAAGTGATGCAGAGCATTTTCTCATGTGCATGTTGGCCATGTCTATGTCTTCTTCTGTGAGATTTCTGTTCATGTCTTTTGCCCATTTCATGATTGGATTGTTTGTTTCTTTGGTGTTGAGTTTGAGAAGTTCTTTATAGATCTTGGAAACTAGCCCTTTATCTGATATGTCATTTGCAAATATCTTCTCCCATTCTGTAGGTTGTCTTTGAGTTTTGTTGACTGTATCCTTTGCTGTGCAAAAGCTTCTTATCTTGATGAAGTCCCAATAGTTCATTTTTGCTTTTGTTTCTTTTGCCTTCGTGGATGTATCTTGCAAGAAGTTACTATGGCCGAGTTCAAAAAGGGTGTTGCCTGTGTTCTTCTCTAGGATTTTTTTTTTTTTATTGGTGTTCAATTTACTAACATACAGAATAACACCCAGTGCCCATCACCCATTCACTCCAACCCCCCGCCCTCCTCCCCTTCCACCACCCCTAGTTCGTTTCCCAGAGTTAGCAGTCTTTACGTTCTGTCTCCCTTTCTGATACCTCCCACCCATTTCTTCTCCCTTCCCTTATTTTCCCTTTCACTATTATTTATATTCCCCAAATGAATGAGAACATATAATGTTTGTCCTTCTCCGACTGGCTTACTTCACTCAGCATAATACCCTCCAGTTCCATCCACGTTGAAGCAAATGGTGGGTATTTGTCATTTCTAATAGCTGAGTAATATTCCATTGTATACATAAACCACATCTTCTTTATCCATTCATCTTTCGTTGGACACCGAGGCTCCTTCCACAGTTTGGCTATAGTGGCCATTGCTGCTAGAAACATCGGGGTGCAGGTGTCCCGGCATTTCATTGCATTTGTATCTTTGGGGTAAATCCCCAACAGTGCAATTGCTGGGTCGTAGGGCAGGTCTATTTTTAACTGTTTGAGGAACCTCCACACAGTTTTCCAGAGTGGCTGCACCAGTTCACATTCCCACCAACAGTGTAAGAGGGTTCCCTTTTCTCCGCATCCTCTCCAACATTTGTGGTTTCCTGCCTTGTTAATTTTCCCCATTCTCACTGGTGTGAGGTGGTATCTCATTGTAGTTTTGATTTGTATTTCCCTGATGGCAAGTGATGCAGAGCATTTTCTCATATGCATGTTGGCCATGTCTATGTCTTCCTCTGTGAGATTTCTGTTCATGTCTTTTGCCCATTTCATGATTGGATTGTTTGTTTCTTTGGTGTTGAGTTTAATAAGTTCTTTATAGATCTTGGAAACTAGCCCTTTATCTGATATGTCATTTGCAAATATCTTCTCCCATTCTGTAGGTTGTCTTTGAGTTTTGTTGACTGTATCCTTTGCTGTGCAAAAGCTTCTTATCTTGATGAAGTCCCAATAGTTCATTTTTGCTTTTGTTTCTTTTGCCTTCGTGGATGTATCTTGCAAGAAGTTACTATGGCCGAGTTCAAAAAGGGTGTTGCCTGTGTTCTTCTCTAGGATTTTGATGGAATCTTGTCTCACATTTAGATCTTTCATCCATTTTGAGTTTATCTTTGTGTATGGTGAAAGAGAGTGGTCTAGTTTCATTCTTCTGCATGTGGATGTCCAATTTTCCCAGCACCATTTATTGAAGAGACTGTCTTTCTTCCAATGGATAGTCTTTCCTCCTTTATCGAATATTAGTTGCCCATAAAGTTCAGGGTCCACTTCTGGATTCTCTATTCTGTTCCACTGATCTATGTGTCTGTTTTTGTGCCAGTACCACACTGTCTTGATGACCACAGCTTTGTAGTACAACCTGAAATCTGGCATTGTGATGCCCCCAGATATGGTTTTCTTTTTTAAAATTCCCCTGGCTATTCGGGGTCTTTTCTGATTCCACACAAATCTTAAAATAATTTGTTCTAACTCTCTGAAGAAAGTCCATGGTATTTTGATAGGGATTGCATTAAACGTGTATATTGCCCTGGGTAACATTGACATTTTCACAATATTAATTCTGCCAATCCATGAGCATGGAATATTTTTCCATCTCTTTGTGTCTTCCTCAATTTCTTTCAGAAGTGTTCTATAGTTTTGAGGGTATAGATCCTTTACCTCTTTGGTGAGGTTTATTCCTAGGTATCTTATGCTTTTGGGTGCAATTGTAAATGGGATTGACTCCTTAATTTCTCTTTCTTCAGTCTCATTGTTTGTGTATAGAAATGCCACTGACTTCTGGGCATTGATTTTGTATCCTGCCATGCTACCGAATTGCTGTATGAGTTCTAGCAATCTTGGGGTGGAGACTTTTGGGTTTTCTATGTAGAGTATCATGTCATCGGCGAAGAGGGAGAGTTTGACTTCTTCTTTGCCAATTTGAATGCCTTTAATGTCTTTTTGTTGTCTGATTGCTGAGGCTAGGACTTCCAGTACTATGTTGAATAGCAGTGGTGAGAGTGGACATCCCTGTCTTGTTCCTGATCTTAGGGGAAAGGCTCCCAGTGCTTCCCCATTGAGAATGATATTTGCTGTGGGCTTTTCATAGATGGCTTTTAAGATGTCGAGGAATGTTCCCTCTATCCCTACACTCTGAAGAGTTTTGATCAGGAATGGATGCTGTATTTTGTCAAATGCTTTCTCTGCATCCAATGAGACAATCATATGGTTCTTGGTTTTTCTCTTGCTGATATGATGAATCACATTGATTGTTTTACGGGTGTTGAACCAGCCTTGTGTCCCAGGGATAAATCCTACTTGGTCATGGTGAATAATTTTCTTAATGTACTGTTGGATCCTATTGGCCAGTATCTTGTTGAGAATTTTTGCATCCATGTTCATCAGGGATATTGGTCTGTAATTCTCCTTTTTGGCGGGGTCTTTGTCTGGCTTTGGAATTAAGGTGATGCTGGCTTCATAGAATGAATTTGGAAGTACTCCATCTCTTTCTATCTTTCCAAACAGCTTTAGGAGAATAGGTATGATTTCTTCTTTAAACGTTTGATAAAATTCTCCTGGGAAGCCATCTGGCCCTGGACTCTTGTGTCTTGGGAGGTTTTTGATGACTGCTTCAATTTCCTCCCTGGTTATTGGCCTGTTCAGGTTTTCTATTTCTTCCTGTTCCAGTTTTGGTAGTTTGTGGCTTTCCAGGAATGCGTCCATTTCTTCTAGATTGCCTAATTTATTGGCGTATAGCTGTTCATAATATGTTTTTAAAATCGTTTGTATTTCCTTGGTGTTGGTAGTGAACTCTCCTTTCTCATTCATGATTTTATTAATTTGAGTCTTCTCTCTCTTCTTTTTAATAAGGCTGGCTAATGGTTTATCTATCTTATTAATTCTTTCAAAGAACCAACTCCTGGTTCTGTTGATCTGTTCCACAGTTCTTCTGGTCTCGATTTCGTTGAGTTCTGCTCGAATCTTTATTAACTCCCTTCTTCTCTTGGGTGTAGGATCTATTTGCTGTTTTTTCTCTAGCTCCTTTATGTGTAAGGTTAGCTTTTGTATTTGAGTTCTTTCCAGTTTTTGAATGGATGCTTGTATTGCGATGTATTTCCCCCTTAGGACTGCTTTTGCTGCATCCCAAAGATTTTGAACGGTTGTATCTTCATTCTCATTAGTTTCCATGAATCTTTTTAATTCTTCCTTAATTTCCTGGTTGACCCTTTTATCTTTTAGCAGGATGGTCCTTAACCTCCATGTGTTTGAGGTCCTTCCAAACTTCTTGTTGTGATTTAGTTCTAATTTCAAGGCATTATGGTCCGAGAATATGCAGGGGACAATCCCAATCTTTTGGTATCGGTTCAGACCCGATTTGTGACCCAATATGTGGTCTATTCTGGAGAAAGTTCCATGTGCGCTTGAGAAGAATGTGTATTCAGTTGAGTTTGGATGTAAAGTTCTGTAGATATCTGTGAAATCCATCTGGTCCAGTGTATCATTTAAAGCTCTCGTTTCTTTGGAGATGTTTTGCTTAGAAGACCTATCGAGTATAGAAAGAGCTAGATTGAAGTCACCAAGTATAAGTGTATTATTATCTAAGTATTTCTTCACTTTGGTTAATAATTGATTTATATATTTGGCAGCTCCCACATTCGGGGCATATATATTGAGGATTGTTAAGTCCTCTTGTTGAATAGATCCTTTAAGTATGATATAGTGTCCCTCTTCATCTCTCACTACAGTCTTTGGGGTAAATTTTAGTTTATCTGATATAAGGATGGCTACCCCTGCTTTCTTTTGAGGACCATTCGAATGGTAAATGGTTCTCCAACCTTTTATTTTCAGGCTGTAGGTGTCCTTCTGTCTAAAATGAGTCTCTTGTAGACAGCAAATAGATGGGTCCTGCTTTTTGATCCAGTCTGAAACCCTGCGCCTTTTGATGGGGTCATTAAGCCCGTTCACATTCAGAGTTACTATTGAGAGATATGAGTTTAGTGTCATCATGATATCTATTCAGTCTTTGTTTTTGTGGACTGTTCCACTGAACTTCTTCTTAAAGGGGAATTTTAAGAGGCCCCCTTAAAATTTCTTGCAGAGCTGGTTTGGAGGTCACATATTCTTTCAGTTGCTGCCTGTCTTGGAAGCTCTTTATCTCTCCTTCCATTTTGAATGAGAGCCTTGCTGGATAAAGTATTCTTGGTTGCATGTTCTTCTCATTTAGGACCCTGAATATATCCTGCCAGCCCTTTCTGGCCTGCCAGGTCTCTGTGGAGAGGTCTGCTGTTACCCTAATACTCCTCCCCATAAAAGTCAGGGATTTCTTGTCTCTTGCTGCTTTAAGGATCTTCTCCTTATCTTTGGAATTTGCAAGCTTCACAATTAAATGTCGAGGTGTTGAACGGTTTTTATTGATTTTAGGGGGGGATCTCTCTATTTCCTGGATCTGAATGCCTGTTTCCCTTCCCAGATTAGGAAAGTTTTCAGCTAGAATTTGTTAAAATACATATTCTGGCCCTCTGTCCCTTTCGGCGCCCTCGGGAACCCCAATTAAACGTAGGTTTTTCTTCCTCAGGCTGTCGTTTATTTCCCTTAATCTATCTTCATGGTCTTTTAATTGTTTGTCTCTTTTTTCCTCAGTTTCCCTCTTTGCTATCAACTTGTCTTCTAGGTCACTCACTCGTTCTTCCACCTCGTTAACCCTCGTCGTTAGGACTTCTAGTTTGGATTGCATCTCATTCAATTGATTTTTAATTTCTGCCTGATTAGCTCTAAATTCTGCAGTCATGAAGTCTCTTGAGTCCTTTATACTTTTTTCTAGAGCCACCAGTAGCTGTATAATAGTGCTTCTGAATTGGCTTTCTGACATTGAATTGTAATCCAGATTTTGTAACTCTGTGGGAGAGAGGACTGTTTCTGATTCTTTCTTTTGAGGTGATGTTTTCCTTCTAGACATTTTGCTCAGTGCAGAGTGGCCAAAAGCAAGTTGTATTGGGAAAAAGAGAGGAGAGAAAGAAGGAAAGAAAAGAGAAAGAGAAAAAAAAGGGAAGAAAAAGAAAAAAAAAACGAAAAAAAAAAAAAAAAGAAGAAAAAGAGGAAGAAAAAGAAAGGAGAAAAAAAGGGGGTGGGGGAAGGAAACAAATCAAAAAGCAAAACAAAACAAAAACAAAAACAGAAACAAACAAAAAAAAGAACCACCGGGGAGTATCTTCTGATTCTGTGTACTTTAAGTCCCTTGGCTTCTCCTGGAAGTTGTCCGTCTAGCTGGTGTTCTGGGGGAGGGGCCTGTTGTGCTGATTTTCAGGTGTTAGCAGTTGGGGGAGCTGCTGTGCCCCTGCCTGGTGCAGGGCTCAGTGGGGGTTGTTTACCCCGTGAGGCCGCAGGAGGAACAGCCCCAGTGGAGGGGCAGCTCTGGAAACCTGGATTCAGCTCCGGCAGGAACTCCGTCTGCAGGGCCTGGAGGCTCCCGGGCGGGGCCGCTGATCTGCTCAGCTGGGGCAGGAACGTCCTTGCTGTCCTGGGCCCTCCCGGCCTCTGCCTGTCCCGGGGGAGGCGGGATCCTGGGCTGTGTCCCGGCGCCCTGTGCTCCGGGGCCTGCGCTGTTGGATTCGCGCTCCCGGGCCGCGCAGCCCCCTCCGCGGAGCCGCCGCCCGAGCCCCTCCGAGCTGCTCCTGGAACCGCGCAGCCCCCTCCGCACGGAGCCTCTTCCTCTGCCCAAGCCCGGCCGAGCTGCTCCCGGGGCCGTGCAGCCCCCTCCGCGGAGCCGCCCCCGAGCCCCTCCGAGCTGCTCCGGGTCCCGCCGTGCGCGCTGCAGCCCTTAGGGAGCTCGGCGCACTCTCCCGGGGCGCAGGTGTCTGTTAGTGTCCCAGGGAAACCGAGGGCATCCCCGCCCTCCTGGGGTCCTGCTCCACCTCTCCGCGGGCCCCTTTCTGCCCGAGAAGGTCGGTGCAGCTCCTGCTCCTCCGGGACGGGGCTCTCCTGTCCTGGGGACACTCGCCCCGGCCTCAGCCCGGCTCCTCGCGGAGCCCCTCCCCCTTGGAGGCCTTTGTTTCTTTATTTCTTTTTCCCCCGTCTTCCTTCCTTGATAGAAGCGGGAACTCTTCTCACTGTAGCGTTTCAGCTGTTCTCTCTTTAATTCTCAGGCCGAATTCATAGATTTTCAGGATGATTGGAAGGTTTTCTAGGTAATTTGGTGGAGACAGGTGATTTGGGGACCCTACTCTTCCGCCATCTTGCTCCTCCCCCTAGGCTAGTTTCTATACCTCACAGGAACTATTCCACAACATGCTTCTGTTCAGATCAATGAACTCACTTGAGCCAGGATTCATATCCCACTAGGGATGTGAGAGGTATATACCCTTATAACAATTTTGAAAAAATAATAAGAAATGGCCTGAATTCATATAAGCATTCATGATCCTGCAGTAACCACAGGTCATGGGCTTGCTCCTGTGGGTCACTGACTGTTCTCAGTGATGCTGTGAGTGAAGTATTCTCATCCCCATTGTACAGAGGGGTTAACTGGAACTCAGAGTCATTACCTGTCTTTTCTCCCTTGCCCTTACCTTTCAGAGAAAAGCAGCTCCAAGACATCCCTGCAGAACCCATACTCACAGGGGTCTGGAAGGACCACAGTGGCTTTACCTATAAGACAGCCAGAGTACTAATTACCAAAGTGGGAAAGAGGAGACTTAGATAATTTTCCATTTGTCTCCACACACTTTGCAGCAGTTTAGCTCCCACCAAAGGGACCCACATCCTGAGCTGAGTCCCAAACATCTGAAGGTGGCACCTTGCTCTCCTCACCATAAAAAAATCAGTTTACAAAGCTGTAAGTAGGATATTTTCTTCTTTCTGTCTTCCAATATAATTACATTTGCATAGTCAGATTCCTGAAAAAATATTGCAATGTAAACAGTGCTTATTTATGAGTAATAGACTTTTAAGAGTTTAATGATTTTTTTCATTCACTGACTTTCCTATTTTTATTGATAGCAAAAGCACTTGGGTTTAGCGAGAAAATAACATGAAAAAAATCCTCAATTGTGGCCATAGGAAAATGAATCAGAGTCAGATATAGAATATTCCTAAATCAAGGGAATTAGGTGAAAGATGGTCACAGCATGAAATTCTGAATCTAACATATGACTTTCATAGTTGGTGGCATCAGGGACAGTGCAGATGTCTAAGGAAGGACAAGTATGTATCTCAAATAAACCCTACTTTCCACAGTTCTGAGTTGTCTCTACTCCCTAAGGTTTAGTGAAAATCATGAGAAAAAGTATTCTCATGACATGCTTCCTTCTCTTCTCTCCAAATTAAAGCCCCTTGAACTGAAAACAGGCTCATGGGTTTAACCTCCCAGTTATCCAGAGACCCACTGGGGAGGAAAAGGGTGAGGCTGCATAAGGTCTTGCAGCACTCAGCCCACAGCTTCCAGAGGGGAGATGCTTCCAGTGGGATTCAAGGGGAAGTTTAGTCACAGGCTCCTTCAACCCAGGGCCCAGCCCAACTAACACGTTTGAATTAAAACAGCTCTGAAGCATCTTTTTTTGTGCAACTAAAATACTAATAGTCATGGACCCTGGGCTGCAAAAGGCAGTTTAGAATCCACCAATTCTCAGAGTCACTGGTTATTGCTGGACAGTACTAAGAGGTATAGAAGGTTTGGTAAGGCTGTCTTGGCTCTGAGTATTCACTCTGAAAATAGTTTATTTGGATAATGTTTTGATACATTTGCCCTGTATGTCATTCTGCAGGCATAAAATGGGATCACCAAAGACAGATTAAATATTCAAGACCTTGATCTGGAGTTTGAAATATATCAAATCCATTGGCAAAACATTGTGCTGCACTGTATATGGATACTCAGTTGAATTATATGACCAATTTCCTAGTTATTCTGGATAAGGGACACTTTACATATGTATGTAAGAATGGAGAGAAGGCAGTTGCTGGCAGACACACAGTTAAGGGTTGCCCAGGAATAATTCCATCTGAATCAACTGTCCCAAGGAAGTGGCACGGTGCCATTTATGTACCAAGATATGAATGCAATTTATCTGTCAAATGCTATAATCAAGAACGAGTAACAATTGACTATAATGTAAACCATACCGTTTTCTCTAAAAAGTATGAATTGATACTGTGTGTGTGTGTGTGTGTGTGTTTATGTATGTCCCCTCCAGCTCTACAACCTCAAATACATGCTCACAGTTGTAGCTTTACTCTCTGTTCAGACCAGAGCTGGACCTCCAATCTCAGGTTTAAATATCCCAGAAAATGGGTGTTTTTTTTTTAAATCTCCTAGAAGTTATGGATACTGAGGACTTTTTCTAGCTAAGTAAAAATCCAGAATGCTGACTAATCCCATGAAGTCAAGCTCCCAACCCCATTCTTCTTCCCTGTATGGCCCCCTGGTCTGAGACTCTTAGAGCTGTGATCCTGTATCTAACCACCAGGTGACATCATATTTATCTCTATTTTTTGTTGGCTTTTTTTTTGTGAAAAAGAGTACATTTTGCAGAGTGCATTTTTCACTCTTACCAATTCTGCTTGGAAAATTCATATGGATATTAAAGCAGACCCATTTTCAGTTGACCCCAAATTACATTGTGTTCACTAATTTATCTCTTCCCTCATCACTGTCAGCTGCTATACATTGTGGCCTGAACAGAGGGTCCGAACCAGAGAATAGAGAGTTCACCCTTTATCACCCCACTTTGTATAGGATACCTAGACTTTCTCACACCCTGTCTATCCTCCCCTGTCCATGACACACAGTATAGCTGCTTGGACCCTGCTTTGTGTTCCATCTTCTTTCAGTTCCCTGCCCCCTATTCTGCCCTGCATTGATTGCCCTTTGCACACCAGCCATTGACTGCCAAGGAGCTCACTGCCACCAGTTTTTTTTTTTTTTTTTATCTGCAGACCCTGGACTATGTGGTCTCACGGTCTTCTTTTACATCTATCATTTTTTTCCCCAGATAGAATTTGAATAATTCTGTAGAGGCTCAGGTTATTGGTTTTGGGAGATTATTGGTTTTTTGTTTGCTTGTTTTGTTTTGTTTTGTTTTGTTTTCTCTTTGCAGACAGTTTGATGATGGTAGTATATTGGTGCCACCTTTTAACAAAAAACTAAATTGTAGCTTGAATATTCACTCACGGGAAGTAAAAAGGGAGAGAGGAGATGTGACCCAAACCCACCATACAGAGTTTTCTGGAAGTCAGGATGGAAAGGGGAGATTCCTTGGGTACAGCATATTGATGGGCTCTCTCTGGATGCTTCATATAAATGGAATCATATATGGTTTTGCATATTTGACTTTTTTCACTTGCCTTAATATTTTCAAGTTTCATTCATATTGTAACATGTGTCTGTACTTCATTCCTTTTTATGGCCAAATAACATACCATATTTTTATTCCATTCATTAATTGGTGGTCATTTGAGTTGTTTCCACTTTGGACTGTTATGAATAATGATGCTACATGCATCATGTCCAAGTTTTTATGAAGACATATGTTTTCATTTGTCCTGGCTGTGTACCTAGGAGTGCAATTGCTAGGTCCTATGATAACTCTCTGTTGACACATTTGAGGAATTTACAGACTGTTTACATGACATGACAATGTTGAGCAGTGCAGGCATACTCTGTTATTTTTCTCCTGATTCAACTGTGATTATGGGTTTTGAGAAAGAATACCACAGAGTTAATGTCTAATGTCCCCTTCTCTTCACCTCCCTCATAACTGGCAGGACATAATACCTATATGACATCACTGAATCACTAGGGATTTTGACTCCCATCACAGGACTAAGATGGTGTTTACTTTCTCCAGTGTACAGTAACTACTTTGCATTAACTTACTCTATTCTTTAGAGTTTAGCCACTAAGTATGCACAATGTGGATGTCAGTGATGATGGGATGGCTGGGTATTGATATTAAACATCTGCACTTGACTCAATGTTCAACATTTTCTAAGATGAGTATGTATTGTATTTATGGTAAAAATGATGTTCCCTTAAATCTCTATTACTTATGAAATATAAAGCATTGTGAGCAGGGAAGCCTGGGAGGCTCAGTGGTTTAGCGCTGCCTTCAGCCCAGGGTGTGATCCCAGAGACGTGGGATTGAGTCCCGCATCGGGCTCCCTGCGGGGAGTCTGCTTCTCCCTCTGCCTGTGTCTCTGTCTCTCTCTGTGTCTCTCATGAATAAATAAACAAAATCTTTTTAAAAAGCATTGTGAGGGATCCCTGGGTGGCGCAGCGGTTTGGCGCCTGCCTTTGGCCCAGGGCGCGATCCTGGAGACCCGGGATCGAATCCCACATCGGGCTCCCGGTGCATGGAGCCTGCTTCTCCCTCTGCCTGTGTCTCTGCCTCTCTCTCTCTCTCTCTCTCTCTGTGACTATCATAAATAAATAAATAAATAAAAATTAAAAAAAAAGAAAAAAAAAAGAAAGCATTGTGAGCTACAAAATTAATCTGAAATGTTTACACTTCCTTCTTCTCTCCTAGAGACAATCATTATCCAGAATGATTATCATTCCCATGCATTCCTCTATCATTTTACTCCAAGTGAAAGTTTCCTTAAGAAAATATGGTATTTTTGTATGTTTTGCTATAGAGATGCACACACACAGATACTCACCCATAAACACAGGGCTTATCCTCCAACTTGCTAATTTAACACCTTATGTGCCTACACATATTCATATATATATGTGTGTATAATAATGTATAATTATGTATATATGTGTATGTATGTATAATGTGTATATGTATAATGCCTGCATATCTATAATGTGTATATGTGTAATATGTATTGGCACATGCACATACATATACACAGGAAAATCTGATTCTTACCCTTAAGGGAGTGTTTGGAGGAGTTCAAGGGGCAACCTCCCTCTAGATCTCAGCATAGCATTTGCTGCATTATCCACAATGCCATGTTTTGCTGCTTTTCCTTCCAAAATGCTTTGTGCTTTGTCAGGCATGTTGTTTTTTAACCCATTCAATTCTTCTATTACCTTTAGCTATTCTTTTCCACTTCATTCTTATAGTTTAGGTTTTGATTCTCATGCTTTCTAATGTAATGTTTAATTAATTTAATTTCTATTGATATAGGGCTTTTATTTTTTTAATTTATTTTTTATTAGTGTTCAATTTACTAACATACAGAATAACCCCCAGTGCCCGTCACCCATTCACTCCCACCCCCCGCCCTCCTCCCCTTCTACCACCCCTAGTTCGTTTCCCAGAGTTAGCAGTCTTCACGTTCTGTCTCCCTTTCTGATATTTCCCACACATTTCTTCTCCCTTCCCTTATATTCCCTTTCACTATTATTTATATTCCCCAAATGAATGAGAACATATAATGTTTGTCCTTCTCCGACTGACTTACTTCACTCAGCATAATACCCTCCAGTTCCATCCACGTTGAAGCAAATGGTGGGTATTTGTCATTTCTAATAGCTGAGTAATATTCCATTGTATACATAAACCACATCTTCTTTCGTTCATGTTCGTTCATGTTTCGTTCATGTTCATCTTTCGTTGGACACCGAGGCTCCTTCCACAGTTTGGCTATCGTGGCCCTTGCTGCTAGAAACATCGGGGTGCAGGTGTCCCGGCGTTTCATTGCATTTGTATCTTTGGGGTAAATCCCCAACAGTGCAATTGCTGGGTCGTAGGGCAGGTCTATTTTTAACTGTTTGAGGAACCTCCACACAGTTTTCCAGAGTGGCTGCACCAGTTCACATTCCCACCAACAGTGTATGAGGGTTCCCTTTTCTCCACATCCTCTCCAACATTTGTTGTTTCCTGCCTTGTTAATTTTCCCCATTCTCACTGGTGTGAGGTGGTATCTCATTGTGGTTTTGATTTGTATTTCCGATATAGGGCTTTTAAGTTTAGTTTTTCTCTAGTTTTATTGAGATATAATTGATATGTTACACTGTATAAGTTTAAGGAGTACGACATAATGATTTGAGATATGTATACATTGCAAAACAATTACCACAATAACTTAACATCCCCAACTACACAGTTACAATTTTTATTAATTGTGGTAATAACTTTTAAAATCTACTCTTTTAGCAACTTTCAAATATATATTACATTATTGTTAACTATAGTCACCAGGTTGTACATCTCCAGAACTGGTTTATCTTCTAACTGGAAGTTTGTATATTTTGACCACCTCTATTCACTTCTTTTTTCTGTATTGAGGTATAATTGACATGTAACTTTATATTAGTTTCAGATATATACCATAATGATTCTATATATGTATATTTTGCAAAATTATCACCATAATAGATCTAGTTAACATCTGTCACCATATATGGGTACAAAATTTATTTTGTGATGAGAATTTTAAAATATGCCCTATAGTAATTTTTAAATATGCAATACGAGATTATTGACTATAGCGACCATGCTGAAAATTACAACCCCATAAAAAATTACGTTATAACTAGAATTTTTTTACCTTTTGACCCTCTTCAGACATTTTGCCCACTCCCCACACTCATATAGGTATTTAATGCTTCAAAATATACTCAGAGTAGCTTTCGCTAGATTCTGATATGTTGTGTTTTCATTATCATCATCCTCATCAAATTCAGCAATTCTAAGTTTTTTATTCATTCCATTTATTTTTTTACATTTGTTTTTATTTAAGTTTGATTTGCCAACATATAGTATAATACTCAGTGCTCGTCACATCAAGAGCCCTCCTCAGTGCCGGTCACCCAGTTACCCCATCTCCCTACACACCTCCCCTTTGCTTGTTTTCCAGAGGTAGGAGTCTCTCATGGTTTGACTTACTCTCTAATTTTTCCCACTCAGTTCCCCTCCTTTCCCTTATAATACCTTTCACTATTTCTTATATGACCCGTATGAGTGAAACCATATGATGAATATCCTTTTCCGATTGATTTATGTCACTCAACATAATACCTTCCAGTTCCATCCACATCAAAGCAAATGGTGGATATTCGTCCTTTCTGATGGCTGAATAATAGTGCATTGTATACATATAACACATCTTCTTTATCCATTCATCTGTCGAAGGACATTGTGACTCCTTCTTCAGTTTGGCTATTGTGGACATTGCTGCTATGAACATAGGGTAAGTAGCAGGTGTCCCAGTGTTTCACTACATCTGTATCTTTGGGGTAAATCCCCAGCAGTGCAATTGCTGGGTCATAGGATAGCTCTATTTGTAAATCTTTGAGGAACCTCCACACAGTTTTCCAGAGTGGCTGCACCAGTTCATATTCCCACCAACGGTGCAATAGGGTTCCCCTTTCCTGCATCCTCTCCAACATCTGTTGTGTATGCCAGTACCACACAACTGTCTTCATGATCATAGCTTTGTAGTACAACTTGAAATCCAGGTTGTGATGCCCCTGGTTTTCTTTTTCAATATTCCCCTGAATATTAGGGGTCTTTTCTGATTCCACACAAATCTTAAGACCATTTGTTCCAACTCTCTGAAGAAAGTCCATGATATTTTGATAGGGATTGCATTGACTGTGTAAATTGCCCTAGGTAGCATAGATTTTTTCACAATATTAATTCTTCCACTCCATGAGCATGGAATATTTTTCCATCTCTTTGTGTCTTCCTCAATTTCTTTCAGAAGTGTTCTGTAGTTTTTACGGTATAGATCCTTTACCTCTTTGGTTAGGTTTATTCTGAGGTATCTTATCCTTTTGGGTGCAATTGTAAATGGGATTGACTCCTTAGTTTATTTTTCTTGAGTCTCATTGTTAGTGTATAGAAATGCCAGTGATTTCTGGGCATTGATTTTTCTTTCCTAACACATTGGCGAATTGCTGTATGAGTTCTAGCAATCTTGGGGTGGAGTCTTTTGGGTTTTTTATGTACAGTATCATGTCATCTGCGAAGAGGGAGAGTTTGACTTCCTCTTTGCCCATTTGAATGCCTTTTATTTCTTTCTGTTGCCTGATTGCTGAGGCTACGACTTGTAGGTGTATGTTGAATTACAGTGGTGAGAGTGGACATTCCTTTCATGTTCCTGATCTTAGGGGAAAGGCTCCCATTGTTTCCCCATTGAGAATGATATTTGCTATGGGCTTTTCATAAATGGTTTTTAAGATGCTGAGGAATGTTCCCTCTATCCCTACACTCTGAAGAGTTTTAATCAGGAATGGATGCTGTATTTTGCCAAATGATTTCTCTGCATCTGTTGAGAGGATCATATGTTTTTTGTTTTTTCTCTTGTTGATATGACTTATCACATTGATTGAGTGTTTGTTGAACGAGCCTTGCACGCGGGGCATAAATCCCATTTGGTCATGGTGAATAAGTTTCTTTCTTTTTTTTAAAGATTATTTATTTATTTATTCATGAGAGATGGAGAGGGAGAGAGAGAGAGAGAGGCAGAGAGAGAAGGAGGCTCCATGCAAGGATCCCGACGTGGGACTCTAAACTGGGTCTCCTGGATCACGCCCAAGGCTGAGGGCAGCGCTAAACCGCTGAGCCATCAGGGCTGCCCGAATAAGCTTCTTAATTTACTGTTGGATCCGATTAGCTAGTATCTTGTTGAGGATTTTTGCATCTGTATTCATCAGGGATATTGGTCTATAATTCTCCTTTTTGGTGGGGTCTTTGTCTGGTTTTGGAATTAAGGTGATGCCGGCCTCATAAAATGAGTTTGGAAGTATCCTGTCCCTTTCTTTCTTTTTTTTTAAGGTTTTATTTATTTATTCATGAGACACACACACACAGAGAGAGAGAGAGAGAGAGAGAGAGAGAGAGAGAGAGAAAGAGAGAAAGAGGCAGAGACACAGAGGAGAAGCAGGCTCCATGCAGGAAGCCTGATGTGGGACTCGATCCCGGGACTCCAAGATCACGTCCTGGACTGAAGGCAGGCGCCAAACTGCTGAGCCACCCAGGGATCCCCTCCCGTCCCTTTCTATCTTTTGGAATAGCTTGAGTAGAATAGGTATTGTTTCTCTTTAAACGTTTGCTAGAATTCCCCTGGGAAGCCATCTGGCCCTGGACTTTTGTGTCTTGGGAGGTTTTTGATGAGTATTTCAATTTCCTCCCTGGTTATTGGCATGTTCATGTTCTCTATTTCTTCCTGTTCCAGTTTTGGTAGTTCGTGGTTTTCCAGAAATGCATCCATTTCTCTAGATCGCCTAATTTGTTGGCGTATCCTGCTCATAATATGTTTTCAAAATCGTCTTTATTTTCTTGGTATTGGTTGTGATCTCTCCTTTTTCATTCCTGATTTTATCAATTAGAGTCTTTTCTCTTTTGTTTTTAATAAGGCTGGCTAATGGTTTATCTATCTTATTAATTCTTTCAAAGAACCAACTCCTGGTTTTGTTGATCTCTTCTACAGTTCTTCTGGTCTCTTGTTCATTGAGTTCTGCTTGAATCTTTATTAACTCTCTTCTTCTGCTTGGTGTAGGTTATATTTGCTCCTCTTTCTCCAGTTCCTTTAGGTGTGAGGTTAGTTTGTGTATTTGAGTTTTTCCAATGTTTTGAGGGATGCTTGTATTGTAACGTGTTTCCCTCTCAGGATTGCTTTTGCTGTATCCCAACGATTTTGAATGGTTGTATCTTCATTTTCATTAGTTTCCATGAATCATTTTAATTATTTTCTAATTTCCTGGGTGACACTTTCATCTTTTAGCAGGATGTTCTTTAACCTCCACGTGTTTGAGTTTCTTCCAAATTTCTTCTTGTGATTGAGTTCTAGTTTCAAAGCATTGTGGTCTGAAAATATGCAGAGGATAATCCCAATCTTTTGGTATCCGTTAAGACCTGATTTGTAACCCAGTATGTGGTCTATTCTGGTGAAAGTTCCATGTGCATTTGAGAAGAATGTGTATTTAGTTGAGTTTGGATGCAAAGTTCTGTATATATCTGTGAAATTCATCTGGTTCAGTGTATCTTTTAAAGTCCTTGTTTCTTTGGAGATGTTGTGCTTAGAAGCTCTGTCATTTGCCAAAATTGCTGTGTTGTAGTATCCTAATATTAGTGTGTTATTATCTAAGTACATCTTTACTTTGGTTATTAATTTATTGATATACTTGTCAGCTCCCACATTAAGGGCATAAATAGTCATGACTGTTAGGTCCTTTTGTTGGATAGATCCTTTAAGTATGATACAGTGTCCCTCTTCATCTCTCACTATGGTCTTTGTAATAATATTTAATTTATGTGATATTAGGATTGCTACCCCAGCTTTCTTTGAGGCCCATTTGAATGGTAAATGGTTCTCCAACCTTTCATTTTCAGGCTGGAGGTGTCCTTAGGTCTCAAATGGGTCTCTTGTAGACAGCAAAAGATGGGTCTTGCTTTTTTATCCAGTCCCATACCCTGCGTCTTTTGAAGGGAACATTTAGCCCATTCATGTTCAGAGTAACTATTGGAAGATATGAATTTAGTGTCATCGTAATACCTATTCAGTACCTGTTTTGGTGAATTATATATTTGGTATTCCTCTTTCTTTTACAGAGTCCCCCTTAATATGTCTTGCAGAGCTGGTTTGGTGGTCACATTTTTTTTAGTTTCTGCCTATCTTGTAAGATTTTTATCTCTCTTTCTATTCTGAATGAGAGCCTTGCTGGATAAAGTATTCTTGGCTGCATGTTCTTCTCATTTAGGACCCTGAATATATCCTGCCAGCCCTTTCTGGCCTGCCAGGTCTCTGTGGAAAAAAATCTGCTGTTAATCTAACAGTTCTCCCCATATAAGTTAGGGATCTCTTGTCTCTGGCTGCTCTAAGGATTTTGCTTCATCTTTGGAATTTGCAAGTTTCATTCTTAACTGTCGAGGTGTTGAACGGTTTTCATTGATTTTGATGGGGGGACCTCTCTATCTCTTGGATTTGAATGCCTGTTTCCTTCCCCAAATTAGGGAGGTTCTCAGCTATGATTTGTCAAATATGGTTTCTGGCCCTATGTCCTTCTTGGAGCTCTCTGGAATGCCAAGTATACTTAGATTTTTCCTTCTGAGTCTATCATTTATTTCCCTTAACCTTTCCTCATGGTTTCTTAAATGTTTTTCTCTTTTTTCCCTCAGCTTCTTTCCTTGCCTTCAACTTGTCTTCTATGTCACTCATTCTTTCTTCCACTGCATTAACCCTCATCATTAGCACCTCCAGTTTGAATTGCATCTCACTTAATTGATTTTTAATTTTGGCCTGATTAGATCTAATTTCTGTAGTCATGATGTCTCTTGAATCCTTTATGCTTTTTTCCAGAGCCACCAGTCACTTTATAATTGTGCTTCTGAATTGGCTTTCTGACATCAAATTGCAAATCA
Organism: Canis lupus baileyi; assembly: GCF_048164855.1. NCBI lineage: Eukaryota > Metazoa > Chordata > Mammalia > Carnivora > Canidae > Canis > Canis lupus. The sequence continues at coordinate 47,291,321 of NC_132876.1, read as the reverse complement.
AATTCTGTAACTCTGTGGCAGAGAGTACTGTTTATGATTCTTTCTTTTGTGGTGAGTTCTTCCTTCTAGTCATTTTGCTCAGTGCAGAGTGGCTGTGTGAGCAGTCTGATTCCAGAATATCAACCATGGCCTAAGTAAATTTCATCCTAGATGATTCTGACAAGGTCAGAGTCCAGAAATTGAAAAGAAAGATCAGAATGAAATAAAACAAAAGGACAAATAAAGTGAAGAACAAATTTTAAAACAGAATAGTAAAAGATATAAGGCCAAGAATCCCAAAGAAGAAGAATAAAAAGAAAAGAGAACAAAAGAAGGAAAAAAGCAATGGCAAAGAGGAAAAAAGAAAAAAGTTTAAAAAGGAGAAGAAAAAATGGGGTACTGGGAGACGGTAGTGGTGACGAAGTTGTAGTGGCAGGAGAATGTAGTCTACCTGAGGGGTTCTAGAGGTTTATCCTCTTGGTTCTGAGTATATTAAATTCGTATGTTATAAGATGTTCAGTCCCAAATTTATATAACCTAACAAAACCTATATAAAGACTCAACATCCAAAAAAAAAAAAGACCCAACATCTACCACAAATCATAAATAGATTAAAGGGGATGGCAGAATGGTAAGGAAGAGAGAACATAGTCTCACAGAATGAACTAACATGGTGTTCCACTTGGTTCTGAGTGTACTTTGGCTTTTGTGTTAGAAGGTACTAACTTCCACCATTATAAAACAAAATGAGGCAGAAAAAAACAAAACAAAGCAAAACAAAAAACAAAAACGAAAGCATATACCTCATATATATATCTACCAAAATTAAATTGGTATGTTGAAGGGAATCCAAAAATGAAGAATATATCTAAGATATGTGATTGTAGAAATATGAAGGCCAAAAAAGGAAAAAGCTTAAAAATGAAGAGTTGGTAAAATATTGTAGTTAAGGCATGAAAAGAGAACAAAATTGGACATTTTTAACCTGAAATAAAAACGAATCATAATGAAAAAAAAAACCCTCTATTTTTATATACTATTTTCCCTCAGTCCTGGAGTTTTCCAGTGCTGCTTGTTCAGTAAACTTGCTCTTCCCTTATTCTTCCAGCAGTTCTTCTGGGGCAGGAGTCTGCTGCACTGATTCTCAGGTGTCGGTGCCTGGGTGGAGATGCCTTGCCTCTTGCTGGGTGCCTGGCTTAGTTTGAGCTTTTTATCCTGTGAGGTCTTTGTTCCCTATGGACTCTGCCTCTCCCAGAGAAAGGCAAGAAGAAGAAAAAAATAAAAAATAAAAAAGGCGGTGGCCAGATATCAAGCTGTGGAGCCAGGAGCTCCCCACAAGTACCAAACTGCCGTTTCCCAGTCTACATTGGTCTAGGTGCTCCTGGCAGCAGGTGAAGGTGCACTGATCTGCACAAATTGAAGGGCACCCAGCAGCAGGAAAGATCTCACTGTCTTGTGTCCTCCCGGGGTCCACCTCTCCCAAAGGGAATGAAGGATAGCCTGCTTTGTCTGCTTCAGCATCCTCAGATGGAGGGCCCTGCATTGCTGGACCATGCTCCTGGGGTCCATCTGTCCCAAAGGGAATGGGGGACAGCTGCCTCCATCCATTGCCAGTCTCTAGGGTAAAGGGAACTCTGGTGCTGGTCCACATAACCAGCAGGCTTCTCCCAAATGGCCTGGAGGGTTGTAGTGCTCCAGCCCTTTACCGAGATCCGACTGTTGTTTGTGGTGAGCGTTCTCCTGGGCACCCCTACTCTTATTGTGTCTCTGGGAATATTTAGGTTTCACTGCCCTTCCTGAATTTCTGCTCTATTTCCCTGCTGAGCATTTTTCAGCCAGGGAAGACTCAGGCATGGATTTTTAAAGTTCTGTGGGCTGTGCTTTCTGGCCCTGTTTGTTGCCATTCCCCTTTTGGGCCCCATTTGCCTGGCTTGCCACAATGTCCCTCCCCCACCTATTTCACCTTCCTACCTTGTCAGAAGCAAAAACTTTTCTCTCTGTAACATTCCAGCTATTCTCTCTTTATATATCAGGTTGAATTTGTAGGTTTTCAGGATGTTTTGAAAGTTATCTAGGTAAGTTTGTGGGGCCAGGTGAGTTGAGGACCCCTACTCTTCTGCCATCTTGCCTCCTCTGTCTATCATTACTTTTATTATTTGATATGATTTCTGATCTTATTTACCTTCCTGTTTGACATTGAAATAGCACCTTCCCATTGATCCCCAGTAAGGAATCAGTACAGAATAACAGATTTTAAGGATGGGTCTGCTGTAGAACATACTGAAAACAGACTGAAAATGTATTTTTAAGGTCAACTGTTGAGATACAATATGAATACACATAATAATGAAAATAGCAGTTGAAACTTTAATGGTATATTCGATATATTTATGTAATAATGATTATTATTTATTGTTTCCTTCCTTTTGCCCAATACTAACATAAGTACCAAACCTATACTTACTCATTATTCCTCATTACAATCTATAAGGAGCAGGTATTTTTTACCAACTTTCAACATCAGGAAGCTGAGGCACAAGGTGGTCAAGGCTAGCAAGTTTAAAGGCTTAGATTTGAACACAGGCTGTATGGCTGCTAAGTAAATACATGTAACAGGATATGCTACTGCAGCTCATAACATAACATACAGCACATGGTTAATCACAGCAAAGTGACAAATCCAAGAAAGAAAGAAACAAAATGGATGTACTTTATTCGTTTCCTAGGCTGTTGTAATAAGTACCACAAACCAGTGACTTAAAACAACAGAAATTGAGTTTCTCACATTTCTGGAACCAAGGTGTAGAACCTTGCACACTGAGATAATAGGAAGAATCCTCTTTGTCTCTTTATGGTCTCTAGTGGTGGTCATACATTTCTGATGTTTCTTGCTTGCAGCAACATCACTCCAGTTTCTGTCTCTGTCATCACATGTTCTTCGTGACTGTCCCAATCTTCGATGGGATTTTCAACTTTGTATAACGCCATAAGTCATATGAATTAAAGCCTGCCTTAATGACCTCATCTTAACCTGATTACAACTACAAAGACATTATTTCCAAATAAGGTCTCATTCATAGGTACCTGGGCTTAGGAACTCAACATGATTTTCTGGGATGATACAACCAAAACCAGATACTTTGATTTTTCCCAGGTAACTAGACAGAAAATATTTCTTCAAAAGCAAAGAGGATGGATTAAAAAAATCAAAAGGAAGGTAGTGCCTACTTCTTCTCTGAGCCATCCCACTATACTCACAGACACAATGAAAGATAATGCAACAAATGTCCTGCCTATTATTGTTATTGGTAAATGGATCAATATAACATTTTTAGGTTTTGTCATAAACAAGGTCCTATATCCATTGATCTCGTCTTTTAAGCCTATGCTACAACAAGGACTGGAACTATTCACATTAGATGTATCCTGTGTGAATTCTGCATCCTAGTACTTCTTCAATGTCTCTGTGCAGAACATTTAATTTGATTTTGGGCCAAGATAATGCTGCTCACCAATCATGAATGATACAGGAACAGATTACCAGAGGCTTCATAGCCATGCTCATAGACATAAGAATGCCTTCAAGACAGAATGAGAAACTTTGGAGCTGATGGATTACCAATGGGCACTAGGATGATGTTGAGGAGCTCACTGTGAAAGACTTCCACTTCGAAGACATGTTCAAAAAATATTGCATGCTTCTACTTTTTGAAGATCAAGGAGAGTTTCCAAATTCAATCATGCTTAACTTTTAACTTTTAACCTCACTTCTAAGCACTGTACACTCTTGATTTCTTAAAATCCAAACAGCCTGCATTTGTCCTTCATTTTTTGTTAGTGTTTGTATACCGTTTTTTACACAAATAATGCATTTTCATTATTCAAAATGTAACAACTATAGATGAGCAAAGTAAAGCTTCCTGTGTTGATCATTTGGAGCCTACAGAGTAAACATATAAAAACTTTATTTAGATAAACTTTTCAGAGTGAAGGCCCAGAGACAACACAGACTTAACAAACCTTCTGTATTGATTAATAATGTCTAAATAAAGTCAGTGATGCTGAGACATGCCAGATTTGCAAGTGCCTTTGGGATCATGAAGTACAGGTTAAGTAATCTGAGGTCTTAATTTGGATTTCAGAATATATTAAATTCATTGACAAATTAGTGTTACTGTACTGTATATGGCTACTCAGTTGAGGATATGACCTGCTTTCCAAGTTACTGTGTATAAGAGACAGCATATCTATGTGAGAATGGGAAGAAGGCTATTGCTGGCAGACACATAATTAGCAGTTTCTCAGGAATAATTTCATATGGATCAACTGTCCCAAGGAAGAGATGACATTTGTACCAAAAGGGGGATAAAATTTGCATGTTGAATGCTGTAATCAAGAAGAAACAACTCTTGACTTAACAAATTAAACCATATAGCTATTTCTTTAAAGTTTTGTAATTGATTGTGTGTCTGTTTCTATGTTCCTTCCAGCTCTACCACCTCCAGTATATGCTTACAGTTAGAGCTTACTCTCAGTTCAAACCAGAGGTGGTCCTCTATTCTCCAGTTTAGATATCCCAGAAAATGTTTTTAAAAATATATGTTAGAAAGTGATGGATACAGGAATGCCTGTATGGCATCCCAGTGGTTGACTGTCTGTCTTTGGCTCAGATTGTGATCCCAGGGTCCTGGGATTAAGTCCTGCACTGGGCTCAGTACAGGGAGCCTGCTTCTCTCTCTGCCTGTCTCTGCCTCTCTCTCTCCATGTCTCTCATGAATAAAGAAAATCTTTTTTAAAAAGAAAGAAAAGCGATGGATATGTATGGAATGTTCCACTTAATTGAAAATCTAGAAAGTGGGCTGACCCCATGATGTCATACTCCCTGCCTCCAACCTCTTCCCTTTCATGGAGGCTCCTGGTCTGAGACTCTCAGAACTACCATCCAGGATCTCACCACAAAGTAACATCACATTTATCTCCATTTTTGTAGTTCCTTTTAAATGGAAGTTCATTTTGTAAAGTGTATAAAAATATCATGAAATGATTTGTTACTATTTTACAAATTTTACTTAGAAAATTATATTAAAATAGAACCAATTGCTGTTGAACACAAATTGCATTGTACTCATTGATTTGTCTCATCCCTCATCACTATCAGCTGATGTACAGTGTGGACTGTTTGCAAGGTCCCAATCAGAGAACAGGGCATTCACTGTTACCTCACCCCAGTACAGGCTGCACACATTTTCTCCTACCCTGTGTCTGTTCATTCCCTGTCCATGACACAGGACACACCATTCTTTGATGTTCCAGCCTCTTTTAGTCACCTACCCCCTGTTCTGTCCTGCACCACTGTTGTACTACTTGCCACAGTTGTCCCAAGGTTACCACTGTACCCGGTGTTTTGGTGTATCTAGTCCCTGGAATATATGCTTTAATAATCTACTCTTATACCTACCAATTTTCCAGACAGAATTGCGATCAATCTTTATAGATTCAAGCCTTGAGTTCAGGAGAGATTATTATTTTTTGTTTGTACTCTGCAGACACAGCTCAGGAAAAACTTTGAAGATGCTGATCCTTTGGTGCCACCTTGTGACAAAAATATGAATCGCAGCTTGAACATCTCTAAGAAAAGAAAGTGGGAGGGAGATGTGATGGCATATTGGTGGGCGCTTTCTGTATGCTTTATATAAAGAGAATTATAGAATATCTCGTTTGCATATTTGGCTTCTTTTACTTGGACTAACGTTTTCAAAACTCATCTATTTTGTAGCATGTATCAGTAATCTATTCCTTTTTGTTTCCAAATAATAAGCCACATTTTATTTATCCATGCATTAGTGGGTGGACTATTTGTGTTGTTTCCATTTTAGCCACTATGAATAATGATGCTATGCATATTCCTATATTAGTTTTTATGTAGACATATATTTTCATTTGTCCTGGCTGTGTACATAGAAGTGGAATTGTTGAGTCACATAGTAACTTTGTTGAACTGTTTGTGGAACTGCCAGACTGTTTTCATGATCTTGACAGCGTTGACGAGTGTACACATAGGTTGTCATTTTTCTCCTATTTAGATTGCGGTTATGGGTTTGGAGAAAGGAAACCACAAAATTGGAGTCCCCTTTTCTCACCTCATATCTAGGAGGAGGTGCTACCCATATGACATCACTGGGTCACTGGAGATGCTGGCCTTCCTCACAGGGTTAGGATGGTGTTTGTCTAGTTTCTCCGGTGTACAGTAACTATTTTCTATTCACCTACTCTGTTCATTAGAAGTGAGTTCCTTGGTCTGCCCTGTCCTCAGCTGTGAGAGTCAGAAGAAAAGTTCACCTCATGGAGGCAGGGTATTTGCATAAATTTTTGGAATTTTTATAAGACCGTTTATATCTTGTGACCAATTTTTTTTATTAATTGAAACATTATATGTATCAATAAAGATTCATGTATACTTATTTTGTAGGTTTTTTTTTAAATGGGGTGTTGGAGAAAATGGCAGAGGAGTAGGGGTTCTCAACTCACCTGGCGTCACCAACGTACCAAGATTACTTTCAAACCATCCTGAAAACCTAGAATTCAACCTGAGATTTAAAGGGAGAACAGCTGGAAGGCTACAGAGAAAAGGGTTTTTGATTCTAACAAGAATCATCAAGGGTGAAATTTACTTAGGTCGTGTTTGATATTCCTGACTCAGCCCACTCACACAGCCACTCTGCACTGAGCAAAATGACTAGAAGGAAGAACTTGCCACAAAAGAAAGAATCAGAAACAGTACTCTCTGCAACAGAGTTACAGAATTTGGATTACAATTCAGTGTCAGAAAGCCAATTCGGAAGCACAATTATAAAGCTATTGGTGGCTCTGGAAAAAAGCATAAAGGATTCAAGAGACTTCATGACTGCAGAATTTACATCTAATCAGGCTGACATTAAAAATCAATTAAATGAGATGCAATCCAAACTGGAAGTCCTAACGACGAGGGTTAATGAGATAGAAGAAAGAGTGAGTGACATAGAAGATAAGAAGATGGCAAGGAAGGAAGCTGAGGAAAAAAGAAAAACAATTACAAGACCATAAGGAAAGGTTCAGGGAAATAAATGACGGCCTCAGAAGGAAAAATCTACATTTAATTGGGATTCCAGAGAGAGCCGAAAGGGACAGAGGGCCAGAAACCATATTTGAACAATCATAGATGAGAACATCCCTAATTTGGGGAGGGAAACAATGAAAAATGGTGCCAACACTTTGGAACAGTTGATCAGTTTCTTACAACATTATTTCTACACTTACCATATGATCCAGCTATTGTACTCCAAATGCATTTACCCACGAGAATAAAAATATATGTCCAACAAAGATTATACAAATGCTTATAGCACCTTTATCTACTAAGGCCCAGATTGAAAAACAACAACAACAATATCTGTGACCAGTTGAATGGACAGAACTAATTGTGGTATATACACATAGTGGAACATTAGTCAACAATTAAAAGGAAGGAAATATTGATAAATGTCAATCTAGAAATAATTAGGTTGAAGGAAAGAAGAAAAAATACATTATATGATTCCATTCACATAAAATTATAGGAAAATAAAACTAATCCATAGGGACAGAAGATCAGTGGTTGCTTGGGAACGAGGGTGGGTGACATGGAGAGAGGTTGGAGAGAGGAAGATAGGGAATTACAAAGGGGTACAAAGAAGATTTTGAGGTGATGGATATGTTCATCTTGACTGTAGTACTGGATTCACAGGTATATATGTATATAAAAATTTATGAGAACATATGCTTCAGCTATTTTTTTTTATGATAGGCACACAGTGAGAGAGAGAGAGAGAGGCAGAGACACAGGCAGAGGGAGAAGCAGGCCCCATGCACCGGGAGCCTGACGTGGGATTCTATCCCGGGTCTCCAGGATCGCGCCCTGGGCCAAAGGCAGGCGCCAAACCGCTGCACCACCCAGGGATCCCTGCTTCAGCTATTTACAGTGTATTGTATGTCAACTATATCTCATTGAAGTATCTGATATATATTTATATATTTATATACTTAAAATTCTCTGATGCAATTAAATGAATTTGATGAAATATTCCAAGATTATGTCCTCACAATATTAACAGACCTAGATAGATCTTATAAAATTGGCCCACCCACATTACTTATAACCAAGTTGAAATCATCATTTGCAAAGAAATTTATCCATATACTTATAGAAAGTTGATGTTCATTTTGAACTGAAGTACAGAAATAAAAATATTTTATATTAAGGTAATAATTATAATATTTAATAGTATGGTTATTTTATGGAAAGATGATGAGAATCATTATTTTTCTTATATGAACTGGGATCCTCTTTTATGTTTGGAACTAGAGGAAATATGAGGAAATATGTTTGGGTGACTTACTCAGAAATACTTATTTTGAAATGTTTTGAATTTTTCTTCTGGTGGCTCCAGTAATGAAAATCAGAGAAAGAAGGAAAACAACCCACTGCTCATATACAAAGCTTAGCAAAAAATCAGTCTGTGGAAAAGGCATTGTCAGCTATTCTTCATTATTATGTGTAGTCAGCCTGACTTCTTTTTTTTTTCCCCAGCCTGACTTCTAATCACAATAAACTCTTAGCTTTTTGAGATCCAAACACCCTGCATTTCACCTTCAACCTTTTGTTAGTGTTTTTATATACTCCCTTTACACAAATAACGCATTTACATTAACAAAAATGTAAAGCTGTGGATGAGCAAAGTGAAATTCCTTGTGTTGTTTGTTTTGAGCCTACAAAATGATATTGAGCAAATGTATCAAAACCTTATTTAGATTAAGTCTTAATCAAAGCTATTGACAAATCAGTGGTGCTGTATATTACCTGGCTACTCAGTTGAAGAAAAGACCTAATTTCCCAGGTGTTCTGGATCAGAGAGTTTATCTATCTATGGAATAAGGGAAAGAGGGTACTTGCTGGCAGACACATAGTTAAGAGTTGTTCAGGAATATTTCCACCTGGATTAACTTTCCAAAGGAGTGGCAGGATGCCATTTCTATACCAAGATGTGAATGTAATTTCCCTGTTGAATGCTATAATCAAGAACAAAAACTCCTGACTCTACAAATTAAACCATCCCTTTTTCTCATTAAAAATATTGAAATGTGTGTTTATGTACTTCCATGTTCTTTCCAGCTCTCTCACCTATGGTATACCCTCACAGTTGCAGCTTAATCTCAATTCAGACCAAAGCTGACTTCCAATCTCAGGTTTAGATAGCCAGAACATGTGGCTTTTTTATATCCTAGAAAATTGATGCTTGTAGAGGGATTGAGTTATGTGAAAATTCAGAAACCCCACTGATCCCATGAAGTCAAGCTCTTAACCTTTATCCTTCCTCTCCCTTTCAGAGCCCCCTGGGAGAGATTGTAGAGTTGCCATCAGGGATCTAACCACGAGCTGACATCACGTTTGTCTCAATTGTTATGGTTATCGTTAAATGAAAAAGTATCTTTTGCAAAGAGAAAAAATATGAAATTGTTTTTTTACTATGACCAAATCTGCTTGGAAAATTTCTGTGTATATTAAAGTTGATCCATTTTCTATTGACCCCCAAATCCATCATGTTCACTGTTCTCTCTTCTCCCCCATCACTGTCAGCTGATATGCAGTGTGGACTGAACTGAGGGCCCTTACCAGAGAACAAGGTGTTCACCCTCCATTGCCCCAACCTTGTCCATGCTGCCCAGATCGTCTCTCACTCCTTATGTATCATACCCTGTCCATGACACAGGACACAACTTCTGAGACCCCACTCAGTCACCCCATCCTTTCTTGCCCTGCACTGCCCTCCACACACCTGCCACTGACTGCCAAGTCATGTCACTGCCACCAAGGTGTTTAATCTTCTACAGGTCCTGAACTGTGTTTTTACCTTCTTTCTTTACACAACAGTTTTTTTCAGACTGAGTGCGAATCATTTTGTATACATTAAGAACCTGGGTTTTTGGAAGATTACTGTTATGTTTAAAAAATCTTTGTATACAATGGAATATTACTCAGCTATTAGAAATGACAAATACCCACCATTTGCTTCAACGTGGATGGAACTGGAGGGTATTATGCTGAGTGAAGTAAGTCAGTCGGAGAAGGACAAACATTATATGTTCTCATTCATTTGGGGAATATAAATAATAGTGAAAGGGAATATAAGGGAAGGGGGAAGAAATGTGTGGGAAATATCAGAAAGGGAGACAGAACATAAAGACTGCTAACTCTGGGAAACGAACTAGGGGTGGTAGAAGGGGAGGAGGGCGGGGGGTGGGAGTGAATGGGTGACGGGCACTGGGTGTTATTCTGTATGATAGTAAATTGAACACCAATAAAAAAATAAATTAAAAAAAATCTTTGTGGAAACTTCTTCAGAAAGGTTTAAGGATCATGGTATATTGGTGCCAGCTTGTGAAAAAGCCTGAACTATAGCATAAACATAGAGCAGGAAAGAGGGACAAAAAGGTTATGACTCTCAGTAACCCAAAAGAGCTTTCTGAAAGTCGGAAAGGAAAAGGAAACTCCTTGGGTACAGCATATTGATGGGCTCTCTCTGGAGTTTATATAAATGGAATCATACACTATGCATTCTTTTGCATGTTTGGCTTCTTTTGCTTTGCTTAACATTTTCAAGGTCCATCCATATTGTGACATGTTATCAGTATTTCATATAGTTTTTTTCTTCTTTTTTCCTTTTCTTATCTTTTTTTAAAAAATAAGTTTTAAAATTTTAATCCCAGTATTGTTAACATAGGGTGTTATATTAGTTTCAAGTATACAGTATAGTGATTCAACAACTCTATACATTACTCAGTGCTCATCATAAGTGTATTTATCACCTATTACACCCATCCCCCCATCCACTTCCCCTCTGGTAACCATCTGTTTATTCTCAATACTCAAGAGTCTATTTCTTAGTACTTCATATCCTTTTATTGCCAAAATATATAGCAAATTTTAATTATGCATTTATTACTTGGCAAACATTTGGAGTTTTCCACTTTTGGCCATAATGAGTGATGCTACATATACCATATACTCTTGTCCAAGTTTTACTGTAGACACATGTTGTCATTTCCTCTGACTGTTACCTAGGAGTGGAATTACTGGGTCCTATGGTAAGTCTCTGCTGAAGCATTTTAAGTATTGCAGGACTGACAACAAAGGAGTAGTTAGCAGATGGAAGAGGGGGATGGGTGAAATAGGTGATGGTGATTAAGGAGTGCACTTGTGGTGAACACTGGGTGATGTATGGAAGTGTTGAATCACTCTATTGTACACCTAGAACTAATATAACACTGTATGTAAACTAACTGGAATTTCAATAAAAACTTAAAAAAAGAACTGCCAGAATGTTTCCATGATCTTGACATTCTTGAAGAATGCAGACATAATTTGTCATTTTTCTCCTGATTAGACTGTGGCTATGAGTTCTGAGAAAGAACACCACAGACTTGATGTGCTCTTCTTGTTACATCATATCTGTGAAAACAAGATCCCCACATAAATCACTAGGTCACTAAGGATGGTGACCTTCATCATAGGGTTATGGTAGAGTTTGCCTAACTTCTCTAGTGTACAGTAACTATCTTCCATCACCTACCCTACACTTTATAAGTTAATCGTTAAGTCTACATTGTCCTCATAGGTGAAAAGTACAATTAAAGTTTACCTTACGGAGTCAGGTTATCTACATATATTATTTGGTATAATTTGATAAAAATAGTTTGTCTCTTCTTATCTATTTTTATTAATTCAAACATTTATGTCAGTATTTACTCATGTATACTTATTTTGTAGATTATTTTTAATACACACATTTCAAAAAAAAGTTTTGCATCATGATTTCTATGGTGCAGAAAAATAACCTAATACTCAAAACACTACTAAAGAGTTCCCTACCTCCACCACTATATATCACCAGCATTGTATTGTCTAAGTGTGATATATTACTTGTAGACAATATATTTAACCAAAGCAGAATTTGGAACCACAGTTTAATTTCATATGAACTTATTACATACTTGGTTTTCTCGAGAAAGAAATAAAAAAAACAGTTCAGACAGAGGTTTTTGGAATGATGATATCAAATTATTGATAAACACAGAAGACATATTTGAAAAATCATTTTCAATGAAGAAAAAGTATGAACTATGTCATAGAAAATGTGTCCTTCATTTGAAAGTCCATTGTCTGAAGGACAGACAGCCTTCCAGTTTTCTGACCCTGACTCTATGGAAGTTATGTTACAATTCTAGCTTTTAAGTAACTGATTGCACAGAAATACAATCATTGTCTTACCCAAGCAATTTCATTCTTTCCTAGGAAAAGAAAATTATTTCCTTTTGGGGAAATACTTGTCTGCATCTGGACAATCATTCCAACATTTGTGATGTGTGCATATGACATGGAAATTGTTTTTGAGTTGGCAAGTGTAATTTCAGTGGAAACATGGAGGGAAACTGCCTCATTAGATGAGGGATGAAGACTGAGTTGGAGGGGAAGTGCAGATGGATGTGAACTGAGTATCAAGAAATCTTACAATATTGATGCAAAGGCAAAAATACATGAAAAGAAGAGAGTTACTGAAGATGTGGGGCCCAGGGAATTAAAGCATATTTTTAAATAATCAATTATAAAAGACTTGAACAGACTGAAATCTTAATGGGAAGGAGGCCTCTCTTCTTAGATTTAACAAATGAATTTACCACACTAAACTTTCTGTACTTTATTTTTTTTTTTTTTTATTGGTGTTCAATTTACTAACATACAGAATAATACCCAGTGCCCGTCACCCATTCACTCCCACCCCCCGCCCTCCTCCCCTTCTACCACCCCTAGTTCGTTTCCCAGAGTTAGCAGTCTTTACGTTCTGTCTCCCTTTCTGATATTTCCCACACATTTCTTCTCCCTTCCCTTATATTCCCTTTCACTATTATTTATATTCCCCAAATGAATGAGAACATATAATGTTTGTCCTTCTCCGACTGACTTACTTCACTCAGCATAATACCCTCCAGTTCCATCCACGTTGAAGCAAATGGTGGGTATTTGTCATTTCTAATAGCTGAGTAATATTCCATTGTATACATAAACCACATCTTCTTTATCCATTCATCTTTCGTTGGACACCGAGGCTCCTTCCACAGTTTGGCTATAGTGGCCATTGCTGCTCTTTCTGTACTTTAATTCCTTGTTTCCATTCTGAAGAAACTTAAAACTTACCCAAAGGGATATAGACTTTCTTCTTAATGCCTGCTAATTGGATGGATGGACGAATGGGTGGATGGATGGATGCAGGAAGTGTCAAAAATGTGCTGGTAAGTCATGGATTTTTATGTTTCAGGACAGAGTTTTTAGGGCAGCTGATGAACCTGTGATGTTTGATTGTTAAGAGGATGCAGCTTCTCAGAACTCTGCAACTGATGTTTGTAAGATGGGAGGCATATCCCTGTAGAGGACCAGCCTAGGAATCTCAGTTGCTATATAAACCTGACATCACTGATAGGAATGTGATATTTTAATAGAGATCAGGTGGCCTGGCATGAACAGCACGTCCCACGTTCAGGTGTTTGGGACTCAGCTGTGGTTCTGGGTCCTTGCAGTGGGAGGGAAAGTGATCTGTCTTGGCATGTGAGAGAAAGGGAACCCAGATCCAAGTCATCTCTTTCCCTCTTTGAGACTTGGTACTTAGGCTGTCTCCTAGATAAGGCCATTGGGGTTTTGCCGGGTCACAGTGTGTGGGCCTGCTCCAGGGGCATCCTGGAGTTGTTTTTCTTTCAAGACAGGGGCGTGGGAGGGAAGACAGGTAAAGGCTGAACCCCCGCTTCCCCCTCTGTACAATGAGGATGAGAATACTTCACTCACAGGACTGCTGAGAACAGTCAGTAATACATACATGAGCAAACCATGGCCCTGACATTGGTTATTGTGGGATCGTGAATGTCTGTATGAATTCAGGCCATGTCTTATTCCTTTTCAATTTTATTGTTAAAGGATCAGCAAGTCAAAGAAATAGAAAAAGGCTGTGAGAAGCCCATTGTAACGTGTGGCTGTTATGACCATAGCCTAAATATATTAATGTCATTGTCATTACCTAGTGCCTAGCTTGGTGGGGACACAGCTACTCCAGTAAAGCATAGTGACAGATGGATCTATCTCTCCCTGTGCAGCTCCTCATGCTGGTGTTTGAGCTCATATCAGGTGCCTGATGGAAGAGATGGAAGCTGGTTCTGGGGATATGTATCCTGATGGCTGCGGAAGCTTCTAATCTAGATTCAAGGGCAGCAGTCTTCAGGAGACTCCAACACCTCATGATTTATGAAATTTCATTTTCTCTTCTTTCTTAGGATATCAATTGTGCTTTTTTTTTTCTTTTTAGAGGTTACCCTCGGGTTTGCAATATACATTTACTAAATCCAAGTCTACTTTCAAATAATACCATACTGCTTCACAGGGAAAACAAGTATCTTACAATAAGAAAGTAAGCCTAATTCTTTCCTCCATCCCTTGTATCATTGCTGTTCATTTCATTTCATCTATACATAAGAATATATCAGCATATATATATTTATATACAAGCATATGGAATTGACTATATTGTTGCTGTTTTAATTTTGAATAACCTATTATCTGTTAGATCAATTAAAATAACAAAAAGAATGTTTTATTTTACCTTCATTTATAACTTCAGAAAGGATTTTCCTTTCTTTACGTAGATCAGAGTTTCTGACCTACATAATTTTTTTCTAAGAAGTAACAGAAGTTACTTCTTGCAAGACAGGTTAACAGGCAACAAATTTCCTCAATTTTTGTTTTTCTGAGAAAGTTTATCTGTTTCTTGTGAAGGATGATTTTGCAGATACAGATTTTAGGTTGATGCAAATGTTTGCTCTTATACTAAATATTTCACTTTTGCTTTCATGGTTTCTGAGAAGTCATAATTCTTATCTTTTTTCCTCTATAGGGAAAGTGTTTTTTGCCTATGGCATCTTTCAGGATTTTTTCTTCTGTACTTGTCTCAACTTTAAACATTTACTAAAATGAGTATGGATTATTTTTATGATTAAAAACTCTATCCCTTAAAACCTCTGCTACTTATAAAATACTTCAGTTAAAAAGCATTATGAGCTTTAAAATTAACCAAGGTTAGGAAAATGTTTATACTTTCTTCTATGACATGCTTATCATTCCCCTGCATTTCTTTCTCATTTTACTCCAAGTAAGAGCTTTCCTAATCAAAATATAGTATTCTTTTATTTATAGTATGATTTCATTACATAAAGATGTACACGTGTACACACACATATACATATAAACAAAGTAGGCCCCCCCCCATTCTCTGGCTTGCTAATTAATCATTGTGTGTGCATACATACATATATGTTTTATAGATAATATATGTGTATATATAATTTATTTATGTGTATAGTGTGCATATACATGTATATATGTATGGTGTATATTTATATACACACATATACAGAAAACCTGATCACTAATCTCAAGAAAGTGAGAAGTTCAAGGGGAAACATCTTTCAAGATCCTGGCACACTACTGGATGCATCATCCACAATGTCAATTTTTGCTTCTTTTCCATCCCAATTGCTCTTAGCTTTAATAGTCATGTTGTTTCCTAACCCATTTATTTCTGCTTTTACTTTTAACTTTTATTCTCATTTGAAGTTTAGGTTGTTATTCTTTATCATGCTGTTTGAATTGGATATTTCATTCATTTACTTAGTTTTTATTCATATAGGTATTTTTTTTCTTTTTTTTCATATAGGTATTTATAATTTCCTTTATTTCTAATTTTATTAAGATATGATTGAAATACAACACTATATGAGTTTAAGGAGTACAACATAATGATTTAATGTATGCGTATGTTGCAAAATAATTGTTATAATAATTTTAATGTCCATTACTTCACATAGTTACAATTTTTATTTCTTGTGATAAGAACTTATAAGTTCTACTTTTTAGCAGCTTTTCAAGATACACTACAGTATGGTTATACTGTACTTTGCATCTCCAGAACTGATTTATTTTATAATTGGAAGTTGTACTTTTTGACCACCTCTATCTTTTCTTAATAGTATAATTAACATATAATAGTATATAAATTTCAGATGTACTCAGTGATGATTTAATATTTGTATTTTGCAAAATGATCACCATAATAAATCTATTAATATCCATCACCATACATAGGTAAAACACATATTTCTTTGTAATAAGAACTTTTAAGATCCACTCTCTTAGTAACTTTCAAATATTCAGTATGAGATTATTAATTATAGTCAACACGCTGAACATTGTATCCTCGTGACTCATTTATTCTATAACTGGAAGTTTCTACCTTTTGGCCTGCTTTACCCATTTTGGCCACTCTCCACCCCTTATTATAGGTATTTATGCTTCAGAACATCCTTGATTGTTTTAGCTAGATACTGATATGTTATTTTTTCATTACCATTATCCTAATCAAATTCAGCAATCTTAATCTATATTTTTATTGGGGCCCAAGATTTGTTTAACACTCCAAATAGAATCAATTTTCATAAATGTTCTATGTTTTCCCAAAAAGATAGTATTGCCTAATAGGCTTCATAATTCAGTGTATCTATGTATAAAATATGCCTTTGGGATTATGTTGCTTATGTTATGTCTTCTCTACAATGACTAAATATTTTTCCAGTTGATCATTTTGGATTAAAGGAAATTTGTTAGAATCAACTATTATTTCTGTGTTTCTTCTACCCCTTGCACCTACTGTAGTTTTTTCTTTGTGAATATTTTGATGTATTATTTGGTATACCTGTACTAAAATCTCACATCTTCCTTTTGAATTTTAGTTGTTAGCATTAGAAATTGATTTTCTGTCTTTTACCCATTTTGATCTCAACTCTACTCTCCAAGATCAAAATTATAATTACTTCTTTCTTGTTTTTTTTTTAAGATTTTATTTATTTATTTGTCGGGGGGGAGGAGGGAGAGTACAAGCAGGGGAAGTGGCAGGTAGCAGAGAGAGAGGGAAAGTAGACTCCCTACTGAGCAGGGAACCTGATGTGGGGTCCATCCCAGGACCCTGAGATCATGACCTGAGCCAAAGGCAGACGCTTAAATGACTGAGCCACCCAGGCACCCATGCTTCTTTCTTATTATTGACAATTGTCTGATATATATTTCCGTATTTAAAATTTTTTAACCTCTGAATTCCTTTTGTGTTAGGTATTGTTTTGAATGAAGCATATTTTTGGATTTTTCTTCAATAAGCAATTTGAAAACATTTCTTTTACTAGGGGAGTTTACACTTACTTATATAATCAATATCTTTGGTAGTTTATGTTCTATTGTGTCCCATTGTTCATAAACTTATAGAAGTGATATATTCTTACACCAGACTGTGTGCTTCATTTGTTTTCCTTTTTTATTTAGTATTTATAACAGTTGTTATTTTGTTCTTGTGGTACTCTTATACTAAATCTTTAACAACCCCGTTTAATATCATTGATATAGAACGAAGTCTTATTAATAAATAGAGAAATGGTCAATGATGTGAACAGGTTATTCACATAGTAAGCAATATAAATACTCATTAGCTTTAAAAAAGTGCCAATTACACTACATAAAGGGATGCAAATTAATATGCTGAACTATGAGGCTGAATGAAAAAGATGTTTCTTAAGAGTATGTATAATGTATTAATTTGGGCAAAGAATATATGTAAATGAATATATTTCGTTTATATATATATAAAATAAAATTCTAGCTTTTGAGATGTGCGTGACACTGGAGTAGTGACTTACCCTTTGTGACCTTGAACTTGCCTATCTGTAAAACAGGCATATTTAGGTTTACTTTGGAAAGATGTTATGAGAAATGAGCAAACCTTTAGAAAGAATCTCATATATAATATTTCACCAAGTATATGTATAGTCTTGGTTGTGTTCCTCCACTCACAAAAAAAGATGCTTGAAAATGAACATCTTGTAGAGATCATTCAGATAGAACAGAGGGAAAGGAAATATATACATATTTATATGAGGGATAAGCTTTGGTCATATTTATTTATAGGATGAATTACCTAAAGATGGTGGAAGTGAAAAGGAAATCATCATCTCTATTTTTTTAATGATAAATTTATTTTTTATTGGTGTTCAATTTGCCAACATACAGAATAACACCCAGTCCTCATCCCGTCAAGTACCCCCTCAGTGCCCACCACCCATTAACCCCGACCCGCACTGTCCGCCCCTTCCACCACCCCTAGTTCGTTTCCCAGTGTTAGAAGTCTTTATGTTCTGTCTCCCTTTCTGATATTTGCCACACATTTCTTCTCCCTTCCCTTATATTCCCTTTCACTATTATTTATATTCCCCAAATGAATGAGAACATAATAATGTTTGTCCTTCTCCAATTGACTTATTTCACTCAGCATAATACCCTCCAGTTCCATCCACGTTGAAGCAAATGGTGGGTATTTGTCGTTTCTAATGGCTGAGTAATATTCCATTGTATACATAAACCACATCTTCTTTATCCATTCATCTTTCAATGGACACCGAGGCTCCTTCCACAGTTTGGCTAATGTGGACATTGCTGCTAGAAACATCGGGGTGCAGGTGTCCCGGCGTTTCATTGCATCTGTATCTTTGGGGTAAATCCCCAGCAGTGCAATTGCTGGGTGGTAGGGCAGGTCTATTTTTAACTCTTTGAGGAACCTCCACACAGTTTCCCAGAGTGGCTGCACCAGTTCACATTCCAACCAACAGTGCAAGAGGGTTCCCTTTTCTCCCCCCTCTCCAACATTTGTGGTTTCCTGCCTTGTTAATTTTCCCCATTCTCACTGGTGTGAGGTGGGATCTCATTGTGGTTTTGATTTGTATTTCCCTGATGGCAAGTGATGCAGAACATTTTCTCATGTGCATATGGGCCATGCCAATGTCTCCCTCTGTGAGATATCTCTTCATGTCTTTTGCCCATTTTATGTGTTGGATTGTTTGTTTCTTTGGTGTTGAGTTGAATAAGTTCTTTATAGATCTTGGAAACTAGCCCTTTTTCTGATATGTCATTTGCAAATATATTCTCCCATTCTGTAGGTTGTCTTTGAGTTTTGTTGACTGTACCCTTTGCTGTGCAAAAGCTTCTTATCTTGATGAAGTCCCAATAGTTCATTTTTGCTTTTGTTTCTTTTGCATTCGTGAATGTATCTTGCAAGAAGTTACTGTGTCCGAGTTCAAAAAGGGTGTTGCCTGTGTTCTCCTCTAGGATTTTGATGTAATCTTGTCTCACATTTAGATCTTTCATCCATTTTGAGTTTATCTTTCTGTATGGTGCAAGGGAGTGGTCTAGTTTCATTCTTCTGCATGTGGATGTCCAATTTTCCCAGCACCATTTATTGAAGAGGCTGTCTTTCTTCCAGTGGATAGTCTTTCCTCCTTATCAAATGTTAGTTGACCATAAAGTTCAGGGTCCACTTCTGGATTCTCTATTCTGTTCCATTGATCTATGTGTCTGTTTTTGTGCCAGTACCACCCTGTCTTGATGACCACAGCTTTGTAGTACAACCTGAAATCTGGCATTGTGATGCCCCCGTCTATGGTTTTATTTTTTAAAATTCCCCTGGCTAGGGCAGCCCCAGTGGAGCAGCGGTTTACCGCGGCCTGCAGCCCAGGGTGTGATCCTGGAGACCCGGGGTCGAGTCCCCATCAGGCTCCCTGCATGGAGCCTGCTTCTCTCTCTGCCTGTGTCTCTGCCTCTCTCTGTTTCAAATAAATAAATAAATAAATAAATAAATAAATATTTAAAAAAATAAAAAATAAAATTCCCCTGGCTATTCGGGGTCTTTTCTGATTCCACACAAATCTTAAAATAATTTGTTCTAACTCTCTGAAGAAGGTCCATGGTATTTTGATAGGATTAAATGTGTAAATTGCCCTGGGTAACATTGAATTTTCACAATATTAATTCTGCCAATCCATGAGCATGGAATATTTTTCCATCTCTTTGTGTCTTCCTCAATTTCTTTCAGAAGTGTTCTGTAGTTTTTAGGGTATATATCCTGGACCTCTTTGGTTACGTTTATTCCCAGGTGTCTTATGCTTTTGGGTGCAATTGTAAATAGGATTTACTCCTTAATTTCTCTTTCTTCAGCCTCATTGTTAGTGTATAGAAATGCCACTGACTTCTGGGCATTGATTATGTATCCTGCCACACTACCAAATTGCTGTTTGAGTCCTAGCAATCTTCGGGTGGAAGCTTTTGGGTTTTCTACGTAGAGTATCGTGTCATCTGCGAAGAGGGAGAGTTTGACTTCTTTGCCAATTTGAATGCCTTTAATGTCTTTTTGTTGTCCGATTGCTGAGGCTAGGACTTCCAGTACTATGTAGAATAGCAGTGGTGAGAGTGGACATCCCTGTTGTGTTCCTGATCTTAAGGGGAAAGGTTCCCAGGTACTTCCCCATTGAGAATGATATTTGCTGTGGGCTTTTCGTAGATGGCTTTTAAGATGTTGAGGAATGTTCCCTCTATCCCTACACTCTGAAGAGTTTTGATGAGGAATGGATGCTGCATTTTGCCAAATGCTTTCTCTGCATCTATTGAGAGGATCATATGGTAGTTGGTTTTTCTCTTTCTGATATGATGAATCACATTGATTGTTTTACGAGTGTTGAACCAGCCTTGCATCCTGGGGATAAATCCTACTTGCTCATGGTGAATAATCTTCTTAATGTATTGTATCCTATTGGCTAGTATCTTGTTGAGAATTTTTGCATCCATGTTCATCAGGGATATTGGTCTATAATTCTCCTTTTTGGTGGGGTCTTTGTCTGGTTTTGGAATTAAGGTGATGCTGGCCTCATAGAACGAGTTTCAAGTATTCCATCTCTTTCTATCTTTCTGAACAGCTTTAGTAGAATAGGTATGGTTTCTTCTTTAAACGTTTGATAGAATTCCCCTGGGAAGCCATCTCGCCCTGGACTTTTGTGTCTTGGGAGGTTTCTGATGACTGCTTCAATTTCCTCCCTGTTTATTGGCTTGTTCAGGTTTTCTATTTCTTCCAGTTCCAGTTTTGGTAGTTTGTGGCTTTCCAGAAATGTGTCCATTTCTTCTAGATTGCCTAATTTATTGGCATATAGCTGTTTATAATATGTTTTTAAAATCGTTTGTATTTCCTTGGTGTTGGTAGTGATCTCTCCTTTCTCATTCATGATTTTATTAATTTGAGTCTTCCCTCTCTTCTTCTTAATAAGGCTGGCTAATGGTTTATCTATCTTATTAATTCTTTCAAAGAATCAACTCCTGGTTTTCTTCATCTGTTCCACAGTTCTTCTGGTCTCGATTTCATTGAGTTCTGCTCGAATCCTTATTAACTCTCTTCTTCTGCTGGGTGTAGGATCTATTTGCTGTTTTTTCTCTAGCTCCTTTAGGTGTAAGGTTAGCTTTTGTATTTGAGTTGTTTCCAGTTTTTGGATGGATGCTTGTATTGCGATGTATTTCCCCCTCAGGACTGCTTTTGCTGTATCCCAAAGGTTTTGAATGGTTGTATCTTCATTTTCATTAGTTTCCATGAATATTTTTAATTCTTCCTTAATTTCCTGGTTGACCCTTTCTTCTTTTAGCAGGATGGTCCTTAACCTCCACATGCTTGAAATCCTTCCAAACTTCTTCCTGTGATTTAGTTCTAATTTCAAGGCATTATTATGGTCTGAGAATATGCAGGGGACGATCCCAATCTTTTGGTATTGGTTCAGACCCGATTTGTGACCCAGTATGTGGTCTATTCTGGAGAAAGTTCCATGTGCACTTGAGAAGAATGTGTATTCAGTTGCATTTCAATGTAAAGTTCTGTAGATATCTGTGAAATCCATCTGGTCCAGTCTATCAGTTAAAGCTCTTGTTTCTTTGGAGATGTTGTGCTTAGAAACCTATCAAGTGTAGACAGCGCTAGATTGAAGTCACCAAGTACAAGTGTATTATTATCTAAGTATGTCTTAATTTTGGTTATTAATTGATTGATATATTTGGCAGCTCCCACATTTGGGGCATATATATTGATGATTGTTAAGTCCTCTTGTTGGATAGATCCTTTAAGTATCCCTTCATCTCTCACCAGTCTTCGGGGTAAATTTTAGTTTATCTGATATAAGGATGGCTACCCCTGCTTTCTTTTGAGGACCATTTGAATGGTAAATGGTTCTTCAATCTTTTATTTTCAGGCTGTAGGTGTCCTTATGTCTAAAATGAGGCTCTTGTAGACAGCAAATAGATGGGTCCTGCTTTTTTATCCAGTCTGAAACCCTGCGCCTTTTGATGGGGTCATTAAGCCCATTCACGTTCAGAGTTACTATTGAAAGATATGAGTTTAGTGTCATCATGATACCTATTCAGTCCCTCCTTATCAACAAAAACAGTCCCTGTTTTTGTGGATTGTTCCATTGGACTTCTTCTTAAAGAGGAATTTTAAGAGTCCCCCTTAAAATTTCTTGCAGAGCTTGTTTGGTGGTCAGATATTCTTTTAGTTCCTGCCTATCTTGGAAGTTCTTTATCTCTCTTTCTATTCTGAATGAAAGCCTTGCTGGATAAAGTATTCTTGGCTGCATGTTCTTCTCATTTAGGGCCCTGAATATATCCTGCCATCCCTTTCTGGCCTGCCAGGTCTCTGTGGAGAGGTCTGCTGTTAATCTAATATTTCTCCCCATAAAACTTAGAGATTTCTTATCTCTTGCTGCTTTAAGGATCTTCTCTTTATCTTTGGAATTTGCAAGCTTCTCTATTAAACGTCGAGGTGTTGGGGATCCTTGGGTGGCTCAGTGGTTTGGCGCCTGCCTTTGGCCCAGGGCGCAATCCTGGAGTCCGGGGATCGAGTCCCACGTTGGGCTCCCGGCATGGAGCCTGCTTCTCCCTCCTCTTGTGTCTCTGCCTCTCTCTCTCTCTATGTCTATCATAAATAAATAAATAGATAAATCTTTAAAAAAAAGTCAAGGTTTTTATTGATTTTAGGGGAGGGGGGGAATCTCTCTATCTCCTGGATCTGAATGCCTGTTTCCCTTCCCAGGTTAGGAAAGTTTTAAGTTATGATTTTTTCAAATACATATTCTGGCCCTCTGGCCCTTTCAGCGCCCGCGGGAACCCCAATTAAACATAGATTTTTCCTTCTGAGGCTGTCATTTATTTCCCTTAACCTGTCCTCATGATCTTTTTATTGTTTTTCTCTTTTTTTCCTGTTTCCCTCCTTGCCATCAACTTGTCTTCTACGTCACTCACTGGTTCTTCTACCTCGTTAACCCTTGTCTTTAGGACCTCTAGTTTGGATTGCATCTCATTTAATTGATTTTTTATTTCTGCCTGATTAGATCTAAATTCTGCAGTCATGAAGTCTCTTGAGTCCTTTATGCTTTTTTCTAGAGCCACCAGTAGCTTTATAATAGTGCTTCTAAATTGGCTTTCTGACTTTGAATTGTAATCCAAATTTTGTAACTCTATGGGAGAGAGGACTATTTCTGATTCTTTCTTTTGTGGTGGGAGTTCTTCCTTCTAGTCATTTTGCTCAGTGCAGAGTGGTCAAAAAGAAGTTGTATTGGGAAAAGGAGAAAAAGAGAGAAGAGAAAGAAGAAAAGAAAAAGAAAAAAAGGAAAAAAAGAGAAAAGAAAAAAGAAAAAAAGGGGGGGGAAGCAAACAGAAACCAAAAAACAAAAAACAAGGGGGAGATCCTCTGATTCTGTATACTGTAAATCCCTCACTTCCCCTGGAACTTTCGAGTGCTGCTTGATCAATAATTTGTTTTTCCCCTGTCGGTCTAGCTGGTCTTCTGTGGGGAGATGCCTGCTGTACTGATTTTCAGGTGTGAGCACTTGGGGGAGCTGCTCAGCTCCATGCCTGGTGCAGGGCTCAGTAAAAGATGTTTAACCTGTTTATCCGATGAGTCCACTGTGAGGCTCAGTGGGGGTTGTTTATCCTGTGAGGCCCCAGGAGGAACAACCACAGTGGCGGTGGCCAGCTCTGGAGCCCTGGATTCAGCTTCTGCAGTAACTATGGAGCTCTCAGTCTGCAGGGGCCTGGATGCTCCAGGGGCGCGGCCGCTGATCTGCTCAGCTTGGGGCTGCCTGGCGGCAGGAGTGTCCTTGTTTTCCTGTGCCCTCCCGGCCTCTGCCTGTCCTGGGGTGAGCGCTGGATGCTCGGCTGTGTCCCCGGTGCCCTGTGCTCCTGGGCCTGCGCTGTTGGAATCGCGCTCCCGGCTGCGCAGCGCAGCCCCCTCTGCCGGAGCCTCTGCCAGAGCCGCTACCGAGCTGCTCCTGGGGCCGTGCAAGCCCTCTCCCCGTGGAGCCGCCGCGCCAGCGGCCTCCGAGCTGCTCCCCGGTCTAGCCGAGCTCACGCTGCAGCCCTTTAGGGAGATCCGCCGCGGGATGTGGCACGCTATCCCCGGGGCGCAGGTGCTGTGTTAGTGTTCCAGGGAGCCTGAGGGCATCCCCGCCCTCCTGGGATTCTGCTCCAACTTCTGTCTGGGAAGATTGGTGAAACTCCTGCTTCTCCAGGACGGGGCTTTCCTGTCCTGGGGGCACTCGCCCGCGCTTTAGCCCGGCTCCTCCCAGGGCCCCTTCCCCTTGGATGCCTTTTGTTTCTATATTTCTCCCCCCACCCCGGTCTTCTTACCTTGATAGAAGCAGAACAAGAAATTTATTTCCTGTAATCTTTGGTGTCATTTATTATTATTTACTAGTGCTAGTAACTATTTCTACCATCCAACCAAAGCATGACTATAGGAGTGAGATATACATTACCAGGTATTATACTGTTCAATGAGCCTATAATTTTATAAATTTTGACCTACAGATGAAAGGAAGTCTATAAAGAGCTCATGAGCAGACCCAAACATGTAGCATTATTACATATGGTACAAGTGTGGCATTTCCAACAGATGCATTCATCACGAATTGTGGTTGTGTCAGCTGGTAAAAGGTTTGTTAAAAAGCAAAGTTTGATCATATTTCATCCCTGTCAAATAATCAGGGAGGTTCATCCACTTATTAGTACTTAAGATAAAAGTTAAAAGAAAAACCAAAAATAACAAAACATAGAGGATACTAATTTGTACATGCGGTATAATAATACTGTATGAATTGTATATGTAATGCATATAGTCCAAATGTGTATATCCCTTAATATAAAACCAATACAATGAAATATCATAATGTGAATTTCAGTGATGATGTGATTGCTATTATCTATATTTAACCTCCTCGTTTGGCTCAATGTTAACCATGCTAAAATGAGTATGGATTGGATTTATGATAAAAAGTGTATCCTCTATAAACTCTGCTAGTTATGAAATACCTGTTAAAAATATAGTGAACTAGAAAATTAACCTAATTTATAAAAATATTTACATTTCTTTGTTTCTTCCCTGGAGATAGTCACCATCTAGATGAGATGATTATCATTCTGGTGCATTCCTTTCCCCTTTATTCCAAATGAGAGTTTCCCTAAACAAAATATAGTATTTTTTGTATGTTTTCATTACACAAACACCCACACACACATGTAAACACAGTAGATATCTTCTTCATCCTTTAACTTCTTAACATTGTGTTTACACACATACATTCATATTAATACATATAATATATAATGTGTGTACAGGTGTGTATATGTGTACACTGTGCCTATATGTAATGTATCTATCTTTAGTATGTACACACACAGAAACACACACAGAGACACACATATGTACATACAACATACAAAGAAAAACCTAATCCTTACCGTCAAAAAAAGCCTTGTGAGGAGTTCAAAGGGAAACCTCCCTCCAGATCCTAGCACAGTGTTTGGTGCATCACTCACAATGCCAAGTTTTGTTTGCTTTTCATCCTGACTACTCTGAGCTTTAACGGTTATATTGTTTTTTATTCCATTTATTTAACTTTATCTATTCTTTCCCTCTCATTCTTATAGTTTAGATTGTGATCCTTTATCATGCTTTTTCAATTGAATTATTTCATTTATTTTCATTTTTATTTATATGGGGTTTTTTAATTTTCTCTAATTTATTAAGATATAATTGAGAAATAACATGTATTAAGGTCACAAAGTGCAACATAATGGCAATACATGTATATGTTGCAAAATGATAAGTTTATTTAATATCCATCACCTCACACAGTTACCATTTTTGTTTTTTGTGATAACTTTTAAGATCTGCTCTCTTACCCCTAACTCTAGGAGACAAACAAAAGGTCACAGAAGGGGAGGGGGGAATGGGACAACTGGGGGATGGGCACTGAGGAGGGCACTTGATGGGATGAGCACTGCGTATTACACTATATGCTAGCAAATTGAAGTTAAATTTTAAAACTTTAAAAAAAATCTGCTGTCTTAACAGCTTTCAAATATACACTACAGTATTGTTAACTATAGTCAAAATACTGTGCAATACATCTCCCAAGCTAACTTGTCTTTTTTTTTTTAATTTTTATTTATTTATGATAGTTACAGAGAGAGAGAGAGAGGCAGAGACACAGGCAGAGGGAGAAGCAGGCTCCATGCGCTGGGAGCCCAATGTGGGATTTGATCCCGGGTCTCCAGGATCGCGCCCTGGGCCAAAGGCAGGCGCCAAACCGCTGCGCCACCCAGGGATCCCGCTAACTTGTCTTATAACTGGAAGCTTATAACTTTTGAACACATCTACCCATTTCTTTTTTTATTGAGGTATAATTGACATATAACATTAGGTTTGGGGTATATACCATAACAATTCTATATTTGTATATTTTGCAAAATGATCAGCACAATAAGTCTAGTTAGCATCAGTCACCATACATAGGTACAAAGAATTCTTTTTCTGATGTGAACTTTTAAGATACACTTTCTTAGTAACGTTCAAATATGCAATACAGTGTTATTAACTATAGTCACCATGCTGAATATTACATCCTCATGACTTACTTGTTTTATAAATGGACATTTATAGCTTTTGACACCCTTCAGCCATTCCACGCACTCTTTACCCTTCATATAAGTACCTAATGCTTCAAAATATTTTCTGACAGTTGCTTTAGCCATATTTTGATATGTTGTGTTTTCATTATTATTATCCTCATCAAATTTGGCAATTTTCATCTGTATTTCCATTTGGACCCAAGATTTGTTCAACGGTCTCTGATTGAATAAATTTTCATGAATGTTCAATGTTCTGAAAAGTAAGTGTCTTGTTCATAATTCAGGATCTCTATCTGTAAGATCTGCCCTTGGGATTATGTTGTTCAGTCCTTCTCTACAATGACTAAATATTTCTCCACTTGACCATTTTGGGTTAAGGGAAGTGTGTTAGAATCATCTTTATTAGCATGTTTCTTCCTGTTTCTCCTTGTATCTAATGTAGTTTTTGCTCTATGAATACTTTTGCTGTATGATTGGGTATATAAGTATTAATACCTCACATCTTTCTGGTGAATTTTAACCTTTAGCATAAGAAACTATGCTTTTTTGGGGTCTTTTAAAATTAATTTTGTTCTCAATTTTACTCACTATACCAAGGCTATACTTATACTGTATATACTTATACTGTTCAATGAGCCTTTGTTTCTTATTGTTGGCAATTGTCTGATATATATTTCATCTATAGAATTCTAACCTAACTGAATTATTCTAATGAATATCATATATATTCATCTAAAGAATTCTAACCTAACTGAATTGTTTTGTGTTCTGTATATGTCTGAAAAAGTATAGTTTTGGATTTTCTTTTAATAGGCAATTTAGATTTTTTTCTTTTACTAGGTAATTCAGGTACATTTACGTTAACTTATATGATTGATGTATTTGGTTATGTTCAATTCTGTCACATTGTTTATAAACTCGTAAAATGATATATTCTTACTCTGGATTGTCTGTTTCATTTGCTGTCTTTATTTAGTATTTAGAATTTTTCTTGATTTGTTCTAGTGGTACATACACTAAATCCTTAACTATTCTATTTAATATACTTGGTATGGAATAACATCTTAGTAATGAATAGAGAAAAAGTCAAATGATATGAACAGATAACTCACACAATAACCAATATATACATTAATTAAAATTTTAAAGCTATGCCAAGTTACAATACATAAAATATCAGAAAGGGAGACAGAACGTAAAGACTGCTAACTCTGGGAAACGAACTAGGGGTGGTAGAAGGGGAGGAGGGCGGGGGGTGGGAGTGAATGGGTGACGGGCACTGGGGGTTATTCTGTATGTTAGTAAATTGAACACCAATAAAAAATAAATTAAGAACAAAAAATAAATAAATAAAATAAACTGGAAGAGATAAATAAAAAAATACATAAAAGAATGCATATTAAAATTTGGGACTATCATAGACAAGTTTTTTAAAATATATAAAATATATACATATATTTATATAGTGTTAATTTAGATAAGACAATGTATGTAAACGAACATTTATAACACTGGAATAATGAGTAACAGTTGTGAACTTGAACTTGCATTTTTACACTAGTACAGGAACCTTCTTTTGAGGTGCAAGAAAGGAGACTGTACAGAATAACAGAATATCCAGATGGGTGTGCTGTAC
Source organism: Canis lupus baileyi (assembly GCF_048164855.1). Classification (NCBI taxonomy): domain Eukaryota; kingdom Metazoa; phylum Chordata; class Mammalia; order Carnivora; family Canidae; genus Canis; species Canis lupus. The sequence continues at coordinate 47,262,723 of NC_132876.1, read as the reverse complement.
AAAGGACTAAAATCTGGGTCCCAAATACCAGATCGACCTTTGTCTATAGTACTATGGGTAGTCATTTCCCCTAGGCTGGCCTCCGCCCTAATGCAGAGAAAAGACTGCATTTCCCAATGTTTAGGGATGGGGACTTTGGAGTCAGAGTTGCTTGTCAACTTCAGAATATCTAATAACTGATTTCATGATCTTTAGCAAATGTTTAGTCATATGAGAAACTCACATGTAACAAATTTACATAATAGATGCATGCATACAGAATATAGTGGTAGGAAATACACAAACGTGATATATATTTTTTAAAGATTTTATTTGTTAATTCATGAGAGACAGAGAGAGAAGGCAGAGACACAGGCAGAGGGAGAAGCAGGCTCTATGCGGGGAGCCTGATGTGGGACTTGATCCTGGGACTCCAAGATCATGCCCTGGGCCAAAGGCAGGCACTATACCGCTGAGCCACCCAGGGATCCCCAAAGTGAAATCTTTTTTTTAATTACTGAATGGTGAGATTGCTTCTTAATTATATATTTCATCCTGGAACTACTTTTTCCACAATTTTTAAATTAATATGAATTATTTTTAAAATAAAATTAGGGGCACCTGGGTGGCTCAGTGGTTGAGTGTCTGCCTTCAGCTCAGGGAGTGATCCTATGATCCTAGGATTGAGTCAAATGACGTCAAATGACGTATCAGATCAAGGGCTAGTTTCTAAGATCTATAAAGAACTTATTAAACTCAACACCAAAGAAACAAACAATCCAATCATGAAATGGGCAAAAGACATGAAGAGAAATCTCACAGAGGAAGACATAGACATGGCCAACATGCGCATGAGAAAATGCTCTGCATCACTTGCCATCAGGGAAATACAAATCAAAACCACAATGAGATACCACCTCACACCAGTGAGAATGGGGCAAATTAACAAGGCAGGAAACCACAAATGTTGGAGAGGATGCAGAGAAAAGTGAATCCTCTTACACTCTTGGTGGGAATGTGAACTGGTGCAGCCACTCTGGGAAACTGTGTGGAGGTTCCTCAAAGAGTTAAAAATAGACCTGCCCTACCACCCAGCAATTGCACTGCTGGGGATTTACCCCAAAGATACAGATGCAATGAAACCTGCACCCTGATGTTTCTAGCAGCAATGTCCACATTAGCCAAACTGTGGAAGGAGCCTCGGTGTCCATCGAAAGATGAATGGATAAAGAAGATGTGGTTTATGTATACAATGGAATATTACTCAGCCATGAGAAATGACAAATACCCACCATTTGCTTCAACGTGGATGGAACTGGAGGCTATTATGCTGAGTGAAGTAAGTCAATCGGAGAAGGACAAACATTATATGGTCTCATTCATTTGGGGAATATAAAAAATAGTGAAAGGGAATATAAGGGAAGGGAGAAGAAATGTGTGGGAAATATCAGAAAGGGAGACAGAACATGAAGACTCCTAACTCTGGGAAACGAACTAAGGGTGGTGGAAGGGGAGGAGGGCGGGGGGTGGGGGTGAATGGGTGATGGGCATTGAGAGGGACACTTGACGGGATGAGCACTGGGTGTTATTCTGTGTGTTGGTAAATTGAACACCAATAAAAAATTTATTATAAAAAAAAGACCAATTGTATCTGTGGCCTTGTCACTACCAGGGGCCTAGCATGGTGATGGGCACATAGTTACACCAGTAAAACATAGTGATATCTAGACCTGTCTCTCCCTGTGCAGCTTTATTGCCAGTAACTGAGCTCATCAGGTATCTGAAAGAGGCAGGTTATGGGGATCTTTGTCCTGATAACTTCTGAAGCTTCTACTCTAGATTCAAGGGCAGCAGTCCTCATGAAACCCCAATACTTCACATTGGATGGGTGGATATTAATCCTGACTCAAATGAGTTCATAGACCTGAACAAAAACATGATGGTGAATAGTTCCTGTGACATCCACAATCTAGTCTAAAAGTAAAGTAGCTGCTTTGATCTCATCATGAAAGAAGAGGCTTAGCAGATGGAATTTTATTCCATCAGCAACTACAATCTGTGTAGTAGCCCTGAGACCCATTAAGTCTTTTATTGATGAAAAGTAATCAATTTTCTTTAATATGCATTTGTAGTAATAAATCTAAGTTGTTCTCACTGCATAAATAATAATCAGCAAATTACCATGTATTTCATAGATGGGTCTGGAAATGTGCAGTTGTTAAATCTTCCTAGTATTTTTTTTACTTTTTTTAAATTTTTTTTAATTGGAGTTCGATTTGCTAACATATTGTATAATACCCAGGGCTTATCCCGTCAAGTGCGCTACTCAGTGCCTGTCACCCAGTCCCATCACCCCGCCCACCTCCCCTTCCACCACCCCTTGTTTGTTTCCCAGAGTTAGGAGTCTCTCATGTTCTGTCACCCTCTCTGATTTTTCCCACTCATTTTCTCTTCTTTCTCCTTTAATCCCTTTCACTACCTTTTATATTCCCCATATGAATGAAACATACAATATTTGTCCTTCTCCAATTGACTTACTTCAGTCAGCTTAATACCCTCCAGTTCCATTCATGTTGAAGCAAATGGTGGGTATTCATCGTTTCTGATGACTGAGTAATATTCCCTTGTATATAAACACAACATATTAATCCATTTCTTCTTCCTAGTAATTTTGACATTGCAAGGGAGATTCTTCTCTGGTGCCCACATTTTCAGTTATATAATAAAGAATTTAAAGGGACAGAAACTCTACATCTGTCAGTTTGAAATGTCAGTGACTAGAATTTAACATATTTTTTCATTGAAATACAGTTGATATACAATGTTACATTAGTTTCAGGTGTATGCATAGAGATTTGACAACTCTATAAGTTATGCTATCAACATACGTTATTACCATACCATATTCCCTATGCTGTACTTCTCATCCCCATGTCTTATTCATTCCTTAACTGGAAGCCTGTTCCACTTACTCTCCTTAAAATTTAATATTTTAAAAAATATTTATTACCCTAGAGATTGACCAAATATAATGCTCCTCAGCTTATTTCCACAAAATACCCAGTTCCCCTGATTATCACTATCTCTGTAAACTATTTTTATTTCTGTACTTGAAAAGGAAAGGAATATCAACTTTCTCTTAGACATTTGGATAAATTTAATTGGAAATGATTATTTCTACTTTGGCTATATGTAATGTGGACCAGTTTGATAGGTGTGGGTTTGGTAACACTATAAGAACATAGTCATGGGAATATTTCACCTACTTTATTTTAAAAACATCAGAGGGGATCCCTGGGTGGCGCAGCGGTTTGGCGCCTGCCTTTGGCCCAGGGAGTGATCCTGGAGACCCGGGATCGAATCCCACGTCAGGCTCCCGGTGCATGGAGCCTGCTTCTCCCTCTGCCTATGTCTCTGCCTCTCTCTCTCTTTGTGTGACTATCATAAATAAATAAAAATTTAAAAAAAATCAGAGACTTATGAATATATAAATATATGTCAAATACTTTATTAGGGTATGATTGACATACAATATAATGCATATGTAAAGTATATGCTCTAACAAGTTTTGATAGGTGTATGCTCATATGAATCCAGTACTACAGTCAAGATAATGAACATATCCATCCCCTCAAAAAGCTTCTTTGTGCCCCTTGATAATGACCTCATCTACCTCTTTCCACCTCACCCTATTCCATCCTAAGCTATTACTGATCTTCTGTCACAATGCATGAATTTTCTTTCCTATAATTTTATGTGAACAGAATTATACATGTATTCTTTGTCAGTCTTCTTTCCTTCAACCTAGTTATTTCTAGATTTATCACCTAGTTGCTTATATGAATATTTTCTTCTTTTTTATTGTTGACTGATGTTATATTATGTGGGAATACCACTATTTGGTCTTTCATTCACCTGTTAAAGATATGTGGGTTGTTTCTAATTTGGAGCTCTTATAAATACAGCTGTCAGAACATTTAGATATAAGTTTTGCTTGGACATATGCTCTCTTTCTCTAATACTTAGGTGTATTTACTTAGAGGAGTTATAAAATTAACCTTGTTAGAAACTGACATTGTTTTCCTCAGCAGTCACACCATTCTTCATTGTCATCAATAGCGTATAAGAGTTCCATCTTCTACATCCTGCCACGACTCGGTATGGTCAGTGATTTATTTTAGGCATTCTTAGAAGGGTGTAGTGTTATTACATTTCTCTAATGACTAATGATGTTCAGCATTTCTTCATGCATTTATTTCATGTTTCCATATCTTCTTTAGTGAAGTATTTTCTCAACTGCTCACTTACTTATTAGAGTGTCTATTTTCTTCTTATTGACCTTTGTGCATTTTTTTAAATTCTGAGCACACGTCCCTTATCAGATATATGATTTACAAATATATTCTCCAAGTCAGTGGCTTGTGTTTTAATTTTCTCAACAGTGTCTTTGGAAGAAAAATTTTTTTAATTTTTAGGAATTTTTGGTTTTCAATGTGTTTATTTGTGATTTGATTTTGACATTGATATCCTATCTACAAAATATTCAGCTAAGCAAGGGGATCCCTGGGTGGCTCAGTGGTTTAGCACCTGCCTTTGGTCCAGGGTGTGATCTTGGAATCCCTGGATCGAGTCCTGCGTTGGGCTACCTGCATGGAGCCTCCTTCTCCCTCTGTCTGTGTCTCTGCCTCTCTCTCTCATGAATAAATAAATAAAATCTTTTAAAAATATATTCAGCTAAGCTAAGGTCATGAGGGTTTTTTTCTGGGTTTTCCTCTAGAAGTTTTATACTTTTAGCTTTATGCTAAGTCTGTGATTCATACTGACTTGACTTTTTATATGGTGTGATATATGGATAACAGTTGGTATTTGGGCATATGGAGAGCCACTTGTCTCAGTACTAAAAAGACTATCATTTCTGCACTGAATTGCTTCTGTACTTTTGTCAAAATCCAGTTACCCATATATGTGTGATTCTATTTCTTCATTTTGTTCCTTTGATACATATTTCTACCTTCTCCTCATACTAGTCCTAATACTTAGTCTTGAAATAAGCTAGTGCTTATCCTCCAGCTTTATTCTTGTTTTTCAAAGTTTGTTTTCATAGTCTAGGCCTTTTGTATTTTCACATGACATTTACAATTAACCTGTCATTTAAAAAAATATATGGTACATTTTTTTTACTGGGATGGCATTGAATCTATAGATCAGTTGGGAAGAATTAACATCTTAACAATACGGAGTTTTTTTAATCCCTTGAAGATGGTATTTCCCTTCACTTATTCAGGCTTTTTAAATTTCTCTCAGCAAAGTTTTGTTGTGTTCAGAATGCAGGCCTTCCACATCTGTGAAACTGGAGGGTATTATGTTGAGTGAAGTAAGTAATTGGAAAAGGACAAACATTATATGGTTTCATTCATTCCGGGAATATAAAAAATAGTGAAAGGGATTATAGGGGAAAGGAGAGAAAATGATTGGGAAAAATCAGAGAGGGTGACAGAACATGAGAGACTCTTAACTCTGGGAAATGAACAAGGGGTAGTGGAAGGGGAGGTGGGTGGGGTGTTGGGGTGACTGGGTGACTGGCACTGAGGGGGGCACTTGACGGGATGAGCACTGGATGTTATACTATATGTTGGCAAATCAAACTCCAATAAAAAAAATACCAAAAAAAAATCACCATTTGTAAGTGGAAAAGTAGGGATTAGACCTAGAAAACCTGCCTTGAGAACCGCCACTTAAACTAGTACACTTAGAAGAAAGAGACATTTGTCGAGCTGTGTCAACTCATAGTGGGTGATGTTATGCCTGGCCCATATCTTTTTAGGTGGTGTCAAAAACAAAACAGCATGCCTAAAATGGAGTCACTTAAACTAAGCCAAATCCTCAAAGGACAGCTAAATATCTAACTTAATTATATTTTCAATTTTCCTAGAAATGTCATCTTAAGTTGTCATTCAGGAATTTTCTGGTCAGAACCAATAAGGTGATATGTCACAGGAAAACTGGAATTGGTTATTTTGCTGGTTTGGTCATTTTTTTTGTGTGCTTTTAAGAGAATATGCATCATCTCCTTCCCTCCTGAGCTGCTCTTTTATCACCTTATAGGTGATCTTTTTTATCATTTTTTTATTTTAGCCTTCCAGTTTTAAATAATAAATCAAATATAATATGTATATTAGTTTTCTCTTCTGTTTATTGGTAAAAGTTGGCATATTCTACATCAGTGCTCTGAAATTTCTTTTTTCTTTTACTTTAAAATTTTTTAAATAATTTTTTATTTAAATTAAATTTAGCTAACATTGACTGTATTATTAGTTTCAGGGATAGAATTTAATGATTCATTGGTTGCATATAACACCCAGGTTTCATTACATCACATGCCCTCCTTAATGCCCACCGCCCAATTACCCCACCCTCCCCACCTCCACTCCAGCAACCCTTATTTTGTTTCCTATAGTTAAGAGACTCTTATGGTTTGCCTCCCTTTCTGTTTTTATTTTATTGTATTTATTTTTTCCCTTCTCCTACGTTCACCTGTTTTGTTTCTTAAATTCCACATATGAGCAGAATCATATCGTATTTGTCTTTCTCTGACTGACTGATTTCACTTACCATAATACCTTCCAGTTCCATCCATGTCATTTCAAATGGCAAGATTTCATTCCTTTCGATGACTGAATAATATTCCATTCCATATACACACCACATCTTCCTTATCCCGTCATCTGCCGATGGACATCTGGGCTTTTTCCATACTTTGGCTTTTGTGGACATTTCTGTTATGAACATTGGAGTACAGATGCCCCTTTGAATCACTATGTTTGTATCCTTTGGATAAATACCTAGTAGTGCAATTGCTGGGTTGCAGGGTAGCTTTATTTTTAACATTTGGGGGAACCTCCATACTGTTCTCCAGAGTGGCTGCACTAGTTTGCATTCCCACCAACAGTGTAAAACAGTTCCCCTCTCTCTGCATCCTTGCTAACATCTATTCCTTCCAGAGTTGTTAATTTTAGCCATTCTGACAAGTGTGAGGTAGTGTCTCATTGTGGTTTTAATCTGTATTTTCTTGATGCTGAGCTATGCTGAACATTTTTTTATGTGCTTGTTGGCCATGTGTAGATCTTTGAAGAAATGTCTCTTCATGTATTCTGCCCATTTCTTGACTGGATTATTTGTTTCTTGGGGTGTTGAGTTTGATAAGTTCTTTGTAGATCTTGGATATTAGCCCTTTATCTGATAAGTCATTTGCAGAAAGCTCCCATTCTGTAGGTTGCCTTTTAGTTTTATTGACTGTTTCCTTTGCTGGGCAAAAGCTTTTTATCTTGATTAAGTCCCAATAGTTCTTTTTTGCTTTTGTTTCCCTTGCCTTTGGATATGTGTCTAGCAAGAAGTTGCTGTGGCTGAGGACAAAGAGGTTGCTGCCTGCAAAAATTTTTCCAGAAATGAGAATATTCTGTGTCTGTGCTGTCCCATATGATAGTCACTAGCTACCTGCATGTGTTGAGCACCTAAAATATGCCTACTGTGACTGAGGAACTATTTTTTCATTCAAATGTAATAGCCCTGTGTGGCTGTGGCTACTGTGTTGGACAACAGCGGCTCTACACATTTTTGTTCATCTTGCTTTTTTCACCAAACAACATATCCTGGAGATCACTCCATAGCATTACCAAGAGAGAGCCCTCATTGCTTTTCTAGCCACATAGTATGCCAGGATATAGGTGTGTTATCCAGTCCGCTATTGGTCTACATTTGGCTTGTTTCTAGGTCTTCGCTGATATAATTTTTCTATTAAAAAAATAGCATTGCACTACAGCCTTTTTATCTTTTGAATTGGTTCTTTGGGATACATTCTTAGAAAGGAGGTTACCAGTTCCAAGTGGAAATACATATGCAATTTTACTCAATAGCAGTATATCCCATTGACAAGGTTTGTACCATTTTATATTACCTTCAGTGATGCTTGGGAATGCTGGTTTCTTTACAGATTATCCTACTAGTAAGAAGTGGTATTATCACTTTATTCTTTTCTGCATGCCTGCATGTCTTTCATGTCTTAACTGCATGAAGATATTTTTTCTGCATGTCTTATCATGAGGTAGCTTGAGGAATTTTTACATGATTAAGGACCTTTTGGGGGGTCAAATAACCAGTTTTATCTATTGCTTCTATCTATCTCTTGGTGTGTTAGGAGTGTATTTTTTCCTCACTTTTTCATGACTCTATATATACATTAGGGATCAAACCCTTTCTTTGTGATACAAGTTGCAAATATCTTTCACAACGTAATTTTTTTTTAAAATATTTTATTAATTTATTTTTATTTATTTTATTTATTTTATTGGAGTTCAATTTGCCAACATATAGCATAACACCCAGTGCTCATCCCAAGAAGTGACCCCTCGATGCCCATTACCCAGTCACCCCAACACCCCGTGCACCTCCCTTTCCACCACCCCCTGTTCGTTTCCCAGAGTGAAGAGTCTCTCATGTTCTGTCTCTCTGATATTTCCCACTCATTTTCTTTCCTTTCCCCTTTATTCCCTTTCACTATTTTTTATATTCCCCAAATGAATGAGACCATATAATGTTTGTCCTTCTCTGACTGACTTATTACTCTCATCAAATACCCTCCAGTTCCATCCATGTCAAAGCAAATGGTGGGAATTTGTCATTTCTAATAGCTGAGTAATATTCCATTGTATACATAGACCACATCTTTTTTATCCATTCATCTTTCAATGGACACCGAGGCTCCTTCCACAGTTTGGCTATTGTGGACATTGCTGCTATAAATATCGGGGTGCAGGTGTCCCGGCATTTCACTGCATCTGTATCTTTAGGGTAAATCCCCAGCAGTGCAATTGCTGGGTGTAGGGAAGATCTACTTTTAACTCTTTGAGGACCTCCACACAGTTTTCCAAGGTGGCTGTACCAGTTCACATTCCCACCAACAGTGCAAGAGGTTTCCCCTTTCTCCACATCCTCTCCAACATTTGTTGTTTCATGCCTTGTTAATTTTCCCCATTCTCACGGGTGTGAGGTGGTATTGTGGTTTTGATTTGTATTTCCCTGATGGCTAGTGATGCGGAGCATTTTCTCATATGCTTGTTGGCCATGTCTCTGTCTTCCTCTGTGAGATCTCTGTTCATGTCTTTTGCCCATTTCATGATTGGATTGTTTGTTTCTTTGCTGTTGAGTTGAATAAGTTCTTTATAGATCTTGGATACTAGCCCTTTATCTGATATGTCACTTGCAAATATCTTCTCCCATTCTGTAGGTTGTCTTTTAGTTTTGTGGACTGTTTCTTTTGCTGTGCAAAACCTTCTTATCTTGATGAAGTCCCAATAATTCAACTTTGCTTTGCTTCTCCTGCCTTCTTGGATGTATCTTGCATGAAATTGCTGTGGCCAAGTTCAAAAAGGGTGTTGCCTGTGTTCTCCTCTAAGAAAATCTTAGAGGAGATGCAATCTTGTCTCACATTTAGATGTTTCATCCATTTTGAGTTTTTCTTTGGGTATAATGTAAGAGAATGGTCCAGTTTCATTCTTCTCCATGTGGATGTCCAATTTTCCCAGCACTATTTATTGAAGAGACTGTATTTTTTCCAGTGGATAGTCTTTCCTGCTTTGTCAAATATTAGTTGACGATAAACCTGAGGGTCCACTTCTGGATTCTCTATTCTGTTCCATTGATCTATGTGTCTGTTTTTGTGCCAGTACCATACTGTCTTGGTGACCACAGCTTTGTAGTACAACCTGAAATCTGGCATTGTGATGCCCCCATCTATGGTTTTCTTTTTTAATATTCCCTGGCTATTCGGGGTCTTTTCTGATTCCACACAAATCTTAAGATGATTTGTTCCAACTCTCTGAAGAAAGTCCATGGTATTTTGATAGGGATTGCATTAAATTTGTAAATTGTCCTAGGTAGCATTGACATTTTCACAATATTAATTCTGCTAATCCATGAGCATGGAATATTTTTCCATCTCTTTGTGTCTTCCTCAATTTCTTTCAGAAGTGTTCTGAAGTTTTTAGGGTACAGATCCTTTATCTCTTTGGTTAGGTTTATTCCTAGGTATCTTATGCTTTTGGGTGCAATTGCAAATAGGATTGACTCCTTACTTTCTCTTTCTTCAGTCTCATTATTAGTGTATAGAAATGCCACTGATTTCTGGGCATTGATTTTGTATCCTGCCACACTGCCAAATTGCTGTATGAGTTCTAGCAATCTTGGGGTGGAGTCTTTTGGGTTTTCTATGTACAGTATAATGTCCTCTGCGAAGAGGGTGAGTTTGACTTCTTTGCCAATTTGAATGCCTTTTATTTGTTTTTGTTGCCTGATTGCTGAGGCTAGGACTTCTAATACTATGTTGAATAATAGTGGTGAGAGTGGACATCCCTGTCTTGTTCCTGATCTTAGGGGAAAGGCTCCTAGCATTTCCCCATTGAGAATGATATTTGCTGTGAGCTTTTCGTAGATGGCTTTTAAGATGCTGAGGAATGGGCCCTCTATCCCTACACTCTGAAGAGTTTTTGATCATGAATGGATGCTGTATTTTGTCAAATGCTTTCTCTGATCTAAGGACAGGATCATATGGTTCTTGTTTTTTCTCTTGTTGATATGCTCTATCACAATGATTGCTTTATGAGTGTTGAACAAGCCTTGTATTCCAGGGATAAATTCCACTTGGTCATGGTGAATAATCTTCTTTTTTAAAAAGATTTTATTTATTTATTCATAGAGACACAGACTGAGAGAAAGAAAGAGAGAGGCAGAGACACAGGCAGAGGGAGAAGCAGGCTCCATGCAGGGAGCCCGACGTGGGACTCGATCCCAGGTCTCCAGGATCATACCCCAGGTTGCGGGTGGCGCTAAACCACTGTGCCACTGGGGCTGCCCTAATCTACTTAATGAACTGTTGGGTCCTACTGGCTTGTGTCTTGATTAGAATTTGTGCAGCTGTGTTCATCAGGAATATTGGTCTATAATTCTCCTTTGGTGGGGTCTTTGTCTGGTTTTGGAATTAAGGTGATACTGGCTTCATAGAATGAGTTTGGAAGTATTCCATCTCTTTCTATCTTTCTGAACAGCTTTAGTAGAATAGGTATGGTTTCTTCTTAAATGTTGGATAGAATTCCCCTGGAAAGCCATCTGGCCCTGGACTTTTGTGTCTTGGGAGGTTTTTGATGACTGCTTCAATTTCCACCCTGGTTATTGGCCTGATCAGGTTTTCTATTTCTTCCTGTTCCAGTTTTGGTAATTTGTGGTTTTCCAGAAATGCGTCCATTTCACCTAGATTGCCTAATTTATTGGCGTATAGCTGCTCATAATGAGTTTTTAAGATCTATTGTATTTCCTTGTATTGGTGGTGATCTCTCCTTTCTCATTCATGATTTTATTAATTTGAGTCTTTTCTCTCTTCTTTTTAATAGGCTGGCTAATGGTTTATGTATATTATTAATTATTTCAAAGAACCAACTCCTGGTTTTGTTAATCTGTTCTACATTTCTTCTGGTCTCTATTTCATTGAGTTCTGCTCGAATCTTTATTAACTCTCTTCTTCTTCTGCGTGTAGGATCTATTTGCTGTTTTTTTCTCCAGAACCTTTGGGTGCAAGGTTAGCTTTTGTATTTGAGTTCTTTCCAGTTTTTGGATGGACGCTTGTATTGCGATGTATTTCCCCCTCAGGACTGCTTTTGCTGCATCCCAAAGATTTTGAATGGTTGTATCTTCATTCTCATTAGTTTCCATGAATCTTTTTAATTCTTCCCTAATTTCCTGGTTGACTCTTTCATCTTTTAGCAGGATGGTCCTTAACCTCCACGTGTTTGAAATCCTTCCAAACTTCTTCTTGTGATTTAGTTCTAGTTTCAAAGCATTATAGTCTGAAAATATGCAGGGGATGATCCCAATCTTTTGGTATCCGTTAAGACCTGATTTGTGACCCAGTATGTGGTCTATCCTGGGGAAAGTTCCATGTGCACTTGAGAAGAATGTGTATTCAGTTGCGTTTGGATGTAAACGTCTGTAAATATCTGTGAAATCCATCTGGTCCAGTGTATCATTTAAAGCTCTTGTTTCTTTGGCATTGTTGTGCTTAGAAGATCTGTTGATGGTAGAAAGCACTACTTTCAAGTCACCAAGTATAAGTGTATTCTTATCTAAGTATGTCTTACTTTGGTTATTAATTGATTGATATACTTGGCAGCTCCCACATTCGGGGCATAAATATTGATGATTGTTAGGTCCTCTTGTTGTATAGATCCTTTAAGTATGATATAGTGTCCCTCTTCATCTCTTACTACAATCTTTGGGATAAACTTTAATTTATCTGATATGAGGATGGCTACCACTGTTTTCTTTTGAGGACCATTTGAATGGTAAATGGTTCTCCAACCTTTTATTTTCAGGCTGTAGGTGTCCTTCTGTCTAAAATGAGTCTCTTGTAGACAGCAAATAGATGGGTCTTGCTTTTTTATCCAGTCTGAAACCCTGCACCTTTTGATGGGGTCATTAAACCCATTCACGTTCAGAGTTACTATTGAAAGATATGAATTTAGTGTCATCATGATACCTATTCAGTCCCTGTTTTTGTGGATTGTTCCCTTGGACCTCCTCTGTCTATTATAGAATCCCCCTGAATATTTCTTGCAGAGCTGGTTTAGTGGTCACATATTCTTTCAGTTTCTGCCTGTCTTTGAAGCTCTTTATCTCTCTTATTCTGAATGACAGCCTTGCTGGATAAAGTATTCTTGGCTGCATGTTCTTGTCATTTAGGACCTTGAATATATCTTGCCAGCCCTCTCTGGCCTGCCAGATCTCTGTGAAGAGGTCTGCTGTTGATCTAATATTTCTCCCCATAAAGGTTAGAGATTTCTTGTCTCTTGCTGCTTTAAGGATTTGCTCTTTATCTTTGGAATTTGCAAATTTCATTATTAAATATCAAGGTGTGGAGCAGTTTTTATTCATTTTTGGGGGGGGGGGGATCTCTCTATCTCCTGGATCTGAATGCCTGTTTCCCTTCCCAAGTTAGGGAAGTTCTCAGCTACGATTTGTTCAAATACATATTCTGGACCTCTGTCCCTTTCGGCGCCCTCGGGAACCCCAATTAAACGTAGATTTTTCCTTCTGAGGCTGTTATTTATTTCCCTTAACCTATACTCATGATCTTTTGTTTTTCTCTTTTTTCCTCAGTTTCCCTCCTTGCCATCAACTTGTCTTCTATGTCACTCACTCGTTCTTCTACCTCGTTAACCCTCGTCGTTAGGACCTCCAGTTTGGATTGCATCTCATTTAATTGATTTTTAATTTCTGCCTGATTAGATCTAAATTCTACAGTCATGAAGTCTTTTGCATCCTTTCTGCTTTTTTCTGGAGCCACCTATAGGTTTATAATTGTGCTTCTGAATTGGCTTTCTGATATAGAATTGTAATCCATTTGTAACTCTGTGGGAGAGAAGACTGTTTTTGATTCTTTCTTTTGAGGTGAGTTTTTCCTTCTAGTCATTTTGCTCAGTGCAGAGTGGCCAAAAACAAGCTGTACTGGAAAAAGGAGAAAAAGAGAGAGGAGAAAAAAGGAAAAAGAAGAAGAAAAAAAAAGAAAAAAGCGTGGGGGAAGCAAACACGAAACAGAAAACAAGGAAGAGTATCCTCTGATTCTATATACTGTAAATCCCTGGACTTCCCCTGGAACTTTCCAGTGCTCCTTGGTCAAGAACTTGCTTTTCTCCTGTCCTTCTAGCTGGACTTCTGGGGTAGGGGCCTCCTGTGTTGATTCTCAGGTGTGAGCACCTGAGGGAGCTGCTCAGCCCCCTGCCTGGTGCACGGTTAAGTGGGAGTTGTTTATCCTGTTTATCTTGTGAGGCCCCTGTGAGGCTCACTGGGGCTGTTTATCCTGTGATTCCCCAGGAGGCACAACAACAGTGGTGGCGGCCAGCTCTCCAGCCCTGCAGTCAGCTCCCACAGTAACTACAGCAGCTCTCTGTCTGCAGGGGCCTGGATGCTCAGGGGCGGGGCAGCTGATCTGCACAGCTCGGGGCTGCCCCGCGCAAGAGCGTCCTTGCTGTCCTGGACCCTCCTGGCCTCTGCCTGTTCCGGGGGGAGCACCAGATCTTGGGCTATGTCCCCCAGCTCCTGGGCGCTGCGCCACTGGATTTGCGCTCCTAGGGCACCCAGCCCCCTCCGGGCGGAGCTGCCACTGAGCTGCTCCCAGGCCCCACCAGGCTCATGCTGCAGCCCTTTAGGGTGTGTGGCGCGCTCAACCCTGGGGTGCAGGTCCTCTGTTAGTGCCCCTGGGAGCTTGAGTGCATCCCCGCCCCTTCTGGGATCCTGCTCCAACCTCCTGCGAGCGCCTTTCTATCCAGAAAGATTGGTGAAGCTCCTGCTTCTCCGATCGGGGCTTTCCTGTCCTGGTGGCACTCACCGTTGGCCTTAGCTCAGCTCCTCGTGAGGCCCCTCCCCCTTTGATGCTTTTTTATTTCTTTATTTTTTTTTCCGTCTTCTTACCTTAATAGAAGCGCGAACTCTTCTCACTGTAGCATTCCAGCTGTTCTCTCTTTAAATCTCAGGCCGAATTCGTAGGTTTTCAGGATGATTTGAAAGTTATCTAGGTAATTTGGTGGAGACAGGTCACTTGGGGACCCTACTCTTCCGCCATCTTGCCCCCTCCTCCAAGATTTTATTTATTTATGAGAGACACAGATAGACAGAGACACAGGCAGATGGAGAATTAGGCTCCACGCAGGAAGCCCAATGTGGGACTTGATCCCAGTACTCCCGGATCACGCCCTGAGCCAAAGGCAGACACTCAACCACTGAGCCACCCAAGCATCCCTACTATGTAATTTTCATTTCAGTTTTCTTATGCTTTTTGGTTTTGCCATGTAATTTTTAAGTGAAATTAAAAACATCACCCTTTCCCCAGTTGCTTCTGGGTTTTCAGTCACAGCTGGAAAAGTTTCCTGCACCACTGGTTTACAGAAGCATTTCATTGGTTCTTCTGTGAATAGGAGAGAGATAAGAGAGACATGGATCATATTGGGGTGTGGTGCATAAGAGGAATAGTTGGAGAGGTGACCATCTTGTGAGAAATTGGTGAAAGGCCTGTCACTAAGCCAGGAGGACTAAATGTAGAGGTCAATGTCCTGGTCTTGATCTTGTCTTTGAGAACCTGGTCTCTCCTGTTTCTCCTGTGGATCTGGGTCCAGGCCCCCACAACTGGGAGACAAGGTCTTTAATGAAGCAGAAACTGCAGGTCACCTCAAATGGACCCCTAAGAGGACCAAATATCCAGACATATGACAGACACAAAATCACTTCCAAAGTCTACCACACAACCTGGCCAGGGAGCAGAGTAAAACCTCCAGTTTGCACCTATAAGAGAACCTAGACTAAAACAACACAGTGTTACTCATCTTTGACTCTATATCTCAGAATGAGATCTTCTCAGGAGAAAGTCATAGCCTTTTAGTGTTATTCAAGAGGACGGGAGGTCCAGGTCACAAGCTGCCTCAGTTTCCCAAGGTATACCCTCCCAACCCTCAATCTCATAATTTCCTTTGAGATGGTGGATTTCCATGACTCAGGGTCAAGCTTAGGCTAAACTTGATTGAAGTAGAATCCATTTGATACTAGAAATCACCACTCCATTGGGCGGGAAATTACATTTATCTTGCTGCTTGTGGACATTTCCAAATATCCAGTCTAGACATCAAGAGTCAGAAGATGTGGAGACAGATGTGGAATTTGACTGACAGTGCCTGGCAAACAGTAGATATATAGTCACATTTAATAAACATGTGATGTAGATGTTGGCATAAGAAGAAAGTGAAACTATATATATGTTCTTTTCTTCTTTTTTTAATGCACATATGAACTTTTCAAAGGACATTAGATTACACTATAATTACCATTCCATAATCTAGTTTGGAGAAAAGTTTTTTCCTGTATCTGAAATTATGCCTTTTCATTAGAAAAAAGTAACTCGTAGAAAATGAAAAAGATGTCTCTACATAGATATGTGTGTCCCTGTAGTGAGTCATCTGTAAATGGACAGTTGATACTTCCCTCAAAGAGCTGTTACGAAGAGAAATGGAAAAAAATAGAAAGTTATCTGACATGTAATACTGTAAAATTTCAGCAAATATATTTATGATGTCTCCTGTGTTCTCCTCACAACAAAAGAAATGACTTAATCATGACTCCTAGAGACCATTGGGATTTTACACTGCAGGAAAGGAAATGTATACAAATGTATATACTGGATTAGCTTTGATGCCATTTCTTTGTAGATTATTGTTGATTATAGTGAGAAAGAGGAAACAAATCATCCCCTCATTACTTTTTATTGATGTGTGTGTACATCATGAAATGATCACCACAATAAATCTGATGAACTTCAATCACCTTACAAAATTATAGATTTTTGTGTGTGATGAGTACATTTAAGATCTACAGTCATAGACACTTTCAAATGTACAACACAGTATCAACTATAGTCGCCATGCTGTCCATGACAACCCCATGACTTTTTAATTTTATAACTAGAAGTTTGTACCTTTTGACCTCTTCCACATTCTGCCCAGCCCTCAGCCAAGCTCAGGTAACCACCCTTGTGTTCTTTATATACATGAACTCAGAGGGTTTTTTGTTTCTTTGTTTATGTTTGCTTTCTTAGATTCTACATGTAAGTGAGATTATATGGTATTTGACTTTCTATGCCTGACTTATTTCACTTAGTATAATGCCCCTAAGGTCCATCCATGTCGTCAAAAATTACCAGACTACATTCTTTTATCGCTGAATAATATTCCATTGTATGCATGTGCATGTATACATATACATATACATATACATATATGTGTATAGATATATCACTTTCTTTATCCATTCACCCATTGATGGACACATACTTTTTTCATATCTTGGCTATTATAAATAATGCTGCAATGAACTTGGAATTAATATATATTTTAAATTTAGTTTTGTGGGGATCCCTGGGTGGCGCAGCGGTTTGGCGCCTGCCTTTGGCCCAGGGCGCGATCCTGGAGACCCGGGATCGAATCCCACGTCGGGCTCCCGGTGCATGGAGCCTGCTTCTCCCTCTCCCTCTGCCTGTGTCTCTGCCTCTCTCTCTCTATCTGTGTGTGACTATCATAAATAAATAAAAATTTATAAAAAAAAATAAATTTAGTTTTGTTTTCATTAGATAAGTGTTCAGAAGTAGAGGAACACCTGAGTGGCTCAGGTGGTTAAGTGTCTGACTTTCGATTTCAGCTTAGGTCATGATCTCAGGATCGTGGCATCATATCAGGCTCTGTACTGGTCATGGAGCCTGCAAAACTCTCTCTTTCCCTCTCCTTCTGCACCTTCTGCCCACTTCATGCAGAAGTGCTCTCTTTCTCTCTCTCTAAAAAGAGGTAGAATTGCTAGATCATATGATAGTTCTATTTTTAATTTTTTGAGCAACTTCCATATTTTCCATAGGATTTGCACCTATTCACATTCCCACCAACGTGCACAAGTGTTTCCTTTTTCTCTATATACTGTACAACACTTATTACCTTGTCTTTTTTATAATCTCCATTTTAACATATGTGATGTGATGTCTTATTGTGGTTTTGTTTTCCATTTTCCTGATGATTAGTGATATTGAGCATCTTTTCATTTATTGCTAACCATTTGTATATCTTCTTTGGAAAAAATACTATTCAGATATGCTTCCCATATTTAAATTGCAGTATTTGGTTTATTTTTTCTATTGAACTCCATGAGTTGTTTAGATATTTTGGATATTAACCTCTATCCAAAATTGCTCATCATTCCATGTGATCTCTATCTTCTTTTTACTTCCCTTTTACACCAAGAATACCAGCCTCCCATTGATTCTCAGAAAGAAGACACTAGAGAATAACAGCTTTAGCTGTGTCTGCTGTACAGCAAATTAAAAACAGAAAGCTTAAGTTCTAAATATTAGATTAGTCCTTGCCTACCAGACCATAGGTAATCACTTCCCCTGTGCTGGCCTCGGGCTTCACACTTAAAAAGATCACGTATTATAATGGTTAGAGCGGGGAGAAAAGTGGGCACATTTTTTATTTAAATTCAATTTGACAACATATAGTATAACACCCAGTGCTCATCCCATGAAGTGTCCTCCTTAGTGCCTGTCACCCAGTTACCCTGTCCCCCCACCTACCTCCCATCCCCCAAACCTTTGTTTGTTTCCCAGAATTAGGAGTCTCTCATGGTTTGTCTTCCTCTCTAATTTTTCCCACTCAGTTTACCCCCTTCCCTTATGGTCCCTTTCACTATTTCTTATATTCCACATACGAACAAAACCATATAATTGTCTCTCTCAGACTGACTTATTTCACTCAGGATAATATCCTCCAGTTCAATTCATGTCGATGTAAATGGTAGGTATTCATCCTTACTGATGGCTGAATAACATTCATATACCACATCTTTATTAATTCATCTGTTAAAGGACATCTCCGCTCCTTCCACAGTTTGGCTTTTTTGGCATTTTTTCATATGTCTGTTGGCCATTTGTAGACCTTCTTTGGAGAAATGTCTGTTCATGTATTCTGTACATTTCTTGACTGAATTGCTTGGTTTTTGGGTGTTGTGTTTGATAAATTATTTGTAGATCTTGGATACTAGCCCTTTATCTGATAAGTTATTTGCAAAAATCTTTTCCCATTCTGTAGGTTGCCTTTTAGTTTTGTTGACTGTTTCCTTTGCTATGCATAAGCTTTTTATCTTGATGAAGTCCCAATAGTTCATTTTTGCTTTTGTTTCCCTTGCCTTCATACTTGTGTCTTGTGAGAAGGTGCTGCGGCCAAGGTCAGAGTGGTTGGTGCTGTGTTCTCTTCTAGGATTTTGATGGATTCCTGCATCACATTTAGCTCTTTGATCTATTTTGAGTTGATCTTTGTGTATGGCATGAATGAATGGCCCAGTTTCATTCTTCTTCATATGGCTGTCCAATTTTCCCAACACCATTTATTGAAGATACTGTCTTTTTTCCCAGTGGATATTCTTTCCTGCTTTCTCAAAGATTAGATGATGATAGAGTAGAGGGTCCAATTCTGGGTTCTTTATTCTGTTCCATTGATCTGTGTGATAGTACCATACTGTCTTGATGATCAGAGTTTTGTAACAGAGCTTGAAGTCAGACATTGTGATGCCCCAGTTTTGGTTTCTTTTTCAACATTCCTCTGTCTATTTGGGGTCTTTTCTGGTTTCATACAAATTTTAGGATTATTTGTTCCAACTCTATGAAGAAAGTCCATGATACTTTGATAGGGATTGCATTGAATGTTTAAATTGCTCTGGGTAGCATAGACATTTTCACAATATTCTTTCATGCCATAAACATGGAATGTTTTTCCACTTCTTTGTGTCTTCCTCAATTTCTTTCATAAGTGTGGTGTATATTTTAGAGTAAAGATCCTTTACTTCGGGATCCCTGGGTGGCGCAGTGATTTGGCGCCTGCCTTTGGCCCAGGGCGCGATTCTGGAGACCCGGGATCGAATCCCACATCGGGCTCCCGGTGCATGGAGCCTGCTTCTCCCTCTGCCTGTGTCTCGGCCTCTCTCTCTCTCTCTCTCTCTCTCTCTCTCTCTCTCTCTCTCTCACGAATAAATAAATAAATAAATAATCTTTAAAAAAATAAAAAAAAGATCCTTTACTTCTTTGGTTAGGTTTATTCCTAGGTATCTTATGCTTTTGGGTGCAATTGTAAATGGGATAAATTCCTTTATTTCTCTTTCTTCAGTCTCATTGTTAGTGTATAAAAATGCAATTGATTTCTGTGCACAGAATTTATATACTGCCACATTTCTGAATTGCTGTATGAGTTCTAGAAATTTTGGAGTGGAGTCTACTGGGGACTCCATATACAGTATCATGCCAAATACAAAGACTAAGAGTTTGATTTATTTGCCAATTTGAATGCCTTTTATTTCTTTTTGTTGTCTGATTACAGACAATAGGACTTCTAGTACTATGTTGAATAACAGTGGAGAAAGTGGTCATCCCTGTTGTGTTCCTGCCCTTAGGGGAAAGGCTCTCAGTTGTGCCCCATCAATATGCTATTTGCCGTGGGCTTTTTGTAGATGGCTTTTATGACACTGAGGTATGTTTCCTCTGTCCCTACACTTTGAAGAGTTTTAATCAAGAAAGCATGCTGTATTTTGTCATATGCTTTCTCTGTATCAATTAGAGGATCATATGCTTCTTGTCTTTTATTAATATGATCTATCAGGTTGATTGATTTACAAATGTTGTACCACCCTTGCATCCCAGGGATAAATCCCACTTGGTCTTGGTGAATAATCCTTTTAAGATACTGTTGAATCCTATGGCTAGTATCTTGGTGAGTATTTTGGCATACATGTTTATCAGGGATATTGGTCTATAATTCTGCTTTTTGGTGAGGTCTTTGCTTTTGGGATCAAGGTAATGCTGGCCTCATAGAACAAGTTGGAAAGTTTTCTTTCCATTTCTACCTTTTGAAACAGTTTCAGCAGAAAAGATATTATTATTTCTTTAAATGCTTGGTGGAATTCCCCTAGGAAGCCATCTGGCCCTGGACTTCTGTTCCTTGGAAAGTTGTTGATGACTGCTTCAATTTTCTTCCTGGTTATCAGTCTATTTAGGTTTTCTGTTTCATCCTTTTTCAGTTTGGGTAATTTACAGGTTTTCAGGAATGCATGCATTTCTTCCAGATGCCTCATTTATTAGTATATAGTTGCTCAAAATACATTCATAAAATTGTTTGTATTTCCTTGGTGTTGGCTGTGACCCCTCTTCTTTCATTCATGATTTTATTAATTTGACTCTTTTTTTCTTCTCAATAAGCCCGGCTGAGGGTTTATCTATCTTATTAATTCTTTCAAAAAACTACTGCTTAGTTAAGCTTTATTTGCTGTTCTTACTCCAGCTCCTTTTAAAGTGTAAGGTTAGCTTGTATATTTGAGATTTTCCAGTTATTTGAGAGAGGCTTGTATTGAAAAGTACTTCCCTCTTAAGACCACCTTTGTTGTATCCCAAAAATTTTGAACATTTGTGCTTTCATTTTTGTTAGTTTGAGTGAATCTTTCTAATCCTTGTCTAATTTCCTGGTAGACTCATTCTTTTTTTAGTAGGATGCTCTTTAACCTCCAAGTGTTTGAGTTCCTTCCAAATTTCTTCTTATAATTGAGTTCTTGTTTCAAAGCATTGTGGTCTGAAGATAGGGAATGACACCAATCTTTTGGTATCAGTTGAGACCTGATTTGTGACCTAGTATGGGTCTCATCTGGAGACAGTTCCATGTGCAGTTGAGATGAATGTGTACTTTGTTGTATTAGGATGGAATGTTCTGTATTTTTCCATGAAGTCCACCTGGTCCAGTGAGTCATTCAAAGCCCTTGTTTCTTTGGTGATGTTCTGCTTGGAAGATACGTCCTTTGCTGAGAGTGCCATGTTGAATTCCCCTACTATTAGTTTATTATCATCTATGTGTTTCTTTCCTTTGGTTAATTGGTTGATATAATTGGCTGCTCAGACATTAGGGGCATAAATATTCATAATTGTTAGATCTTCTTGTTGGATATACACTTTAAGTATGATATAGCATCCCTCTTCATCTCTTATTACAGGTTTTGGTTTAAAATTTAATTTATCTGATATCAGTATTGCTAACCCCAGTTTTCTTTTGAGGTATTTGCATGGTAAATGGTTCTCCATCCTATCATTTTCAGTCTGAAGGTGTCCTTAGTTCTCAAATGAGTCTCTTGTAAACAGCATATGGATGGGTCTCCCTTTCTTTTATCTAGTCTGATACCCTGTGTTTTTGGACTGGAGCATTTAGCCCATTCACATTCAGAGTAACTACTGAAAGATATGAATTTAGTGTCATTGTATTACCTGTACAGTCCCTGTTTCTGTAGATTGTCTCATGTCTTTGGGCTTCCTCTTTCTTTTACAGGATCTCCCTTAATATTTCTTGCAGAGCTGGTTTGGTCACGTATTCTTTCAGTTTCTGTCTGTCCTGTAAGCTCTTTATCTCTCCTTCCACTCTGAATGACAGCCTTGCTGGACAAAGTATTCTTGGCTGCATGTTCTTCTCATTTAGTACCCTGAATATATCACATCAGCCCTTTCTGGCCTGCAAGGTCTCTATGAAGAGGTCTGCTGTTAATCCAATATTTCTCCCCATATATGTGAGGAATCTGTTGTCTCAAACTGTTTTCAGGATTTTCTCTTTAACTCTGAAGTTTTCAAGTTTCATTGTTCTATGTTGGGGTGTTGATCAGTTTTTGTTGATTTGGAGATGGGTCCTCTCTACATTTTTGGATATGAATACCTGTTTCCTTCCCAAGATTAGAGAAGTTCTCAGTTATATTTGTTCACACAAACCTCCTGTCTCTCTCTCTCTCCATTCCCTCTGGAATCCCAATAATATGGATATTATTTTTTCTTTCATACTATGACTTATTTCTTGGAGACTGTCCTCATGGGCTCTTAGTTGTTTTTTCTTTTTCTCAACTTCCTTTCCATCAACTTGTCTTCTATGTGACTTACTCTCTTTTCTGCCTCATTTACCCTAGCTTTTAGAGCATACAATTTAGACTGCATCTCAGTTAGAGAATTTTAAATTTCATCCTGGTTAGATCTCCTTTATGCAATAGGAGATTCTCTAGAGTCCATTATGCTTTTTTCAAGTAACTTTATAATTTTAATACTGAATTCTATCTAGGGCATTCTACTTAAATCCAATTTCATTAGGTCTGTCACAAATAGTATTACTTCTTGCTCATTCTTTGTGGTGAATTATTCCTTCTGGTCATTTTGTCCAGTGCAGAATGGCTGTATGAGTGAACAGAGACAAACATATCCACGACCCAAGCAAAATACACACTAGGCAATTACTGAAGAGACCAGAGCCAGAAAATAAAACAAAAAGGACAAAGAAAAAGAAAAAATGGGGGAAGAAGTGGTGGGGGGGAAAGAATATAATCTCACAGAGTGGACCAAAATGGTGATCCACTTGGTTCTGAATGTATTTTTGGTCTGTATGTTAGAAGGTACTAAATTCTGAAATTATAAAAGAAAGCAAAACTTATATACGGAAACAACAAAAAAAAGGAAAGGGGGGAGGAGGCGGGGCAAGATGGCAGAAAAGTAGGGTCCCCAAGTCACCTATCCCCACCAAATTACCTAGATAACTTTCAAATCATCCTGAAAACCTATGAATTCGGCTTGAGATTTACAGAGAGAACTGCTGGAATGCTACAGTGAGAAGACTTCGCGCCTCTATCAAGGTAGGAAGACAGGGTGGGGGGAGGAGAAATAAAGAAACAAAAGGCATCCAAGGGGGAGGGGCCCCGCGAGGTGCTGGGCTAAGGCTGCACGGCGAGTGCCCCCAGGACAGGAAAGTCCCGTCCCTGGAGAAGCAGGAGCTTCACCAATCTTCCCGGATGGAAAGGCGCTCGCAGGGAGTTGGAGCAAGATCCCAGGAGGGGCAGGGATGCCCTCAGGCTCCCAGGGGCACTAACAGAGGAACTGCGCTCCGGGGGAGAGCACGCCACACACCACGCAGCCCAGCTCCCTAAAGGGCTGCAGCGTGCGCACGGCTGGACCCGGGAGCAGCTCGGAGGTGGCTCGGGCAGAGGCTCCGCGAAGAGAGAGCTGCGCGACCGGGAGCACGATTCCAGCATCACAGGCCTGGGAGCACAGGGCTCTGGGGGACACAACCCAAGATCCAGCCCCTGGGGACGGCAGAGGCCGGGAGCGCACAGGAGAGCAAGGACGCTCCTGCTGCCCGGCGGCCCCGAGCTAGGCAGATCAGCAGCCCTGCCCCCGGAGTATCCAGGCCCCTGAAGACTGAGAGCTCCGGTAGTTACTGCAGGAGCTGACTCCAGGGCTGGAGAGCTGGCCGCCACTGTTGTTGTTCCTCCCGGGGCCTCACAGGATAAACAACCCCCACTGAGCTTCACAGTGGCCTTACAGGATAAACAGGTTAAACAACTTTCACTGAGCCGGGCACTAGGCAGGGGGCTGAGCAGCTCCTGCAAGTGCTCACACCTGAGAATCAGCAAAGCAGGCCCCTCCCCCAGAAGACCAGCTAGACCGACAGGGGAAAAACAAATTATTGACTCAGCAGCACTGGAAAGTTCCAGGGGAAGTCGAGGGATTTACAGTATATAGAATCAGAGGATACTCCCCCTTGTTTTTTGTTTTCTGTTTGCTTCCCCCCCCCAGTTTTTTCTTCTCTTCTCTTTTTTTTCCTTTTTTCTTTTCTTTTTTATTTTCTTCTTTCTCTTCTCTCTTTTTCTCCTTTTCACAATACAACTTGTTTTTTGGCCACTCTGCACTGAGCAAAATGACTAGAAGGAAAAACTCATCTCAAAAGAAAGAATCAGAAACAGTCCTCTCTCCCACAGAGTTACAAAATTTGGATTACAATTCAATGTCAGAAAGCCAATTCAGAAGCACAATTAGAAAGCTACTGATGGCTCTAGAAAAAAAGGAAAGGGGGTGGAAATGGGTGAAAAAAGAGTATAATCTAATAGAGTGGAACAATACATTGCTCCACTATGTTCTAAAGGTATTTGGGACTGCATGTTAGAAGGTACTAAATTTCAAAATATTTTTGTATATATATATATATATATATATATATATATACACACACACACACACACACACACACACACACACATTGGAGTTTGATTTGCCAACATATAGCTTAACACCCAGTGCTCATCAAGTCAAGGGCCAGCCTCAGTGCCTGACCCACTCACCCCAACACCCCACCCACCTCCCTTCCACCACCCCTTGTTTGTTTCCCAGTTAGGTGTCTCTCATGTTCTGTCACCCTCAATGATATATCCCACTCATTTTCTCTCCTTTCCCCTTTATTCCCTTTCACTATTTTTATATTCCCCAAATGAATGAGACCATATAATGTTTGTCCTTCTCCAATTGACGTACTTCACTCAGCATAATACCCTCCCAGTTTCATCCACGTTGAAGCAAATGGTGGGTATTTGTTGTTTCTTTTTTTTATGTTCATGGTTATGGTTTATTACAGTGAAAACATACAGATTGATAATCAGCAGAGGAGTGAGACATAAAAGACATGCAAGGCTCAACCTTAAGAATTAATTGATATAATTAATTATTTTAATTTTTTATTAGAGTTCAATTTGCCAACATATAGCATAATACCCAGTGCTCACCCTGTCAAGTGCCCACCTCAGTGCCCGTCACCCACTCACCCCTACCCCCTACCCACCTCCCTTTCTACCACCCCTGAGTGGCTGAGTAATATTCCATTGTATACAAAGACCACATCTTCTTTATCCTTTCATCTTTCGATGGACACCGAGGCTCCTTCCACTGTTTGGCTATTTTGGACATTGCTGCTATAAACATCGGGGTGCAGGTGTCCCAGCGTTTCACTGCATCTGTATCTTTGTGGTAAATCCTCAGCAGTGCAACTGCTGGGTCATAGGGCAGTTCTATTTTTAACTCTTTTTTTAAATTTTTTATTTATTTATGATAGTCACAGAGAGAGAGAGAGAGAGGCGGAGACACAGGCAGAGGGAGAAGCAGGCTCCATGCACCGGGAGCTCGACATGGGATTCCATCCCGGGTCTCCAGGATCGCGCCCTGGGCATAAGGCAGGCGCCAAACCACTGTGCCACCCAGGGATCCCCTGTTTTTAACTCTGAGGAACCTCCACACAGTTTTCCAGAGTGGCTGTACCAGTTCACATTCCCACCAGTAGTGCAAGATGGTTCCCATTTCTCCACATCCTCTCCAACATTTGTTGTTTTGTCTTGTTAACGTTCACCATTCTCACTGGTGTCAGGTGGAATCTCACTGTGGTTTTTTAAAAAGATTTTACTTATTTATGCATGACAGAGAGAGAGAGAGAGAGAGAGAGAGAGGCAGAGGGAGCCGGGATCCCAACATGGGACTTGATCCCAGGACTCCAGGATCATGCCCTGGGCCAAAGGCAGGGGCTGAACCCCTGAGCCACCCAGGGATCTCTCTCTCATTATGGTTTTAATTTGTATTTCCCTGATAGCAAGAGATGCAGAGGATTTTCTCATGGGATTGTTGGCCATGTCTATGTCTTCCTCTGTGAAATTTCTGTTCACGTCTTCTGCCCATTTCATGATTGGATTGTTTGTTTCTTTGATGTTGAGTTTAGTAAATTCTTTATAGATCTTGGATACTAGCCCTTTATCTGATATGTCATTTGCAAATATCTTCTCCTATTCTGTAGGTTGTCTTTGAGTTTTGTTGACTGTTTCTTTTGCTGTGCTGAAGCTTTTTATCTTGATGAAGTCCCAATAATTCAGTTTTGCTTTTGTTTCCCTTGCCTTCATAGATGTATCTTGCAAGAAGTTGCTGTGGCCAAGTACAAAAAGGGTGTTGCCTGTGTTCTCCTCTAGGACTTTGATGGATGCTTGTCTCACATTTAGATCCTTCATCCATTTTGAGTTTATCTTTGTGTATGGTGTAAGAGAATGGTCTAGTTTCATTCTTCTGCACGTGGCTGTCCAATTTTCCCAACACCGTTTATTGAAAAGACTGTCCATTTTCCAGTGGATAGTCTTTCCTGCTTTGTCGAATATTAGACCATAGAGTTGAGGACCCATTTCTGGGTTCTCTATTCTGTTCCATTGATCTATGTGTCTGTAATTGTGCCAGTACCACACAGTCTGGATGATCACAGCTTTGTAGTACAACCTGTAATCCAGCATTGTGATGCCCCCAGCTATGGTTTTCTTTTTCAATATTCCCCTGGCTATTCGGGGTCTTTTCTGATTTCTCACAAATCTTTATATGATTTTTTCCAACTCTCTAAAGAAAGTCCATGGTATTTCAAAATAAAAATCTTTCTGCCCAGCAAAGGATGCAATCAACGAATGTAAAAGATAACCTATTGAATCAGAGAAGATATTTGCAAATGAAATATTCAATAGAAGTTAATATCCATTATATATTAAGAACTTATACAACTCAAAATTAAAAAAAAACGCAAATAATCCAATTTTAAAATGGGCAGAAGGAGTGCCTGGGTGGCTCAGTCAGTGAAGCGTCAGCCTTTGGCTCAGGTCATGATCCCAGTTTCCTGGGATCGAGCCCCATGTCGAACTCCCTGCTGAGTAGGGAGACTGCTTCTCCCTCTCCTCTGCCCCTCCCTTCCACTTGTTTTCTCTCTCAAATAAATAAATAAAATCATTTTAAAAAATAGGGGCACCTGGGTGGCTCAGTCTGTTAAGTGTCTGACTTTGACCCAGGTTATAATCCCAGGGTCCTGGTATTGAGTTCCACATCAGGCTCCCTGCTTCTCCCTCTCTCTCTGACCCCAACTCGTGCTTGCTCTCTTGCTAGTCCTCTCTCTCTCTCTCTCTCTCTCTCAAATAAACAAAATATTTTTTTAAGTTTTTATAAATAAAAAAATGGGGAGAAGACATAAACAGTCATTTCTGTAAAGAAGACATCCAGGGGATCCCTGGGTGGCTCAGTAGTTTAGAGCCTGCCTTTGGCCCAGGGCATGATTCTGGAGACCTGGGATCGAGTCCCACATCGGGCTCCCTGCATGGAGCCTGCTTCTCCCTCTGCCTATGTCACTGCCTCTCTCTCTGTGTCTCTTATGAATAAATAAAATCTTTAAAAAAAGAAGACATCCAGATGGTCAACAGACAGAGGAAAAGATACTCTACATCACTCATCATCAGGGAAATGCAAAACCACAATGAGATATCACCTCACACCTGTCAGAATGGCTAAACAACAAAGAAGCAACAAGTGTTGGCAAGGATGTGGAGAAAAAGGAATACTCATACACTGTTGATGGGAATGCAAATGGGTGCAGGCACTCTGGAAAACAGTATGAAGATTCCTCAAAAAATTAAATTTATAATTACCATATGATCTAATAACTGTACTATTTGGTATTTACCCAAAGAAAACAAAAACACTAATTGAAAATGACATATGTACCCCTTTGTTTATCGTAGCATTATTTACCAGAGCCAAATTATGGAAGCAACCCAAGTGTCCACCAATAGATGAATAAGTATATATCTATTTTTATATATTCTATATATGAATATAATCATATTCTATATGCATATATATAGATATATATACACATATGTAACAGAATATTATTCAGCCATAAAAAGAGTGAAACCTTGCCATTTGCAACAATATTAACTGATCTAGAGGGTATAATGCTAAGTGAAATAAATCAGTCAGAGAAAGACAAATACCATATGATTTCATTCATATGTGGAATTTAAGAAATAAAACAAATGAGCAGAGGGAACAAAAGAGAGGGAGAGAGAAAAACCAAGAAACAGACTCTTAACTATAGAGAACAAGCTACCAGAGGGGAGGTGGGTGGGGAATTGGGGAAAATAGGTGATAGGGTTTAAAGAGTACACCTATCATGATGAGTACTGAGTAAAAAACTGTTGAATCACTATGTTGTACATCTGAAACTAATAAAACACTGTATGTTAACTAACTAGAATTAAAAGCTTAAATTAAAAATAAATAAATAATAAATAGCTTAAGAAATAAGTGCACTATAAAAATTTGGGGAAGAATATATGTATATTAAAATATTTGTAATATCCATATAATACATATAATATATATACATATAATTTATAGAGCTATAATCTTGCCCTGAAAGATGTGTGTGACACTGGAGTAGTGAGTTATCCTTTGTGAGCTTGAACTTGTTCATCTGTAAAATGGGCATATTGATATTTACCTAGAGAGCTGTTGTGAGAAATGAGAAAACTCTTCAAGAATATCTTATACATAGTATTTCAGCAAATATATGTATGGTCTTCACTGTGTTCTTGGCCCCACAAAAGAAATGTCTTAAAAGTTAACATCTCATAGAAATTATTTGGATTGAAGCAAAAGGAAAGGAAATATATACATATTTATATGATGGATAAGCTTTGATGATGGATGAATTATCTGAAGATGCTGGAAATGAAGAAGCATCTTTATTTTTTTAATGCCCTGTATTATCTTTTTACCTTCCATTTTGGCATGCAATAGGAATCTTCCTTTGATGCACAGAAAGGGGACAGGACAGAATAACAGTTTCAAGATGGGCTTGCAGTACACAACAGACTGAAATCTGGAGAACAGGGTTCCAAATACCAAATCAGTCC
Source organism: Canis lupus baileyi (assembly GCF_048164855.1). NCBI lineage: Eukaryota > Metazoa > Chordata > Mammalia > Carnivora > Canidae > Canis > Canis lupus. Next base: position 47,233,524 of record NC_132876.1, on the reverse strand, counting down.
TTGTCTATAGTACCATGGGTAGTCATTTCCTCTGTGCTGGCCTGAGTCCCCTGGGTGGCGCAGCGGTTTGGCGCCTGCCTTTGGCCTAGGGCGCGATCCTGGAGACCCAGGATCGATTCCCACGTCGGGCTCCCGGTGCATGGAGCCTGCTTCTCCCTCTGCCTGTGTCTCTGCCTCTCCTTCTCTCTCTGTGACTATCATAAATAAATAAAAATAAAAAAATAAAAGACTGTATTACCCAAAATCTAGGGACAGGCATTTTGAAATCAGAGTTGTTAGTGAAGTTGGGAAAAGTTAATAACTGGTGTCATCTTTGGCAAATGTTGAGTCATATGGAAAACCACATGTAATAAATATATATGCATGAATGGAGCATGTAGCTGGAGGAAATGCACAAACATGATTCATTTTTTTCAATTAATGAATGGTAGGATTTCTTCTTATATATTTCCTTTGGGACTTAATTTTTTCCCATAATTTCTAAATTAAAATGAATTATACTAAAATCACAATTAAAGCTCAGAGAACCATTGCTTGTTATAAAATATTTTAAACAAATTATTTTTTAAAATTACACACTATTATAGCCTATTAAATAATAAAATATTGCATATATAATTGTAATTCATTTGAAGTACTTTCTGACTACATCATCCTTCTTATCCAGGGATAACTATTCCCCCAAAATTGAATTTTTCTATCTCAATACATTTCTTTATAGTTGTATTACATATGTATATATCCCTACATGAAATATGCTATTATTCTCTTACATATTTTATCTATAGTTGACTGGTTGTAGTGTGTGTGTGTGTGTTTATGTGTGGGTGTCGATTTTGGAAAATTCCTCAATTCCTTCCTTTTTTCTTTCTCTCAATTCTTTCTTGAAGGGGTATTCTTTTTTTCTTTCTTTTTTTAAATATTTTATTTATTTATTCATGAGAGACACAGAGAAAGGCAAAGACATAGGCAAAGGGAGAAGCAGGCTCAGGGAACCTGATGCTGGACTTGATCCCAGGACGCCGGGATCAGGCTCTGAGCTGAAGGCAGATGCCCAACCACTGAGCCACCCAGGTGTTCTTTGAAGGGGTTTTTAAGAGAAATTTTCATGGCTTATGATTTTCATCCTACTCTTGGAATTTAGAAGTTTATTCCAATCCCACAAGACAACCTCCACTGCGATCATGCTTTATAAGGGAATGAGAGGTTATTGGTACACACTGCTCCCTGAGACACATGGAAAGCCATTTCTCCAGAAGGTGGCTTGACAAGTACGCAATCAGAACAAGAGAGAGGGCCTGGGCCTGGGCTATGCAACGTATTTGTCCATGAGATCTCACTAAATCAGGTAAGTGGTTAGCATGGACTTGATTTTAAATGCTCACCCTCTGAGAGCTAGCTCATTTCCAAGAACCCTAGCATACCTCCCTGGGGCTCTGTATACTGATAATATTATCCTACTGACTATTTTTTTTAACTTTTATTTATTTATGATAGTCACAGAGAGAGAGAGAGGCAGAGACATAGGCAGAGGGAGAAGCAGGCTCCATGCACCGGGAGCCCGATGTGGGATTCGATCCCGGATCTCCAGGATCGCGCCCTGGGCCAAAGGCAGGTGCCAAACCGCTGCGCCACCCAGGGATCCCATCCTACTGACTATTTAAAGCAAACAGCATTCCTATTGAAAGGAGCATTTTATCATCATTTTGGGCAGAGTTCTGCCCATTCCCCAGGACCCACTTTTTTAAAGATTTTCTTTATTTATTCATGATAGACAGAGAGAGAGAGAGAGAGAGAGAGAGAGAGAGAGAGGCAGAGACACAGGTAGAAGGAGAAGCAGGCTCCATGCCGGGAGCCCAATGTGGGACTCAATCCTGGGACTCCAGGATCGTGCCCTGGGCCAAAGGCAGGTGCTAAACCGCTGAGCCACCCAGGGATCCCCCTGACCAGGATCCACTCTTAATCCTGTAATTACTATGCTTTTTCACATGGTGGCCTGAAGAGCTAAGGTGTTTCGATTCCAGGGAAAGACCAGGGAGGAACATGCAAAGGCACGTCCTGTGTAGAGGGCCAGCCCTGCTCATACCAGTTGCCACAGAAACCCGACATCATAGAGCTGATGTGGGAAACAAAGGCAAAAGAAATGTAGTTTAAGTTCAAATCTCTTTACAGGTTGCAGCCCACTGATAGATACCCAAAATGTGCAGATTTTGACCTTCCTCGAGGAACTCAGGGCTGCCTTAATGCCTTCATGTTGAAAAGTAACCTTATCTTGGCTGCGTCGGGTCCCTCAACGTCCTGAAAGTCTTGTTTCCAGATTCCTTGGAGACTTGCTCTATCTCTAACCCCCACTAATTCAAAAGTATACAATCAGTCACTCCTCACAATCCCTGTATAGACAGCTCTTCCTGCCCACAGGTCCTGTCCCATGAGTAGGGAAGGGGTTAAGGGATAGGCAGGAGAGATAGGAGGCCACTGACTCCCCTGACTAGGCTCCAGAACTATTCCTGGCAGGTGGAGACACTGAGACAGAGTGGAACAAAAGATAAAAAAAAACCATAGATGGCACAAGAATCTCAAGGCCACAAGCTTCCCAGTCAGTTCTTAAAAAAGGACTATAAGTCCTCAGTAGCAACCCATTTCGGACCCTTCTCACTCTAGAAAACTTGTTTTCTTTCCTTTCTATTTTCACCTTCACTTAATAAACTCACTTCACTTCACCTTTTGTGTCCACAAGATTCATTCTTGGACTCCATAAGACAAGAACCCTGCAATCCTGCAACAGTTTGATCATGATGACTTTTATACAGACAAATGTTCCCTAGTGAGGAGATCAGGTGTCTCCCTCAGATGTTTGGGACTCAGCTGAAGGTGTGGGTCCCCTGGTGGAGGCTGAACTGCACTGGGGTGTAAGGAGACAAAGGAATCCAGGTCCAACTCTTTTCCACTTTGAGGCTTAGTGCCCCCGCCATCTTGTAGGTAAAGCTCTTGGGGTCCTGCCCAGCCCCAGTGAATGTGGGTTCTCCTCCAAGGGTGTCTAAGAGTTGCTTTCTTCTTAAGGCAAGGGTGCACGAGGGAAGACAACTGTTCCCCAACTTCCCCCTCTGCAAAATGGGGATAATAATGTTTCACCCATAGGATCACTGAGAATAGCAATCTCAGAAACCAGAACCAATTCAGAAAATTCAGCCTTAAATTGCTGTTCCTTTTCCTTTAGTAATACTTTTATTTTTTGTATATTTTTTTGGAGTTTGATTTGCCAACATATAGTATAATACCCAGTGCTCACCCCGTCCAGTGACCCCCCAGTGCCCTTTACCCAGCCACCCCAACCCCCTACCCACCTCCCCTTCCACTACCCCTTGTTCATTTCAGTTAGGAGTCTCTCGTGTCCTGTCACCCTCTCTGATATTTCCCACTCATTTTCTCTCCTTTCCCCTTTAATCCTTTTCACTACTTTTTTATATTCTCCGTATGAGTGAAACCATATAATGTTTGTCCTTCTCTGATTGACTTACTTCACTCGGCAATGGAATAGTAACCTTTTAGTACCAAAAGCTTATTTCAGGATTCTCCACAGAAATAGAACCAATTAAGATAAATAGATATAGATATATAGATACATACACAGGAGAGAGAGATTTATTTTAAAGAATTGGCTCACATGATTATAGAAGCTGAGAAATCCCAAGATTTGCAGTCAGCAAGCTGGAGACCCAGAAGAGCTTTTAGTGTAGTTCCAGTCCATTTCCAAAGCTGAGAACCAGGAGAGCCTACGGTGTAAGCTTCAATCCAAATTAACTAAGCTCAGGATCGAAGGGTTCATTCCTCCGTTTGAGACTGAAGACAGGAAAAGACTTGAGCCTTTTTGCTCAATCAGGCCTTCAATTGATTAAATGAGGCCCCTCACATTAGGGAGGAGAATCCACTATCCATTCAAATGTTAATCTCATCCAGAAATGCCCTCACAGACACACAGGATACTGTTTGCCCAAACATCTAAGCACTCTGTGTCCCAATCGAGTTGACACATGAAATTGGCCATCACACTTTTTAATTAATTTAAGAAACTGTTTTTTTTTTTATCCTGTGGAGTTTTCATTCTGGATTTTGCTGATTGTATCCCTCTTGTAATATTTATGTCCTGCTTCACTCCCCTATTTCTATGAAATTGGTGATTAGATTCAGAGTCTTGATCCAATTCAGACTTTTTGGCAGAAGTATCTCAGTTGTGTTGTTTATTCTCATAGTATCAACACCAGGAGGTTCATTGTGTCTAGCTGTCTTCCCTCTTGAGATGCAGAGATTAATCACTTACTTCAGATGTTGTCAGCCTGATCTATACATTATAAAATTTCCCATCTGCTTTTCACTTCAATTTTTTGCAACTTCTGAAGATTGTTCCCCAGATCTACATTCCGTTAGACATCGCAAAAAGGTGATATATTCTAATTGTGCAATCTCTTCTATATATATATTAGCTGGAATTCTTCCATAATAGGAACTTCCCCTAATCGACTATTAGGTTATGCTGTGGTATGGTTCACACAGGAAGGATGAATGTTTAATTCTTTTGCAATATTTCTAGGTTTCAAAATAATGAATTATACCCCTAGGGTCTTCCAAAGGTGAGCAATAAGTCGTTTCATTGCTTTTATTCTTTTAGAATGTCATCAGGAGCTCCTGATTCATCTGTATTTTGATGAGTTTTAATACATTGCAGTCATTATTTTATTTGACATTCAAATGGTTTTATCTTTAGTTAATGGGAGTCCCTTCAGTTTGGCTTCTCTGTCTTTGACATGCTTTCTGGTATGAAAGCTTTGTCCAGACTCACCTGGAGCAATTCCTACCCAGACCTGGAATCAACCATTTCTCCAAGGAAGCTGGGTTTCTTTTAGTGGAAATGCTTTGGAGGATTCAGTTTGGGGAATAGAGGTGCTCATTGTTACTGGGATGGTCATTATTTCCCTGCCTTTTTCAGTGCATTGAGTCTGTATATCTTTATTATGTTTTTTAAGAGAATACAGATCATTACCTTCCATTCTGGAGGGCTGTTCCTCTGTCCTTTTATAGGTAACCATCTTCATTTGTTTTTTGTTTTAAACGAAGTTCTTAAATATATAAGCAAATATAACACATATATTAGTTTTCTTTCCCTTTCATAGATAAAACATTGTATATTCTATATTAGCACTATCCAATAGAAATTTCTGCAGAGATAATAATATTATATGTCTTCATTGTCCAACACAGTAGCTAGCTACTTATACCTGTGGAACCCCTGGAATGTGGTAAATGGGACTGATGAATTGAATTTCTAATTTTGTCTAAATTTAATTATGTTCAATTTTAATAATCACATGTGTCTGGTGCCGACCATATTGGGCAGCAGCAGCTCTACACGTTTTCCTACACCTTGCTTTTTTTCACTGAACAATATGTCCTAGAAATCACTCCACAGCTATATAGGGAGAGGGTCCTTATAGCTGTATAGTCCTCTAGTATGAGACATCCTTAAATTATTCAACCAGCCCCTTATTGGGTGGACATATCTTATTTCTTCTCTTTTGCTGTTATGATTTGTTCTGTGAAGAATGGTTTTGAGCTTATGCCTTTTTGTCTTTTTACATGGTATCTCATATACAGAGTCTAAGAAGAGATTACTGGTTCCAAGAGAAAATATGTCAGTCTCATAAATACAATGCAAACTTTGGTCCTATCTCATCATTCCTTTCATTCCATGTACATCTGGTCTCTATTTTCTTTCTAGTTTGACATGGGTAAAGCAGTTTCTTACTGAACTCCAAGAAGAAGTAGAACAGAAGAGAACAGAATAATAATGGGTCAGCTAGACAGAAGATGGGAAACATCAAATCTTTATCCCAGTAGCCAAACCATTTCACTGGCACAAGATACCAATCACTTAGTCAAAAATGTAAGTGATAGAAACAGTCCACACAAGAATGTATAATTTAGGAGGTCATTAAATGTAACACTCCACATGTTAATATATTTATATAAAATATCTAGACCTAGTGACAAAGAGATGGCTTGTAACCTTGAAGAGAGCAAGCTAGGGTACATTGCAATCATGGAGACAGAAGCCATAGTGCAATTGGAGAAGCAGTCTGTGTGTTGTGGAACATCATGAAAAAGATACAACCTCTGATTGACCCGAGAGCTGGGCCCAGGCATGCAGAGGCTCCTTGTCTCCTCTCCTGTGCTTGGAATGTGGGTTCTTCTTGCCTTCCCTGCTCCCAGAGGCTACTTCAAGGACACAGTGTTGAGATGATGATGTGGTGTTGAAAACATCTGTATGGTATACAAGACAGCCCAGTTAGGGTCTCTTTATAAAGTTTTAAGATTTGGAGGGCTAGTCCAGGGATCCCTTCATCTTGTTGTCCAAGACAAGCTTTGTATGTAAGTTCCCTTCGCTTATTAAAACTGCCATTTACCAACCTGGAGTGGCCTGTCTCTCTCTTGGGTCTATCCCTGCCTTTTGAGTACAAGGGCCAATTTCAAATAACGCCAGGGAAGCTGCTGGGAGGGTTTCAAATCAACACTGTGGGAGGTGAAGAACGTTAACAGAGAATGTAAAAAACTCTGGAAATTTAATTTTGAGGGGGAAAAGGGAGACAGTGAGGGAAGCTTGGGGATGAGAGGGTCTAAGGAGGAATTTTTAAAGATCCTCCATTCCTTGAAAGTGTAAAAGTTAATGTGAAGCATCATTTCATCTCAGGTTTAATGCTTGAATTTTCTCATATATTGACTTTCTTTCTTACTGTCTTTTTTTAAAGATTTTATTTATTCATGACACACACACAGAGAGAGAGAGAGAGAGAGAGGCAGAGACACAGGCAGAGGGAGAAGCAGGCTCCATGCAGGGAGCCTGATGTGGGACTTGATCCTGGGTCTCCAGGATCAGGCCCTGGGCTGAAGGCGGCGCTAAACCGCTGAGCCACCCGGGCTGCCTTCTTACTGTCTTACTTCCACTGCAGAGTTAATGAAACTTCTCCCGTGGAACACTATGGGTTTTGAGCTCAATATATTTAGTTAGTGAATGGAAGAATGGATAGTTGCATGTCAAAAAATGCTAGGATTTGTGAATTTTTGCCTCTCGGGAGGCAGCAGATCACAGGAATCCTAGTATGGTGTGACTGGATTATGCACAATCCGAGGACCCTTGCACTGGTGACTGTATGATGGGTCCAGAATTTGACTATTAAATATGTTAGGATACAGAGAAGTACAGGCACAGCAGTTAAGAAACACCACAGCTTGCTGCCCTAGTGCCATCCTCCACTGAACTGAGCTAGCCAGGTGAGTCAAAGAGAAGCCTGTCTTCCCAGTGTGGAAACTGCATTAAGGTGACAAAACATGAGAGACACCTAACTCTAGGAAATGAACAAGGGGTAGTGGTAGGGGAGGTGGGCGGGGGGTTGGGGTGACTGGGTGATGGGCACTGAGGGGGACACTTGGTGGGATGAGCACTGGGTGTTATGCTATATGTTGGCAAATTGAACTTCAATAAAAAAATGAAAGAAGAAAGAAAGAGAGAGAGAAAGAGAGAAAGAAAGAAAAGAAAGAAAAAAAGAAAGAAAGAAAGAAAGAAAGAAAGAAAGAAAGAAAGAAAAGAAAGAAAGAGAAAGAGAGAGAGAAAGAAAGAAAGAAAGAAAGAAAGAAAGGAAGGAAGGAAGGAAGGAAGGAAGGAAGGAAGGAAGGAAGGAAGGAAGGAAGAAAGAAAGAAAGAAAGAAAGAAAGAAAGAAAGAAAGAAAGAAAGAAAGAAAGAAAGAAACTGCATTAAGGTCTGCTCAGGGGCATAACGTTGAATAGAATAGCTCTTATGAAATTCTGAATCACCCAAGAAAGTAGAGAACCTCTGTCTCTGAAAATTTGACTCAAGGCATATCAAAGAGATATTTGTTTCCCTCCTCTACATATCTATAATTTCATTAAGAGAAACAACTTTTTACAGTGACTACCTTAGCCTTTAAGGCTCAGCCAGCACCAACTGTTCTAGCTCAACATTTAAAGGGCCCCTGAAGTCCCACTACATGCCATATAATCTAGACAACTTTTCTCATTTACTCTTTGCTCTGTACAAAGGTATGGTGAATCCCACTTCACAGATGGCCAGATTCAGGTTAACAGAGCCTAAGTCATTGCTCTAAGATAAGTGGCAGGATGGGAATGAGGTTCTATCCCTTACCCTCCCTAGAGAACAGAGTAGACTCCCTTTTAGAAGATGGGCTTCCAGGGCTGAAAAAATGGTTGGATCACAACCCCCCTGCTACTGTGGCCCCTCGGGTCACTCAGCAACTCCTCTAGGTGATAAAGATGACAGAAGATATTAAAGTCTACCCCTTGTGCTGAAAGACCTGGGTGTTGCACCACATCCATTGGCTGATCTCTAAGATGGAGAGTGGGGTTTGAGCAGAAGCTCAGGCATTGACCTTGGAACAGGTGATCCAGAGGGAAAGAGATATGTACAGAGCTGCTTTAAGCAAATATATTTTATATTTTATCTCCTTTAATCATTATGTCCAATACTTATACTAAGGTACTTCTTTTAGGGAAGTTTAATTAATCAATGAGACAACTCTGTTATCTCCTGATCAGCAGCTCACTCTGGAATTACTCCAGTGTTTGTTTTTTTTCCCATTTTGTCTTAATGCCTCCAGGATTCTAAATGCTGTAATCTTCCTGGAGGCTAATAATACATGCTCCCAACATTTTTCCTTTTTAAATTATACTACATTGTTTCTAAGTCACATTATTGAAATTTAAGACACTTCCTTTAAAAAAAAAAACACTTTCTAAATGAAAAAAACACTGTGTTTTTAAAAAGGGAGAAAACATTTATAAGCTACACCTCACATATTGGGTTAATATTTATGATTAATGAAGTGCTCTCAGTAACAAAATCATTTGCAACTAATTTCAACAATGAATTCAAATAAATATATATGAGAACAATAAATATGTTAGAATATACCTAAACCAATAGTATCTTAGGGTTCTACAGAGAAACTGAAACAGGACATGGATTTATATATAAAAGGAGATTTATTATGAGAAACTGGCTCATGCTATTATGGAGGATGAGAGGTCTCGCAGTCTGCCATTTGCAAGCTGGAGACCCAGAACAGACAGTGGTAAAATTCAGTGAGTCCGAGGGCCTGAGAACCTGGGAAGTCAATGGTTTAAATCCCACTGTGAGAGCCAGAGAAGATGAGATGTCAAGCAGTTTTTCAGGCAGCAAACAGGGGAGAATTATTTCTCTTTATACTATGTTCTATTCAGGCTTTCCACAAGATTGGGTGAGGCTCAGCCACACTGGGGAGGACAATTTATTGAGTCCAACAATTCAAATATTAATCTCATACAGAAGCAGTCTCACAGACACACCCAGAAATAATGTTTAAACTGAGCACCCCATGGCCAATCAGGTTGACACATAAAGTTGACCATCACTACTAGAACTAACAGGATGAAAATACAAACTCCAAGAATAATATTAACTGGAAATAACAATATGCAAAAGTTAAGAAATGTGATTCCTTTTTTGAGAAATTCTGTGTGTGTACAGGTGTCTATGTTCATGTAACTCTTACCAACAGGGACACATCTTATTGACAAGAGAACCCTTTTGGTCGGGCGGTGGCAGTTGGGCCAATGAGAGATGCAGATTAATTTATTATATACTTTCACATATTGTTTGGAATGTAGTATTCAGGAAAAAAGTATTTGGATAAGACTTTGAACACGATATATTTATGGACAAACTGAAAAAAGTAATATACACATATATTTATTACTTTGAAAAATATTCACTGTATTCAATTTTATGGGGCAATTAAGGAAATAAAAATTGAATTGATAGGGACATCTGGGTGGCTCAGTTAGCTAAGTATCTACCTTAAGTTAATTATCTCAAGGTCCTGGGATGGAGCCCCGAGTCGGGTTTCCTGCTCAGTCAAGGAGTCTGCTTCTCCCTCTCCTTCTGCCCCTCCACCCTGGTTGTGCTCTCTCTCTCTCTCTCACATTGTGTCTCTCAAGTAAATAAAATATCTTTAAAAAAAATGAATTGAGGAACTCCTGGGTGGCTCGGCGGTTGAGTGTCGCCTTTGGTTCAGAATGTGATCCTGGAGTCTAGGGATGGAGTCCCATATTGGGCTCTCTGCAAGGAGCCTGCTTCTCCCTGTGACTATGTCTCTGCCTCTCTCTCTCTCTCTCTCTCTCTCTCTCTCTGTCTCTCATGAATAAATAAAATCTTTTTATAAAAAAGAGGAAAAACTTTAAAATTTTGAATTGACAGCGTATCTGTGGGTGTGTGGGAGTATATGTAGGCTTCTGTTTGTCTCCTCTATCTGGGTCACCCCTCAAATACAAACTCACAAGTACAGCTTTATCTTCAGTTTGACAAGGGCTGGACATCCAATTGCAGGTTTAGATATTCCAGAAAAAGATAGCTGCAGACAAGTTGTTCCCTTTGAAGAATAGTTCCAGAAAACTGGCTGATACCATTAAACCTAGATCCCAAAATCCACCTCTCCTCACTTAGCCCCCAGGTGTATGACTCTCTGAGTTACAATCCTGGATATGGCCCTAGGTGGGAGTCTGCTCCATTTTTTTAAATAAAAAGGTGCACATTTTACAAAGAATAGCATACATCTTGTATTAAATAATAACAAAAAGTCAACCAAGTAAATTTTAAAGATCTAATTGGCATTATTAATCAATTCATGAATCAGGCAGCATCCCATCTGGCAAGTAGAGGGAAACTCCAAACCTCTACAAGCTATGCATTTCTTTTCCCAAACCCCTGTCTACTGTTTCCTGTACAGGACACTGGAAATAGCACTCCAGATCACACTCCAATGCCCCATCTTTTCTGTCACCTCCTGCCTGGCCTGCACTGCTCTTCACCTGCCTGCTGCCCGTAGCCAAGGTGCACTACTTTCATCTTCTGCAGGTCCTAGAGTATATGTTTTTAGTCTATTTACATCCATCAATTTTTTCAGACAGAATCATTCTGTACATAGGCTCATAGGTTGTTTCTTAAGGCAGGTTATTATTATTATTATTTTATTTTATTTTTTACAAGATTTTTTTCTTACTCCTTGCAGACGCTGCTTAGAAGTTTGGTGATGGTGGTGCATTGGCGCCATCTTGTAACAGAAACCTGAACTACAGTTTGAACACTACAAAGGAAGAAAGTGAGAGGCTCTGTCTGACCCAAACCCGCCAGACAGGTCATTCTGGAAGTATGGGTGGAAAGGGGACATTCTCAGCCTAATGGGATACTAACAGCTTTCTCAAAGTCTATGTGGAGCTCCGCATCCCTTGCCATCAGGGAAATACAAATCAAAACCACAATGAGATACGACCTCACACCAGTGAGAATGGGGAAAATTAACAAGGCAGGAAACAAATGTTGGAGAGGAGGTGGAGAAAGGGGAACCCTCTTGCACTGTTGGTGGGAATGTGAACTGGTGCAGCCACTCTGGAAAACTGTGTGGAGGTTACTCAAAGAGTTAAAAATAGGGGATCCCTGGGTGGCGCAGCGGTTTGGCGCCTGCCTTTGGCCCAGGGCGGGATCCTGGAGACCCGGGATCGAATCCCACGTCGAGCTCCCGGTGCATGGAGCCTGCTGCTCCCTCTGCCTGTGTCTCTGCCTCTCTCTCTCTCTCTCTCTCTCTCTCTCTCTGTGTGTGTGTGTGTGTGTGTGTGTGACTATCATAAATAAATAAAAATTTTTAAAAAAGAGTTAAAAATAGATCTGCCCTACGACCCAGCAGTTGCACTGCTGAGGATTTACCTCATAGATACAGATGCAGTGAAATGCCGGGATACCTACACCTCGATGTTTATAGCAGCAATGGCCACAATAGCCACACTGTGGAAGGAGCCTCGGTGTCCATCGAAAGATGAATGGATAACGAGGATGTGGTCTGAGCCATTGAATATTACTGAGCCATTAGAAACGACGAATACCCACCATTTGCTTCGACGTGGATGGAACTGGAGGGTATTATGCTGAGTGAAATAAGTCAATCAGAGAAGGAAAAACATTATATGGTCTCATTCTTTTGGGGAATATAAAGATTAATGAAATGTAATAAAGTGAAAGGAGTGAAAATATCAGTGAGGGTGACAAAACATGAGAGACACCTAACTCTGGGAATCTAACAAGGGGAGGTAGAGAGGGAGGTGGGCGGGGGGTGGAGGTGACTGGGTGATGGGCACTAAGGGGGGCACTTGATGGGATGAGCACTGGGTGTTATGCTATATGTTGGCAAATTGAACTCCAATCTTAAAAAAAGGAAAAAAGTCTATGTGAAAAGGGAGAATTCTTTGTATACATCTATACTGATTGGCCTCTTTCTGGACATTTCATAAAAATGGAATCATACAACTTGTGGTCTTTTGCATATTCAGCTTATTTCATTTGGCATAATGTTTTCAGGGTTCATCTGTATTGTAGCATGCGTCAATACTTCATTCCTTCTTATTGCCAAATAATATACCATATTTTATTTTTTCACTAATTGGCAGACATTTGGGCTGTTTCCACTTTTGGCTATCATGAGTAATAATGCTCCATACATTCATGAATGGCATTGCTAGGTCATTTGGTAACTCTCTGCTGAAACATTTGAGGAACTGTGAAACTGTTTTCATGCCTGTGACAGTGTTAAGGAGTACAGGCATCGTCTTGTTATTTTTCTCCTGATTAGACTGTGATTATCGGTTTTGAGAAATAAAACCAGAATTTAATCACATATTCAGGAGGATGTAACACTCAGGTAACATCACTGGGTCATTGGAGATGTTTACCTTCATCACTAGGCTAAAGTAGTATTGGTCTAGTTTCCCCAGTTTGCAGTAAGTATTTTTCACTCACCTATCCTGTTCTTTAGACATGAATCACTAAGTCTTCCCTGCCCTCAGTGTGGGAGGCAGAATATTTCAACTCATGGAGGGAAGGTATTTATATATACCATTTTGAATTGTCTGATAAAGAAAATGTATCTCCAGTAGCAAAAGGGGTTAACAAATAATCTGATTTAAAATGCTCAGAGGACTTAAAAAGCCATTTTTCCAAAGATATCCAGATGGCCAACAGACACATGAAAAGATGCTCAACATCATTAATTGTCAGGGAAATGCAAATCAAAACCACAATGAAATATTACCTCACACCAGAATAGCTAGTTCAAAAAGACAACAAATAGCAAGTGTTGACAAGGATATGGAGAAAAAGGAACACTTGTGCACTTTTAATGAGAATGTAAATTGGTGCAGCTACTGTAGAAAACAGTATGGAGATCCTCAAAAAATTAAAAATAGAAATACCACATAACCCAGTTTTTCCAACTCTTGGTATTTACTTGAAGAAAATGAAAGCAATAATTTGAAGAGATACATGCACTCCTGTTTATTGTAGAATTATTTATGATAGCGATGATTTGAAAGCAACCTAGATGTCCATCAACAGATGAATGAATAAAGATGTGATGTATATATACAATTGAAGATGACTCCACCATAAAAAGGACTAGATCTTTCCATTTGCTATAACAGGGATGGGCTTAGAGGGTATGATGTTAAGTGAAATAAGTCAGACAGAGAAAGACGAATATTACATGATTTCAGGTATGTGGAATCTAAAAAACAAATGAACACATATATGTGGAATCTAAAAAACAAATGAAGAAACAAGCAAAAAAAAAAGCCCAGAAATTATCATAAATACAGAAAATAGGTGATTGCCAGTGTGTGTGTGTGGAGGGGAGTGGTATGGGCAAAATAGATGAAGGGGGGAAAAAGGTACAAACTTCCAGTTATAACATAAGTACGTCACAAGGATGAAAAGTACAGCACAGGAAAATAGTCAATAATATTGTAATAACTTTGTATGGTGACAGATGGTAACTATACTTATTGTGATGAGCATTTAATAATGTATAGAATTGTCAAGTCACTGTTGTACATCTGAAACTAATACATCAACTATACTTAAATTAAAAATGTTTTTAATCTCCTCTCCTATGGTGAAATTTCTATTCATGACTTTTGCCCATTTCGTGATTGGATTGTTTGTTTGTTTGCTGTTGAGTTTAATAAGTTCTTTATAGATCTTGGATACTAGCCCTTTATCTGATATGTCATTTGCAAGTATCTTCTCCCATTCTGTAGGTTGTCTTTGAGTTTTGTTGACTGTTTCTTTTGCTGTGCAGAAGCTTTTAATCTTAAGTCCCAATAGTTCATTTTTGCTTTTGTTTCCCTTGCCTTCATAGATGTATCTTGCAAGAAGTTGCTGTGGCCAAGTACAAAAAGGGTGTTGCCTGTGTTCTCCTCTAGGATTTTGATGGATTCTTGTCTCACATTTAGATCCTTCATCCATTTTGAGTTTATCTTTGTGTATGGTGCAAGAGAGTGGTCTAGTTTCATTCTTCTGCATGTGGCTGTCCAATTTTTCCAGCACCATTTATTGAAGGGACTGTCCTTTTACCAGTGGATAGTCTTTCCTGCTTTGTCAAATATTAGTTGACCATAGAGTTGAGGCCCCATTTCTGGGTTCTCTATTCTGTTCCATTGATCAATTTGTCGTTTTTGTGCCAGTACCACACTGTTTTGATTATCACAGCTTTAGTACAACTTGAAATCCAGCATTGTGATAGATTGTTGCATTCTTTGTCACAGAAATGACTCTAAATCTCTTATATAATGTAGCTGAAGGTGTCTGTTTTTCTTTTTTAATATTCCCCTGGCTATTTGGGGTCTTTTCTGATTCCACACAAATCCTAAGATTTGTTCCAACTGAACATATAAATTGCCCTGAGCATAATAGAAATTTTCACAATATTAATTCTTCAAATCCATGAGCATGAGATATTTTTCCACCTCTTTGTGTCTTTCTCAATTTCCTTCAGAAGTGTTCTGTAGTTTTTACTGTATATATCTTTTACCACTTTGGTTAGGTTTATTCCTAGGTATTTATGCTTTTGGGTGTAATTGTAAATGGGATTGATTCCTTAATTTTTCTTTCTTCAGTCTCATTGTTAGTTTATAGAAATGCCACTAATTTCTGGGCACTGATTTTGTATCCTGCATATGGCTGAATTGCTTTATGAGTTCTAGGAATTTGGGGGTAGAGACTTGCGTTTTCTTTCTTTTTTAAAAAAAAGTTTTTATTTATTCACAAGAGACACACAGAGAGAGGTAGAAATATAGGTAGAGGAAGGAGAAGCAGGCTCCATGCAAGAAGCCCGATGTGGGACTCAATCCCAGAACTCCAGGATCACGCACAGAACTGAAGGCAGCCACTCAACCGCTGGGCCACGCAAGTGTCCCTGGGTTTTCTATATAGATTATCATGTCTTCTGCAAAGAGGTAGGGTTTGACTTCTTCCTTGACCATTTGAATGCCTTTTATTTGTTTTTGTTCTCTGATTGTTGAGTCTAGGAATTCTAGTACTATGCTGACTAACAGTGGTGAGAGTGGACATCCCTGTTGTGTTCCTGATCTTAGGGGAAAGGCTCTCAGTTTTTCCCCATTGAGAATGATATTTGCTCTGGTCTTTTTTCATAGATGGCTTTTAAGATACTGAGGAATGCTCCCTCTATTCCTACACACTGAAGAGTTTTGATCAGGAATGGATGCTGTATTTTTGTCAAATGTTTCTCTGCATCTATTGAGAGGATCCTATGGTTCTTGTTTTTTTCTCTTGTTGATATGATCAATCACATTGATTGCTTTACGAGTGTTGAACCAGCCTTGCATCCCAGGATAAATCCCACTTGGTCATGGTGAATAATCTTCTTAATGTATTGTTGGATCCTATTGGTTAGTATCTTGTTGAGAATTTTTGCATTCGTGTTCATCAGGGATATTGAACTATAATTCTCCTTTTTGGTGGAGTCTTTGTCTGGTTTCAGAATCAAGGTAATGCTGGCCTCATAAAATGAGTTTGGAAGTATTCCATCCCTTTCTAGCCTTCAAAACAGCTTTAGTAGAATAGGTATGGTTTCTTCTTTAAACGTTTGCTAGAAATCCCCTGGGAAGCCATCTGGCCCCTGGACTTTTGTGTCTTGGGAGGATTTTGATGACTGCTTCAATTTCCTCCCTGGTTATTGACCTGTCAGGTTTTCTATCTCTTCCTGTTCCCGTTTTGGTAATTTGTGGTTTCCAGAAATGCATCCATTTCTTCCAGATTGCCTAATTTGTTGGCATATAGCTGCTCATAATACGTTTTTTAAATCGTTTGTATTTCCTTGGTATTGGTAGTGATCACTCCTCTTTCATTCGTGGTTTTATTAATTTGAGTCTTTTTTCTTTTTAATAAGGCTGGCTAGGGGTTTATCTATCTTATTAATTCGTTCAAAGAAACAGCTCCTGGTTTTGTTGATCTATTCTACAGTACTTCTAGTCTGTATTTCATTGAGTTCTGCTCGAATCTTTATCATCTCTCTTCTTTTACTTGTCGTAGGTTTTACTTGCTGTTCTTTATCCAGTTCCTTTAAGTGCAAGGTTAGCTTGTGTATTGGGTTTTTTTCCAATTTTTTGAGGTATGCTTGTATTGCGATGTATTTCCCTCTTAGGAACGCTTTTCTGTATCCCAAAGATTTTGAATGGTTGTATCTTAATTTTCATTAGTTTCCATGAATGTTTTTCATTCTTCTCTAATTTCCTGGTTGATGGATTCATCTTTTAGTAGGATGGTCTTTAACCTCCATGTGCTTGAGTGTCTTCCAAATTTCTTCTTGTGATTGAGTTCTAGTTTCAAAGCACTGTGGTCTGAAAATATGCAGGGGACAATCCCAATCATTTGGTATTGGTTGAGACATGATTTGTGACCCAGTATATGGTCTATTCTGGAGAAAGTTCCATGTGCACTTGAGAAGAATGTGTATTCAGTTGTGTTCAGATGGAAAGTTCTGTATATATTTATGAAATCCATCTGGTCCATTGTATCATTTAAGGCCCTTGTTTCTTTGGTGATGTTCTGCTTAGAAGATCTGTCATTTGCAGAAAGTGCTGTGTTGAAATCTCCTACTATTAGTGTATTATTATCTAAGTATATCTTTACTTCGGTTATTAATTGATTGATATACTTAGCAGCTCCCACATTAGGGGCATAAATATTCATGATTGTTAGGTCTTCTTGTTGGATAGACCCTTTAAGTATGATATAGTGTCCCCCTTCATCTCTTACCACAGTCTTTGGAATAAACTTTAATTATCTGATGTGAGGATTGCTACCCCTGCTTTCTTTTGAGGACCATTTGAATGGTAAAGGGTTCTCTACCCCTCCATTTTCAGGCTGGAGGTGTCCTTAGGTCTAAAATGAGTGTCAGGGCAGCCTGGGTGGCTCAGCGGTTTATCGCCACCTTCAGCCCAGGGTGTGATCCTGGAGATCGGGGATCAAGTCCCATGCCGGGTTTCCTGCATGGAGCCTGCTTCTCCCTCTGCCTCTCTCTCTCTCTGTGTATCATAAATAAATAAAATCTTTAAAATAAAATAAAATGAGTCTCTTAAAGATAGCAAATGGATGGGTCTTGCTTTTTTGTCCAGTCTGATACCCTGCATCTTTTGATGGGATCATTTAGCCCATTCACATTCAGAGTTACTATTGAAAGATATGAATTCAGTGTCATCATAATACCTATCCAGTCCCTGTTTTTCTGGACTATTTCTTTGGGCTTCCTCTTTCTTTTACAGAATCCCTCTTAATATTTCTTGTGGAACTGGTTTGGTGGTCCCATATTCTTTTGGTTTCTGCGTATCCTGGAAGCTCTTTATCTCTCCTTCTATTCTGAATGAGAGCCTTGCTGGATAAAGTATTCTTGGCTGCATGTTCTTCTCATATAGTACCTTGTATATACCATGCCAGCCCTTTCTGGATTCCTAGGTCTCTGTGGAGAAGTCTGCTGTTAATCTCATATTTCTCCCCATGTAAGTTAAGAATCTCTTGTCTCATGCTACTATAAGAATTTTCTCTTTATCTCTGAAATCTGTAAGTTTCACTATTAAATGTCGAGGTGTTGAATGGTTTTTATTGATTTTTGTTGGATCTGAATGCCTGTTTCCTTCCCCAGATTTGGGAAGTCTCAGCTATGATTTGTTCAAATGTACTCTGTGGTCTTCTCTCTTAGCCTCTTCTGGGATCCCAATTAGACGTATATTCTTCCTTCTCAAGGTATCATTTATTTCCCTAAGCCTTTCTTCATGGGCTCTTGTTTATCTCTTTTTTCCTCAGCTTCCTTCCTTACCATCAACTTGTCTTCTATGTCACTCACTCTCTCTTCCACATCATTAGCCATAGCAATTAGAACATCATGTTTGGATTAATTTCATTTAAACTGTTTTTAATTTCAGCCTGATTAGATCTCAATTTTGCAGTAACAAAGTCTCCAGAGTCCTTTATGCTTTTTTCCAGAGCCACCAGTAGCTTTGATTGTACTTCTGAATTGAATTTCTTAACATTATATTGAAATCCAAATTCTATAACTCTGTGGAGAGTACTGTTTCTATTCTTTCTTTTGTGGTGACTTCTTCCTTCTAGTCATTTTGTTCAGTGCAGAGTGCCTGCATTACTGGGCTGAGTCAAAAATATCAACCACAATGTGAGTAAAATACACCCTAGATTATTTTAAAGAGGTCAGAGACCAGAAAATAAAAGAAAAAGAAGAACAGAAAAAAATTCTTTTTTATTTTTTCCCCGACTTCCTACTTTGTTAGAAGTGAAAACTTTTCTCTCTGTAGCATTCCAGCTGCTCTCTTTAAATTTCAAGTCGAATTTGTAGGTGTTCAGGATGTTTTGAAAGTTATCTAGGTAAGTTTGTGGGGTCAGGTGAGTTGAGGGCCTCTACTCTTCCGCCATCTTGCCCCTCTCTCCCAGTAAATAAAATCTTACAAAAAAAAAAAAAAAAAGAAAAGAAAGAAAGAAAAAAGCCAGCACAGGGGAAATGACTTACCCAAAGAGTTTCCAGTGTTCATTTACAGGGTTATTTTGCAGAGTCTCTTCTTTCAGAGTTCATACTATTTTTGACAAACACAGAAAGTAAAAAGTGGAATTGGAGGGATGCCTGGGTGGCTCAGTCAGTTAAGCATCAGACTCTTGATTTTGGCTCAGATCATGATCTCAGGGTTGGTGAGATCGAGCCCTACATCTGGCTCCACGCTAGGTGTGGAGTCTGCTTCAGATTCTCTCCTCCTCCCCCTATGTCCCTCCCCCCTCTCTCCCTCTCTAAAAAAGGTGGGATGGGAAAGTATATGAAATAAAGGGAAATGGAGTGATGGCTTTGATTTTGATTTTTTCTCCTCAACAATTTTCTCAGCTATAAACACTTTCCATTTTATAAATGAAAAAAGGCAAACTCAGAAATATTTGAAAATTTCTAAAAATCTTGCCATAAGTGCAAATATTACAGAAATTCTAAACCTGAGGAGGTATTCTCATGTAACATAATGCATCTTTTTTACTTTGTAGCAATGCAAAGCTTAGACATAACTTTCTGAATTGTCTATAGATGGTCTCCTTGACAAGTTGTGTACATATGGATGGACACTAATACTTTTTCCAAGTGGACATTTCCAGTAAATATAAGCACTTACATGAAGTATGTGAGACATGGATTTTCATTGGAACTTTTGGCAGTGTTCACCCAATAAAAATTTACTGAAATCACAAATCCATGAGTTAGTAGAGACCTAATGCATATAGACCTCCTATAACAAAATAGCAAAATGTATAAATAGTTCACAGATGAAGCAAAATGTATAAATAGTTCACAGATGAAGAAATGCAAATGATCAATAATCACAAGAAAATATGTTCTAAATCACTAATATTTTAAAGAATGCAAATGAAATCATCTAAATATCCTTTTATTACCTACCAATTGAAATATATTAAATTAAAAAATCATTTGTACTTCTTAATCCCCTTCATCTATTCTGCCCATTTCCTCAAGCACAATTACAAACTTCCAGTTACAAAATATTCTAAATATGAGACTGGAAACCATTAAAATCCTAGAAGAGAATACAGGCAGTAACCTCTTTGACCTCGGCAACAACAACTTTTTACTAGATATATCTCCTTAGGCAAGGGAAACAAAAGCAAAAATAAACTATTAAGACTTCATCAAAATAAAAAGCTTCTTCACACTGAAGGAAACAACTAACAAAACTAAAAGGCAGCTTGCAGAATGGGAGAAAATATTTGCAAATGACATATCTGATAAGGGGTCAGTATCCAAAATATAATAAAGAACTTATAAAACTCAACACTGTAAAAACAATCCATTTTTTAAAATGGGCAGACGACATGAACAGATATGTCTCCAAAGAAGACATACAAATGGCCAAAAGACACACGAAAAGTTGCTCAACATCACTGATCATCAGAGAAATACAAGTCAAAATTACAATGACATATCACCTCATGTTGGTCAGAATGGCTAAAATTAACAACACAGGAAACAATAGGTGTTGGTGAGGATGCAGAGAAAGAGGAACCCTCTTATACTGTTGGGGGGGAATGCAAACTGGTGCAGCCACTCTGGAAAACAGGATGGATGTGCCTCAAAAAGCTAAAAAATAGAACTACCCTGAGATCCAGCAAATGCACTACTAGGTATTTAACCAAAGGATAAAAAAATATATATTTGAAGGGCTTCATGCACCCTGATGTTTATACCAGCATTATCAACACTAACCAAACTATGGAGAGAGCCCAAACGTACTTTGACTGATGGATAGATAAAGAAGGCATGGTATATATAATGGAATATTACTCAGCCATCAAAAAGAATGAAATTTTGTTATTTATGAAAATGTGTTTGAAGCTAGAGACTATTATGCTAAGTGAAATCAGTCAGAGAAAGTCAAATATCATATGATTTCACTCATATGTGCAATTTAAGAAACAAAACAAATGAACATGGAGGGGGAAGAGAGGCAAACAAGAAACAGGCTTTATTATAGAGAACAAATTGATGGTTACTGAATGGGGGGGGACATGTTAAATAGGTGATGGGGATTAAGGAATCCACTTGTGATGAGCATGAGGTGTTGTATGTGATGAATCATGAAATTCTACACCTGAAACTAATATTACAGTGCATGTTAACTAATTGGAACTTAAATAAAAATTTGCAGGAAAAAACATAAAAAAATAAAATAAAAGTCACAGATATGAAAAGTACAGTATAGAGAATTTAATCAATAATATTGTAATAACATTGTATGGTGACAGATGGTGACTACATTTAATGTGTTAAGCACTGAGTAATGTATAGAATTGTGAAATCGATATGTTGCATAACTGAAACTAATATAACATTGTACATCAATTTTGCTTCAATAATAAATCAAAATTAAAAGTAAAAACATATAGAGAAAAAATTAATAAAAATTTAAAATTCACAAATGAAAATTTGAAAACTGGCTCTGTGTATGTTCATGTGTATGAGGTAGAGACAGAGGGAGAGTCAACTTCAGTAGGAGTCAAGAAAATGGAAACATAGAGACCAATTTAAATATTATGAACAAGTATAGAGGTGAGTAAGAAAGGAGAACACTTGGGGTGCCTGGATGGCATAGTTGGTTAAGCCTCTGACTCTTGTTTTGGGTTCAGGTTGTGATCTCAGGGTCATTAGATTGAGCCCCATGTCAGGCTCTGTGCAGGTCTATTTGAGATTCTCTCTCCCTCTCCCTCTGCCTATACCCCAGGCATGTGCTCACCCTCAAATAAATAAATAAATACATCTTTAAAAAAATAATAAGTGAGAACACTCAGACTCTTTTTGAGGGAGTTTAAACTACTGCAATCAAGTCCCAGGGAAGATCATTAAGCATGTAATGCAGAGAAATTTTTTCATATGTGCAAAAGTAAGCAGGTAAGAGATTATTTGCTACAGCATTGCATGAAATGGAAAAGAAAAAAAATATATGCAATCTAAATGTCCATCAGTACAGAAAAAATATGTAAAGTTAACCAACCATTTATACTTCCTCATGGGCTTCAAGACAAAATGGGAAAAGAGTTTAATTCCAGAGTGAGCTGCTGATCAATCTCCTTGATTAATCAGATTTCCCAAAGTCAGTCCTCTGATCTGAATAATGATCATAATGACAAGTAACTTGAATAGCTGTTAGGATTAAAGAAAATGAAATATAGCATGTATTTGCTTAATGCAATTCCATATATAACACTTTCCTTCCCTCTAGATCACCTGTCCCACCTATGCTTCTGCCCCAGCCTGATTCAGCTTTCAGGGATTAGCCAATGCATGTAGCTTGACACCCAGATCTGTGGGCACAAGGGATAGGATTTCAACTCCTCTCATCTTCATTACCCCAAAGGGTTGCTGATTGGGTTCTCCAAGGGTCACAATAGCAGGGAATTGTGACCAATCATTTCTCTAGCCCTAAAAGCCTATCTTCTGAGAAGGAGGCTGCTGTGTGTCCTTTAGGCAGAGCAAGGGATATAACTTCTTTTTTGTAAGATTTTATTTACTCATGAGAGACAGAGAGAAAGGCAGAGACACAGGCAGAGGAAGAAGCAGGCTCCATGCAGGGAGCCCTATGTGGGACTCAATCCTGGGACTCCTGGATCATGCTCATCTGCCGTTGGCAGATGCTCAACCTGCTGAGCCACCTGGGCGTCCCAAGGGATATAACTTCATTCCCACCCTGCCACTTATCTGGAGTGATGATTTATGCTCTGTCAGCCTGAGCTTGGTCATCTGTGAAATAAGACTCATGATACCTGATTCACAGAGTGCTCCCAAGGGGTCAGAAAACCTGCCCAGAGAATACAACACGTAGTGGGATTTCTTGGCCCTTTAAATGTTGTGATTTGGCAGTAGGGGTTGGCTGAGAGGCTAAGACAGACTTCATGAAAAGTTGTTTCTCATTGTTTACCCTAATGAGGTTACAGACATATAAAGGAGAGGAGCAAATATGCCTCTGACATGGCTTGAGTTTAAAGGTTTGGGGAGAGAAGGTGCTCTACTTTCCTGGATGTTTCTGAAGGTCATAACAGCTGCTCAACATCATGCTTATGGGCAAAACCTAATGCAGCTCCCATGCTGGGAAAACAGGCTTGTCTTTGATTCACCTGGTAAGCTCAGTGGAAGATGATGCCAGGGCAGCAAGCTGTGGTGTTTGCCAGTTGCTGCTCCCAGACTGCTCCATAGCCTAATATATTTATAGAAAAATTCTAGACCCATCTTGAAGTCACTAATGCATTATTCAGCCACTCCCTACCAAGATATCAGCCATTTACTGTTTTCCTAGGAGACAAAAACCAAAGAATTATTAGCATTTCTTTGACACACAGTATCCATTCCTCTATTCACTAATAACTAAAAAATATACATTGAGCTTATGAGTATATGGACAAACTCAAGGGTTAAATCTGACATGAGATAACTCCTTCAAATTAATTTTTAAATTTGCTCAAATTTCAAGGAATTGAAGATTTTTAAAAATACCTCTTGGTCTCCTCACCAAAGTTCCAGAAAGAGTTTCCTACATCCCGTATTAACACTCTTTACTTCCCACTAACTCCTCCTTCCACTGCACTATGGCTCTGTCTCCATGATTGCAATGAACATGGTCTCATCAAGGTCACAAGCCACTTTTTTTCACTACGTCCACTAATTTTGTATAAAAATATAAATATATGAATATTACTTTTAATGACCACTAATAACACTCATGCTTGTGCAAACTTGCTTCTGTTGCTTGATGACAAATCTGACAGTTTCCAGGCTCTAAATCATGAGGTACAAACCCAAGCTGTCCTATTCCCTATGGTACAGTCCTAAGCCAAATCCTTATTCCCTCTGTACCTCAGCTTTTCATCTGTAAAATGGAGATCAATACCATATCTAACTCATAATAGTTCTGTGAGCATAAGTGACTCAATACATATAAAGTAGTTGCTACATAATACCTTTTAGTCATTTTATTTCTTTGCCTCTATCTTTATTGGCCATTAGTATCTCTACTATCCCTATGATATACACTAATGTTTATTCACAATCAGTGACCTTAGAGGTACATTGTTAGAAGATAAGCAGGTCGGGAAACTAAATGTAGGATAAGACCTTATATTTTGTATATAAATACACCCATATATAAATAAACATATAAGTACCAGCATAAGAAAATTTCTAAAAGGATATAATGCAGATAAAAACTTTTTGTTTGGGGATCCCTGCGTGGCGCAGCGGTTTAGCGCCTGCCTTTGGCCCAGGGCGCGATCCTGGAGACCCGGGATCGAATCCCACGTCGGGCTCCCGGTGCATGGAGCCTGCTTCTCCCTCTGCCTGTGTCTCTGCCTCTCTCTCTCTCTCTCTCTGTGACTATCATAAATAAATAAAAATTAAAAAAAAAAACTTTTTGTTTTTTTGTGTTTTTTTTTTTTTTTTGCAGATAAAAACTTAACAGGTCTTTTCTTCTGGTGGTTATGTTTGAGGGTAAAATTATTCCCTTTTTATGTTAGTTAATTTTTAGTATTTTTTATGTTATCTAAATTTTACTATACTAAACACCTTGCAATAAATATTCTTGCAAATATACAAAACAATGAAAGAGCACTAAAATTTAAGTGTTCTCAGCCCACCTATAAGAAAGCCATCGGCTTTTGAACAGGGACATATCCGAGGCACAGGAAGGGAAAGAAGATACTGGGGGAGCCCCTTCTACAGTAAAACAGAACACAGTTCCCCTAATTCCAAACTACAACAATCATTACCAATATTTTAGTTCTCTGTTTAGTTAGCTGGAGAAAAACATGGTACCTTAATTTGTTTCATTTTTCTTTACCCTGATTAAAAGAAAGGTTGACAGTCTTATAATCTGAGAGGCAGTATCATACACTGGTTAGACGAAGTGACTCAGGAGTCACTGATTTTAAAGTCCAGCAACAATAGCTCCTTTCCATAGGCTGTGGTGAGGATGAAATAAGTGAAAGTTTAGCACTGACACCAGTGTGGGGCACTGAGGGAGTCAGAAATATTAAACTTTCTTATCACTATTATCATACCAGAATGCATTAGAGATTCTACTGCCATTTTTATTCCTACATGAATGTACACCGATTGGCATGAATTGATCTTCATAATATATTTGTTGCAAAAAAAGCAGTTTATAAAACTGTTAATTAGGATAATATTTCATTTTTGTTCTTTTTTTCTGTTCTTATATACAGTGACATATCACAAAATTTCTGAAAAAAACATATTCAAATGATAACAGTTGTTATTCATGGCTAGTAGACTTTTAAGAGTTTTTAGCAACTTTTTATCTCCTGCATTTTGCATTTTTATCTACAACAAAAATGTCTTGAGGGCCACTTGTGTGTCTCAGTCGGTTAAGCATTCACCTCTTGATTTCAGCTCAGGTCATGATCTCAGGGTCCTGAGATTGAGCCCCAGGTCAGGCTCCACACTCGGCAAGGAATCTGCTCTCTCTCCTTCCCCTCTGCCCTGCCCTCTACCCAGCCCTCCACCCACACTCTCTCTCAAATAAATAAATCTTTTTTTTAAAGTCTTGATTTTGGAAGTAAAAGGAATATATATCTTTAGCCCTTCCCATAAGAAAATGGTTCAGGATAAGAATGGGTAATATCACTAAGCCAAAGGAATTAGGTAATAGGATGGTCTTAGAACTAATTAAGTAATCTACCATGTGACAGTCCCAATTGGGTGTCTTTGGGAAAATTACCGATACCTAGGGGAAGGGCAAGCATGTTGTTGATATAAACCTTATGTTCTACACACACAATGTTTCTACTTTCCAGGATTTAGCAAAGGTCAGGAGACAAAAGTATTTTCACAACATGCTTCTGTTCTCTCCCAAATAAAGCCCCCTGAGTGGAAAGCAGACTCATGGGTTTAACCTCCCAGTTAGCCAAGCATTTAAATAGTAAAAGGAAAGGAAAATATACAGGTGTCCAGCACTTGTAATAGAAATCAGCTCAAGTTCAAAATGGGATACATCCCTAAACCAACCTAGCGATTTGGTCATTAGTTTGTACACAGGGGAAAAAAAACTCCCTATGATCATTGTCTTCTTTCTTCAGAGTAGCTCAGATTATATTCTGGATGTACAGGCCTAGATGAGTATAAGCATTGAAGAAAAGCCAGAAAATTAGGCCTGGATAAATGGGAAGATGATTTGCATTTATGATACATTCAGGTATTGCTTCACAGTAGTTGGCAACTAACAAACTCTAAGACTTTGAACATAACACACAAAAAAGTGACTGAAAATAGTATGTCCAAAATCTGTTCATGCTCCTTATAACATAAAAAATGAGAAAATGGGTGTGTCTATTTTAGAAGCTCAGAAAGAGAATACAGATAACAAGGAGGCTTACACGGCAGGTCACACTGTTTTTCTCATTTTTCTTCCTTTTTACTTTCCATGACACAGCCAGGCATCTATGGATAAACATATACACCAAAATAATACCATATTTTTATAGAAAATATATACATATGTAATAAAACTATAGAGAAATGTATTAAGAATGAAAAACTCAATGTTTTATTAGTGGTTACCCCTGGGTAAGAAGGAGGCTAATTAAATCAGAAAAGAATTTGAATGAGATATGTAATGTTTTATTTCTTAATATGAGTATATTGAACTCCATTATATAATTTCTCTCTTTGTATGTGTGAAATACCATAACAATTACTGTTTGTTGAGTTTATATATTCTGTAAGCAATGATCCATACTAATTTGAAATTTTTGGAAAACAATAATTTCCAGTGATATATACATAATTAGTGAGCAAACCAACCATCCATTATATAAAAAATATTGTCAGGGGGAACCTGGGTGGCTTGGTCAGTTAAGTGTCTGACTCATGATTTTGGCTCAGGTCATGATCTCAGCGTTGTGAGACTGAGCCCCACATCAGGCTCCATGCTGGAGTTGTGAAACCTGCTTAAGGTTCTCTTTCTGCCCCTCTCCCCACCATCTCTCTCTCCCCCTCCCTCTAAAAAAACATATTGTAACATTTGTTCATTTCCTCCCATTATATTCTCTATGCATACATATATAATGTATATACATCACATGTGGCTTTCATATACCTGAAAAGTCATATTTTGCTTTATAAAGATCATGAAACCATCAGTTAAACATGCTCAAGCCTACATCATACTCTACAAAGCCCATGTCCCTATCCATTTGGATATATAATCTTTTTCTGTGTCAGGGCTGAGGCCAGCAGAGAAAGTGACTACCCATGATCCTGTAGGCAAGAATTTATCTGATATTTTGGATGCAGGTCTCCTATTCCCAGTCGGTTGTATAGTAGAACCATCTTCATACTCTGTTATTCTGTACTGTTTCCTTTCAGGAGATCAATGAGGGTTGCAATTCCACTGTCAAAATAGACAATAAAAAAGATCGGATAGTAAAGATCAAATAAAAATTTGATGAGAAGATCAAGTAACAAGTAAAGAAAAGATTATCTGCTTCCTCATTCCCATCATCCCCAGGTATCTCAACCTACAAGAAATGGTACCAAATCCTACATATCACATAAAGAAAATAAAAAGTATCTCAACACTTCAAAAACCATTAAAAGCTCAACTTGAATGAGAAATGACAGTCAACATATAAAAATAACAAGATGCCACAGATGTTGGAATTATCTGACAAAGATTTTAAAGTAGTCATTCTAAAAATGCTTCAAAGAGTAATTACAATTATACTTGAAATAAAGTAAGGAACAGAAGTTCTCAGGAAAGAAAAAGAAGATATATAAAAGAACAGTATCAATATTTTAGCCCTGAAACACACAATAACTGAAAATGTTAAAACGCAGTAGATGGGGGCACTGTGGTGGCTCAGTCAGTGAAGCATCTGCCTTCAGCTCAGGTCATGATCCTGGGATCCTGGGATCCTGGAATCAAGCCCCATATTGGGTTCCCTGCTCAGCAGGAGACTGCTTCTCCCTCTGCTGCTCCCCTTGCTTGTGCTCTTTCTGTCAAATAAATAAATAAAATCTTTTTTAAAACTCAGCAGATGGACTCCAACAACTGAATGGAGAAGAAAAAGAAAAGAATCAGGGGCACCTGGGTGGCTCAGTCAGTTAAGCATCTGCCCTTGGCTCAGGTCATGATCCCACGGTCCTGGGATCAACCCCCCCATCAGGCTCCTTGGAGCTTGCTTCTCCATCTCCCTGCCATGCTGCCTACTTGTGCTCTCTCTCTCTGTCAAATAAATGTTAAAAATATTTTTTTCAAAAATTAAAAGAAAAGAATCAATGAACTTTAAAATAGAGCAGAAAGTACCCGATTTGAGCAATGGAGAGAAAATAGACTTGAAAAAAAGACGATGACGACTCAGGGACCTGTGGGACTATATAAAAAATCTGAAATTAGTGACATGATTATCTTAGAAAGGAGAAAAGATGTACAGATGAAAAATATTTGAAGAAACAAAGGCTAACAGCCATGTAAAATATTATAATTCATATTAAGGGGATTTGATACTATCCAGTAAAATTACTAGAATATTTACTCTTGGAATGAGCAATTTCTCTTCTAAGACTCTATCCCAAATATACAATGCAAAAAAAGACCAAAAAAAAAGCATAAGTACAAGGCCATTAGTAGCAAAACAATCATAATAGTAGAAGACAAGAAACAAGACAAATGTCTATTAATAGGGGACTAATTGAATAATCTATAGTACATCTACATCCTAGAATACTATGCAAGTATAAAAAAACATGAGGGAAAGATGTGATATATATATATCATATATATATGAATATTACTCAGCTATAAAAAAGAAAAATCTTGGGGTGCCAGGTTGGCACAGTCATTTAAGTATCTGACACTTCGTTTCAGCTCAGGTTGTAATCTTGTGGTCATGAGACAAAACTCTTTTATCAGGTTCACATTCAACAGAGTCTGGTTCAGATTTCTCTCCCTCTCCTTCTGCCCCTCCCATTCATGCTCTCTAAAATAAATAAATATTTTTTAAAAGAATGAAATCTTGCCATTTGCAATGACATGGATAGTGCTAGAGTATTACACTAAGCAAAATAAGTCAGAGGAATATTTCATTCATATGTGGAATTTAAGAAACAAAACAAATAAACAAAGGAAAAAAGAAAGAAAAAAAAACAAGAAACAGACTCTTAACTATAGAAAACAAATTGATGGTTACAAGAAGGGAGATGGGGGTGGGAGGGTGAAATAGGTGATAGGGATTAAGGAGGGCACTTGTCATGATGAGTAGTGGGTGATATGTGGAATTGTTGAATCACTATACTGTACAACTGAAACTAATATAACACTATATGTTAACTAACTGGAATTAAAATTAAAACTACATAAAAATTAAAATAAAAAAGCATGAGGGATTTCTCCTGGAGAAAGATAACAGAATACAAAGCCCCAGACTTTGTTTCCCCACAGAGACAATAATGTAACAATATACAGTCCAAAAGACCTTAATGAGAATGGTAGAAACCAGTTAAAAAGTTGTCATACCCTAGCAAGCACAAAACCACGCAGAGCTACATTAATATAGGTAAGAAAATTCACTGCATTTCACCCACATTAGCCCCTTATCCAAGCCTAGTACAGCTCAGAGTAAATGGGGAAAATAACCAATTTGCAGTTTTTCCTTTAAGAGCAAAAGAAGAGTGATACGTATATCCAAGGTTCTGGCTTTTTAGGGGCTTCCCAATGGATTTATTTCTCTCTCACCTGACCCAAAATGCTGACAGGGCCAATGAGAGCAAATGAGAGCTCTGTAGCCTATTGAAGAATCAGAGAACCTGCAGTATCACAGAACAGAAGGAACAAGAGATTCAGAGCTCAGGGGAAAAAGCCAACAAATCACTCTGATTGGGAAATTACATGAACAAGCCCAGAAAATATGCATCCCCTAAAAAGATTTGGGAGGTTCCCCCACTATCTCTAGCCAGGCTAGAGATAAAGGTCTTCCTCTGTACAAAACCAGTCCATAAAGACTGGGAAAGGAGGCTGCTTTTTCAAATGTATAAATCCCAACAAGTAACAAGGCATACAGAGAAACAGAGAAATATGACCCAAAGGAACAAAATAAATCTTGGAAACCAATCATAAATACATAAATTCAAAATACTCATCTTAAGGAATTTCAATGAGTTACAAGAGAAAACAGACAACTAAATAAAATCATAAAAAGAAACATGATCAAAATGAGAGTATCAACACAGAGATAGAAACTACACAAAAGAACCAAACAGAAATTCTACAGCTGAAAAACACATTTAATTGAATTGAAAAATTCATTAAAAGAGTCCAAGAAAAGATTTGATCATGCAGAAGAATGAATCAGCAAACTCAAAAATAGGTCATTTAAAATTACCAAGTCAGAGAAACAAAAGGAAAAAAGAATGAATAAAAGTGAAGAAAGTGAAGTGGTATTTATGGAATACCAACAAGAAGCCAAATATATAACACATATATTTATATATAAATATATATAAATATTTATATATAAATATAATATATAAATGCATATTTATATATAAATATATGTATATATGTGTGTATGTGTGTGTGTATATATATATATATACAAAGCCAGAAGGGAGTGGGAGGATATATTCAAATGTTGAAAGGGAAAAAAATGACAACCAAGAATACTATATGTGGCAAAACTTTCCTTTAAAAATAAAGGAAAAAAAAAAAAAAAAGAAAAAAAAAAGGAAAAAAAAAATAAAATAAAATAAAGGAGAGGGCAGCCCAGGTGGCTCAGCAGTTTAGCGCTGCCTTCAGCCCAGGGCCTGATCCTGGGGACCCAGGATCGAGTCCCATGTCAGGATCACTGCATAGAGCCTGCTTCTCTCTCTGCCTGTGTCTCTGCCTCTCTCTCTTCTCCCTCATGACTAAATTAAAAAAAAGAAAGAAAAAGAAAAAGAAATACATAAAAATGAAGGAGAAATAAAGACTTTAGAGATAAACAAAAGCTGAGAGAGTCTATCACAACTAGACCTACAAGAAATACTAAAAGTCGAAAAGACAGCAATACAAATACATATGAAAATATAAAGCTCCCCGTAAAGGTAGGTATACAAATACAAAATCCTGTAATATTGTTACGGTATTGCAAAATCTCCTTTAATTCTAGCATAGTATTTAAAAGATAAAAGCATAAAAATAATTGTAACTTTGAAACTGAATTAATGGATACAAAATATAAAATGATGGCATTTGTAACACGATTAACAAAGGGGGGGATGTAAAGGAGCAGAGTTGTTATCTGCAATTGAGGTCAAGTTTTTACCAGTTTAAAATAGACTGTTATAACTGTAAGGTATTGTAAATAATCTCCATAGTGAACACAAAGAAAATACTTACAGAACATACACAAAAGGACAACAGAGGGGGATCCCTGGGTGGCTTAGTGGTTTAGTGCCTGCCTTCAGCCCAGGGCATGATCCTGGAGTCCCGGGATCGAGTCTCACATTGGGCTCCCTGCATGGAGCCTGCTTCTCCTTCTGCCTGTGTCTCTGCCTCTCTCTCTCTGTCTCTCTCTGTCTGTCTCTCATAAATAAATAAATAAAATCTTTAAAAAAAAAAAGGACAAAGGAAAGCATATCACAATAAAAAAAAAAAACAATAAAACAAAAAGAAAGCCTGGAAGAGAGAAAAAGAGGGACATAATAAATGTAAGACACACAGAAAACAATTAACAAAATGGCAACAGTAAGCCCTTCCCTATAAGTGGTTATTTTTTAAGAGTTTATTTTTAAATAATCTCTACACCCAATGTGGGGCTCAAACTTACAACCCTGAGATCAAGAGTTGCACTCTCAGGGGAGAGTCCAAGAGGGTGGAGGGGTAGAAGACCTAACATTTGTCTGGTCCCAGCAATTCAGCTAGATATCTATTAAATCATACTTAACACCTGTGAACTCAACCAGAGATCTAAGAATAGCTGTAACTCTACAAATAGAAAAGCGACCACTTTCTGCAAGGTAGGAGGTACGGAGAAGTGATTCTGGGGCAATACAAAGGAAGATAAACTATAGGGGGATGGAGCCTCCATCAGCCAGCTACTGGAAAGTGATATTGCAGCAGAGTGCAAAATTGAAACTTTTAGAAGTCGGCTCCTATAAGACTTCCTTGCCTGAAAGGTGCTAAGGAGGTGAAGCGGGGGTGGAATCCTAGACAGGACAGCCTGGTCTCAGGATCCTTGGGGCCACAGGAAGACCGAGGGTGCCTGAGTGTGACAGATTTCTCAGACATCAGGAGTGGGGAAGCCCACTGGCTGCCATCAGCAAGCCCAGGAGAGGGCTCTCAGCTCAGGGTTGCCATAAACCATGAACTAGGCTCAGTCATTGCTACTGCTCTCTGAGCAGGGGCCCAGCAAGCAGCAAAACCAGTGGGACCACCCTTCCTCTCCCAGGAGCAATGGCAGGCAGGGGCAGGCAGCAGGAGTCTGCAGGGTTTGGGGACTCGAAATGGGTTTGCATGCCTGGGACAGAAATCCTCAGGCACAGGCTGGATGAACACAGAGTGTGGACCAAGACCAGGGAAACAGGAGTGATTGACTGCTTTTCCCTGAGGGTGCACTGAGGAGTGCACCTTGAACTTTCAGCTCCAGCTCCAGAGCTGGACATTGAGAGGCTGCCATTTTCATTCTCATCCCCTAAAGCAGCACAGAAAGTCTTCAGGGAACAAAAGCCACATTAACAATCTGGATTAGTTTACTTAGTCTGACCCCTGGCAAGGGTGCTGCAATTCCACTGGGGCAAAGACACATAAGAATCAATGCAACAGGCCCCCTGTTGTTCCTCCTGGTGTCACCTTGTACCTGGGACTAAGCAGGGTCTCACAGGATAAACAGCTCCCACTGAGCCCTGCACCTGGCAGGGAGCTAGGCGGCTCCCCCAGGTGCACACACCTGATAATCAGCACAGCAGGCCCCTCCCCCAGAACACCAGCTGGAAGGACAGGCGAAAAGCAAGTTATTGACCAAGCAGCGCTGGAAAGTTCCAGGGGAAGTTGAGGGATTTATAGTATATAGAATCAGAGGATACTCCCCTCTTGTTTTTTGTTTTGTTTCTTCCCCCCACCCCACCCCCCCACCTTTTTTTCTCTCTTTTTCTCCTTTTTCCAGTACAACTTGTTTTTGGCCACTCTGTACTGAGCAAAATGACTAGAAGGGAAAACTCACCACAAAAGAAGGAATCAGAAACAGTACTCTCTCCCACGGAGCTACAGAATTTGGATTACAATTCAATGTCAGAAGCACAATTATAAAGCTACTGGTGGCTCTAGAAAAAAAGCATAAAGGATTCAAGAGACTTCATGACTGAGAATTTAGATCTAATCAGGCAGAAATTAAAAATCAATTAAATGAGATGCAATCCAAACTGGAGGTCCTAATGACAAGGGTTAACGACGTAGAAGAATGAGTGAGTGACATAGAAGACACGTTGATGGCAAGGAAGGAAGCTGAGGAGAAAAAGAGAAACACAATTAAAAGATCATGAGGATAGGTTAAGGGATATAAATGACAGCCTCAGAAGGAAAAAATCTACGTTTAATTTGGGTTCCAGAGGGCGCCGAAAGAGAGGACCAGAAAGTGTATTTGAACAAAACAGCTGAGAACTTCCCTAACTTTGGAAGGGAAACAGGCATTCAGATCTAGGAGATAGACAGATTCCCCCCCCCCCCAAAATCAATAAAAACCGCTCAACAGGGATCCCTGGGTGGCGCAGCGGTTTAGCGCCTGCCTTTGGCCCAGGGCGCGATCCTGGAGACCCAGGATCGAATCCCACGTGGGGCTCCCGGTGCATGGAGCCTGCTTCTCCCTCTGCCTCTCTCTCTCTCTCTCTCTCTCTGTGACTATCATAAATAAATAAAAATTTAAAAAAAAAAAACCACTCAACACCTCGACATTTAATAGTGAAACTTGCAAATTCCAAAGATAAAGCAGCAAGAGACAAGAGATCCCTAAGGTTTATGGGGAGAAGTATTAGGTTAACAGCAGACCTCTCCACAGAGACCTGGCAGGCCAGAAAGGGCTGGCAGGATATATTCAGGGTCCTAAATGAGAAGAACCTGCAGCCAAGAATACTTTATCCATCAAGACTCTCATTCAGAAGAGGAGAGATAAAGAGCTTCCAAGATAGGCAGAAACTGCAAGAATATGTGACCACCAAACCAGCTCTGCAAGAAATATTCAGGGGGACTCTGTAAAAGAAAGAGGAAGTCCAAGGAAACAATCCAGGAAAACAGGGACTGAATAGGTATGATGACACTAAATTCTTTTCTTTCAATAGTAACGCTGAATGTGAATGGGCTTAATGATCCCATCAAAAATGCAGGATTTCAGACTGGATAAAAAAGCAGGACCCATCTATTTGCTGTCTACAAGAGACTCATTTTAGACATAAGGACACCTACAACCTGAAAATAAAAGGTTGTTGAACCATTTACCATTCAAATGGTCCTCAAAAGAAAGCAGGGGTAGCCATCCTTATATCAGATAAATTAAAGTTTATCCCAAAGACTGTAGTAAGAGATGAAGAGGGACACTGTATCATACTTAAAGGATCTATCCATCAAGAGGACCTAACAATCATGAATATTTATGCCCCAAATGTGCGAGCTGCCAAGTATATCAATCAATTAATAACCAAAGTTAAGACATACTTAGATAATAATACACTTATACTTGTTCACTTGAATGTAGCACTTTCTACAGTCGACAGATCTTCTAAGCACAACATCTCCAAAGAAACAAGAGCTTTAAATGACACACTGGACCAGATGGATTTCACTGATATTTACAGAGCTTTACATCCAAATGCAACTAAATACACATTCTTCTCAAGTGCACATGGAACTTTCTCCAGAATAGACCACATACTGGGTCACAAATCAGATCTTAACTAGTACCAAAAGATTGGGATCATCCCCTGCATATTTTCAGACCATAATGCTTTGAAATTAGAACTAAATCACAGGAAGAAGTTTGGAAGGATTTCAAGCATGTGGAGGTCAAGGACCATCCTGCTAAAAGATCAAAGAGTCAACCAGGAAATTAGGGAAGAATTAAAGATTCATGGAAACTAATGAAAATGAAGATACAACCATTCAAAATCTTTGGGATACTGCAAAAGTCGGTTGAGAGGGAACACATCTCAACATAATAAAGGCCACCTAAGAAAAACCCAAAGCTAATATCATATTTAATGGAGAAAAATTTAGAGCTTTCCCCCTAAGGTCAGGAACAATACAAGGATGGCTACTCGCACCACTGGTATTTAACGTAGTACTGGAAGTCCTAGCCACAGCAATCAGACAATAAAAAGAAATAAAAGGCATCCAAATTGGAAGGCATCCAAATTGGTAAGAAGAAGTAAAACTTTCACTACTTGCAGACAAAATGATACTATAGATAGAAAACTATAAAGACTCCACTAAAAAACTGCTAGAACTGATAAATGAATGCAGTAAAGTCACAGGATACAACATCAATGTACAGAAATCCATTCCATTTTTATACACCAAAAACAAAGCAGTAGAAAGAGTATTTAAGAAAACAATCCCATCTACAATTGCACCCAAAAATAATAAGATACCTAGAAATAAACCTACCAAAGAGGTAAAGGATCTGTACTCTGAAAACTATAAAGCACTGAAGAAAAAAAATTGAAGAAGACACAAAGAAATGGAAAAACATTTTATGCTCATGGACTGCAAAAACAAACATTGTTAATATGTTTATATTACCCCAAGTAATGTACACATTTCATGCAATCCCTATCAAAAGTCCAATAGCATTTTTCACAAAACTAGAACAAATAATCTTAAAATTTGTATTGAAACACAAAAGATCCCAAATAGCCAAATCAATCTTGAAAAAGAAAAGACAAACATTATATGGTCTCATTCATTTGGGGAATATAAAAAATAGTGAAAGGGAATAAAGGGGAAAGGAGAAAAAATAAGTGGGAAATACCAGAAAGGGAGACAGAACATGAAAGACTCCTAACTCTGGGAAACGAACTAGAGGTGGTGGAAGGGGAGGTGGGCGGGGGGTGGGGGTGACTGGGTGATGGGCACTGAGGGGGGCACTTGACAGGATGAGCACTGGGTGTTATTCTATATGTTGGCAAATTGAATACCAATAAAAAATAAATTTATTTAAAAAAAAAGAAAAGCAAATCATCACAATGCCAGACCTCAAACTATATTACAAAGCTATACTAATCAAAACAGCATGGTACTGGTGAGCACATAGTTGGCTCTATCAGTAGAGTGTGGGATTCTTGATCTCAGGGTCATGAGTTCAAGCCCCATGTTGGGCATGGAGCCTACTTTTTTAAAAAAAGAAACAACAGTATGGTACTAGCACAAAAATAGATACATAGATCAAAGGAATAGAATAGAAAATTCAGGAAAAAAAACACAATTACATGGTCAATCAATCTTCAATAAAGCAAGAAAGAATATCCAATGGGAAAAAGACAGTCTCTTCAACA
This sequence comes from Canis lupus baileyi, assembly GCF_048164855.1. Taxonomy (NCBI): domain Eukaryota; kingdom Metazoa; phylum Chordata; class Mammalia; order Carnivora; family Canidae; genus Canis; species Canis lupus. The sequence continues at coordinate 47,196,975 of NC_132876.1, read as the reverse complement.
AATGGTGTTGGGAAAACTGGACAGCAATATAAAAAAATGAAACTGGACCACTTTCTTACACCATACACAAAAATAAATTTGAAGTGGATTAAGGACCTAGATGAAAACCTGAAACCATAAAAATCCTAGAAGAGAAGACAGACAGAAACAAACCTCTCTGACATCAGCTGTAGCAACTTCCTTCCTGATCTCCAGAGGCAAGGGAAACAAAAGTAAAAAATAAACTATTAGGACTGCATCAAAATAAAAAGCTTTTGCACAGTGAAGGAAACAATCAACAAAACTCAAAGGCAACCAATGGAATGGTAGAAGATATTTGCAAATGATATCTCTGATAAAGTGTCCTAAGTATATAATGTTATTAGTATCCAAATGTTTTATAGTGTCTAAAATATGTAAAGAACATATAAAACTCAAGGCCCAAAAAACAAATAATCCAATTAAAAAATGAGCAGAAGACATGAATAGACATTTCTCCAAAGACATACATAACTATCATAGAAGCAAATGATTTAGGCAACATATCTGAGTGCATCAGTCTGCACCAAATCCCACAGCAAGTCACCAAGGTAAACATACTGGCCAAGGAAAGCTAAGAAAGAACAAACAGCCAACACCCTGATTTGGTTTCTAGCATGTGCTAGGAACTGAACAGTACTGACATAACAAACAATAATTAATCTCAAGTATTCCTGAAAATATATTCCTGGCAGCTTTAGCTATATATACATACATGCATACATACCCACATTCATATGTGTTTCTCCCTCTTCTATCCCCACTCAAGATCCCAGGAATTCATTATAGTGGAATAGCTGGGGAGTAAAAAAGAAAAACACTACAATCCAATGTATTCAGTTCTAAACACACATAAAACTTGAAAACTACTAAACTATTTTAGTGATGGATTTTTTTTAGATGAACAGTAAACTTGTCTCTGGGACATTTTTCCCTAGTTTCAATACACTGCCAATAACCTCTAAAAGCTGATATAGACTTTTAAACAAATGCATGGTAAGTATCAAGTACCTTTTCCATTATTGAGTAAGTAGCCTGAACTTTCAACCAAGAAAGAGTCAATGGCTATTTTTTAACATTCTGGCTGCTGACAGTTTACTGAAGATATATGTGTAAATTGCAATTAAAAAATACTGTCATTCATGATAGCACCAAAAAGCATAAAAGTATAAAATATTTAGGAGTAATCTCTCCACATGTATGTAAGGTAGATACACTGAACACTATAAAACATGCTGATAGAAATTAAAGATCTAACTAAATCAGGGACATACCATCTTCAAGTCTCAGAACACTAGTATTGTTAAGATGCCTGTTCTCCTCAAACTGATCTACAGATTCAGTGTAATCCTAATAAAAATCATAGCACACTTTTTAAATTATTTTTTTAATTTGAGTTCAATTTGCCAACATATAGCATATCACCCAGTGCTCATCCCGTCAAGTGCCCCCCTCAGTGCCCATCACCCAGTCACCCCAACCCCCTACCCACCTCCCTTTCCACTACCCTTTGGTTGTTTCCCAGAGTTAGGAGTCTCTCATGTTCTGTCACCCTCACTGATATTTCCTACTCATTTTCTCTCCTTTCCCCTTTATTCCCTTTCAACTGTTTTTTTATATTCCCTAAATGAATGAGACCATATAATGTTTGTCCTTCTCCAATTGACTTATTTCACTCAGCATAATACCCTTCAGTTCCGGGTGGCTCAGCAGTTTAGCACTGCCTTTGGCCCATGGCATGGTCCAGGAGACCCCGGATCGAGTCCCATATCGGGCTCCCTGTATGGAGCCTGCTTCTCTCTCTGCCTGTGTCTCTGTGCCTCTCTCTCTCTCTCCCTGTGTGTGTCTCTCGTGAATAAATAAATAAAATCTTTAAAAAATAAAAATATCCTTCAGTTCCATCCACGCCGAAGCAAATGGTGAGTATTTGTCGTCTCTAATGGCTGAGTAATATTCCATTGTATATATACACCACATCTTCTTTATCCATTCATCTTTCGATGGACACCGAGGCTCCTTCCACAGTTTGGCTATTGTGGACATTGCTGCAATAAACATTGGGGTGCAGGTGTTCCAGCATTTCACAGCATCTGTATTCTTGGGGTAAATCACCAGCAGTGCAATTGCTGGGTTGTAAGGCAGTTCTATTTTTACTCTTTGAGAAACCTCCACACAGTTTTCCAGAGTGGCTGTACAAGTTCACATTCCCATCAACAGTGCAAGAGGGTTCCCCTTTCTCCACATCCTCTCCAACATTTGTTGTTTCCTGTCTTGTTAATTTTCACCATTGTCACTGGTGTGAGGTGGTATCTCATTGTGGTTTTGATTTGTATTTCCTTGATGGCAAGAGATGAAAGATCTAAATGTGAGAGAAGAATCCATCAAAATCTTAGAGAACACAGGCAACACCCTTTTTGAACTTGGCCACGGCAACTTCTTGCAAGATACATCTATGGCAAGGGAAACAAAAGCAAAAATAAACTATTGGGACTTCATCAACATAAAAAGCTTCTACACAGCAAAAGGAACAGTCAACAAAACTAAAAGACAACCTACAGAATAGGAGAAGATATTTGCAAATGACATATCAGATAAAGGGTTAGTATCTAAGATCTATAAACAACTTATTAAACTCAACAGCAAACAAACAAACAATCCAATCATGAAATGGGCAAAAGACATGAACAGAAATTTCACAGAGGAAGACATAGACATGGCCAACAAGCACATGACACGTTTTGTTTTTTAAGAAACTGAGAGGCTGGCAGCCGAGATGGCTCAGCGATTTAGCGCCGCCTTCAGTCCAGGGCATGATCCTGGAGATCTGGGGATCAAGTCCTGTGTCGGGCTGCCTGCTCTGCCTCTGTGTGTGTGTGTGTGTGTGTGTGTGTGTGTGTGTGTGTGTGTGTCTCATGAATAAATAAAATAAAAATAAAATATTTTTTTAAAAATGAAAGAAACTGAGAGGCTGATTCTAAAATTCATGTTATTATATGTTGGCAAATTGAATTTAAATTTTAAAAATGTAAAAAATAAAATAAAATTCATGTTGAAATGCAAAGGACCTAGATTATAAAAACAACTTTGAAAAAGAACAAATTTTATTGTGCTACTTGCAACAACATGGATGGACCCAGAGGTTATTATGCTAAGTGAAATAAGTCAGACTAAGACAGACAAATACCATATGATTTCACTAATATGTAGATTCTAAAAAAGCAAATGAATAAACAAAAAGCAGAATCAGACCTATAAATTCAAAGAACAAACTGATGGTTGCCAGAGGGGAGAGGGCTACAGGATGTGCAAAATGGGTGGAGGAGAATGGGAGATATAGGCATCCAGTTATGAAATGGGAATAAAAGGCATAGCATAGGAAATATAGTTGATGGCTTTGTAAAGTGTTATGGTGACAGATGTAGCTATACTTGTGATGAGTATAGCATAATATGTAAACTTCTCGAGCCACGATGTTGTACATCTGAAATTAATGTAACATTGTGTATCAACTACTCAATTAAAAAAAAGAATGACGTTAGAGGATCAAAAGAGAAAGAAAACATATGTCCAAATGAAGACTCATATACAAATATTCATAGCAGCTTTATTTATAAGAGTCTTAAAGTGGAAACAACCTAAATCCCATGACCAGGTAAATGGATAGAACAAATTGTGGTATATTCATATAATGGAATATTAGTCAATTATTTAAAAAAGAAGGAAGTATTCATATATGCAATAAATGGATAAATCTAAAAATAATTATTTTACAGGAATCAAGACACACAAAATGTACACTGTGTATTCGATTCACATAAAATTATAGGAAAAGAAAACTAACCCATAGTGACAGAAGATCAGTAGTTGCCTGGGAATGGGGTAGGGTGATGTAGAGAGAAAGAGGCTGGGATCCCTGGGTGGCGCAGCGGTTTGGCGCCTGCCCTTGGCCCAGGGCGCGATCCTGAAGACCCGGGATCGAATCCCACATCGGGCTCCCAGTGCATGGAGCCTGCTTCTCCCTCTGCCTGTGTCTCTGCCTCTCTCTCTTTCTCTCTCTGTGACTATCATAAATAAATAAAAATTTAAAAAAAAATTTAAAAAAAAAAAAAAGAAAGAGGCTGAAGAGAGGTAGATGGAACATTAACCAGGGGCACAAAGAATGTTTTTAAGGTGATGAATATGTTCATTATCTTGACTATACTATTGGATTCACAGAAATATACATATATCAAAACCTATCAGAGCACATACTTCCAATATGCAGTGTATTGTATGTCGACCATATATCAATAAAGAATTTTACATGTTTATATATTCATAATTTTATGCAATTAAATAAATCAGGTGAAAGATTCCTACAATTGTGTTCTTGTAGCATTAGCAGATCCACACTATGTGTTATCAGATTGGTCCATGCTACATATAACCAAAATGGAAATAATCACTTCTAATGAAGTATATCCAAATATTTAGGGAAAGGTGATGTTCCATTTCCTTTTAAAGTATGGAAATAAAAAAAATAAAAAAATAAAGTATGGAAATAAAAAATTCTATTCTGGGAAAATAATCATAATGATATTTAAGAGTAACTGCTTATTTTAGGGAATGTAGCTAAGTATCATTATAAGAGGGCAAATCCTACGGTAATTTTTTTTTTAAATATTAAGTTCTAGGGGCACCTGGGTGGCTCAGTCAGTTAAGCGTCTGACTTTTGGTTTCAGCTGGGGTCCTGGTCTTGGGGTCCTAGAATTGAGCCCCACATCAGGCTCTATGTTCAGTGCAGAGTCTGTCAATCTCCCTCTGTTCTACCCCTGCTCTCTCTCTCTCTGGAATAAGTGAATAAAATCTTAATAATAATAATAATTTCTAGTCACTGGTAACTTTAACACTTGAAAAATATCTGGCTCTTTAAAAAATTTCATTATATAATGGGAAAAAATCATGAGCACCAGGGAAGAATCTATATTACAATGTCAAATCACCAGGAGTATCTAACAACTGCATGTTTCCACACTCATCTGAAAGACCTGGGAATTGATGATTATTATTTATATGGTAAGAATAACTTAGGTATATTTATTGCAAATTTATGTTAAAGACCAAGTAAGTTCCTTCCTAAACTGGATGATTCATTGCTTTTCAGGGGAAAAAAGTGTCTCTATGATGGGCCTCAAGGGCTACTACACAGCCTATAGCTGCTGATCAAATAAAATCCTACCTTCTAAACCTCTTCTCCCATGATGAGATCAAAGCAGCTTCTCTACTTTTAGACTAGTTTGTGAACCTCACAGAAGCTATTCCACAACAATCTTTTGTTCAGATATGTGAACTCACTTCAGCCAGGATTTATATGCAAGCAGGGATGTGAAGTGTTAAGGACTCATGAGAACCGCTGCCCTTGAATCTGGAGTAGAAGCTTCAGCAGCCCTCATGACTTGATCCTCAGAATCTGCCTCCTTCTGATACGAATTTGGCCACCACCATGAAGGGCTACACAGGGAGAGATAGATCCAGCAATCACTGTATTTTCCTGGAGTAACTATATGCCTAATACAATACTATATCCCCTTTCACCAAAATCAAAACACTTTCACTCTTCAGACCACCACCACTAGCTGCCTGTGATCACCCTTCCAGTGGAGCAAGTCTGGGGAAATGAGCAACCAAATTAGCAATAAATACACAAGATGGTAATACCTGGTGTTGGAGGAATAAAGGGGAAATAGACTCTCACATACAGTGTTATGTCAAATGGGCATATCTCTTTTGTAAGGTCCATGTTATTACAGCTGAATAATTTGAATGGCCTTTGATACAGAAGTCCCATTTCCCCTAACAAGAGTTTCAAGTGAGAGTTTAGAAAAGGATTTCAAAAAAAAAAAAAAAAGAAAGAAAGAAAAGGATTTCAAGGTGATTCTGACCTGTGTCCAGGTTCAGGGGCCCTATCTAAGGGGGCAGATAAACGAGCTACATGAGTTATCTGATCTGGGGGGGTATGGACACCTAATATTTATGCAGCATTTAGTTAAGCAGGGCCTATAGATAGGTTATTCATGTTGTTTGCTAGATTTAGTCTTCACCACAAATTTGCTACGAGGTATTGCTATCCTCTCTTCATCGATGTTTGCAACTCCAAGCATGCATTCATAACCAGAGACAGTTGACAAGGAAGATAAACGTCCAGGATCCCCACTCAGCCTCCACTAACATGGGGGAGGTGGGTGCACATGGGAGTGGAAGGGAAGGGGTGCCTTGTTACTGCTTGGTAGAAGTAGAGTTTCACTTGCCACCAGGCCTCCACTGACACCACTCTGGCAGATGGGGAAGATACTTCCTTACTGTCTTCCATGTGGTCTCCCCAGACACTGTGGAGGGGAGGAGGCTTCCTCCTCGTGAAACTTCCAACATGCCAGTCAGCTTACTGAACCAGCCCGGAGAAGAAAGGAAGGTACCTCATTATCACTGAGTGTGGGTAGAAGGTAGGCTCCCACATGGTCTCCACTGCTTATTTCCCCCACACTGGAATGAAAGTCATTGCTCTACATGCAGTCTTCTTTCATATCCTCCAAGGGTGAGAGATGGGTGCCTAGTTACAATCATGTGGGCATGGAATCTATGCTCCCCACTCAGCCTTTGTTGGCATGGTGGAGGTAGAGCTGTGCTTCATTATGTGGTGTTAGAGCACTTGTTGACTAAAAACTTTCTTTCTTGCTAGGTTTCCCCTGTTCTGGTTCTTTGTCCAGGGAAAAGATTTTCTTGGGTCTCTTCTTGTCTTTCTTGTTGGCATTTTTTGTTCCCTACTCCTCCAGCACCCAGTCTGGGATATATGAGGCAAGATACAACCAATAGAATTCACTGTGTGTCATTACTTGGGTCCCAAAGTCCCAAACCAGTCTGCCTTTTTCCTCTCTACCTCTCAGAGCCTTATATTTGTTGCTCATACAATATCCAGAGATTTCAGCTGCACCTAGCAGGAGTAACAGGGTCCCCAAAATAGAAGTCCTTGTACTTTTAATACAAATAAAACGTTTTTTTAAATATTGATAGTAATTTATTCTTTTTTTAATAGACCTATTTTTTTAAAGTTTTATTTATTTTTTTTAATTTATTTTTTATTGGTGTTCAATTTACCAACATACAGAATAACCCCCAGTGCCCGTCACCCATTCACTCCCACCCCCCGCCCTCCTCCCCTTCTACCACCCCTAGTTCATTTCCCAGAGTTAGCAGTCTTTACGTTCTGTCTCCCTTTCTGATATTTCCCACACATTTCTTCTCCCTTTCCTTATACTCCCTTTCACTATTATTTATATTCCCCAAATGAATGAGAACATATAATGTTTGTCCGTCTCCGATTGACTTACTTCACTCAGCATAATACCCTCCAGTTCCATCCACGTTGAAGCAAATGGTGGGTATTTGTCATTTCTAATAGCTGAGTAATATTCCATTGTATACATAAACCACATCTTTTTTATCCACTCATATTTCGATGGACACCGAGGCTCCTTCCACAGCTTGGCTACTGTGGCCATTGCTGCTATAAACATCGGGGTGCAGGTGTCCCTGCGTTTCATTGCATCTGTATCTTTGGGGTAAATCCCCAACAGTGCAATTGCTGGGTCGTAGGGCAGGTCTATTTTTAACTCTTTGAGGAACCTCCACACAGTTTTCCACAGTGGCTGCACCAGTTCACATTCCCACCAACAGTGTATGAGGGTTCCCTTTTCTCCGCATCCTCTCCAACATTTGTTGTTTCCTGCCTTGTTAATTTTCCCCATTCTCACTGGTGTGAGGTGGTATCTCATTGTGGTTTTGATTTGTATTTCCCTGATGGCAAGTGATGCAGAGCATTTTCTCATGTGCATGTTGGCCATGTCTATGTCTTCCTCTGTGAGATTTCTCTTCATGTCTTTTGCCCATTTCATGATTGGATTGTTTGTTTCTTTGGTGTTGAGTTTAATAAGTTCTTTATAGATCTTGGAAACTAGCCCTTTATCTGATATGTCATTTGCAAATATCTTCTCCCATTCTGTAGGTTGTCTTTTAGTTTTGTGACTGTATCCTTTGCTATGCAAAAGCTTCTTATCTTGATGAAGTCCCAATAGTTCATTTTTGCTTTTGTTTCTTTTGCCTTCGTGAATGTATCTTGCAAGAAGTTACTGTGGCTGAGTTCAAAAAGGGTGTTGCCTGTATTCTTCTCTAGGATTTTGATGGAATCTTGTCTCACATTTAGATCTTTCATCCATTTTGAGTTTATCTTTGTGTATGGTGAAAGAGAGTGGTCTAGTTTCATTCTTCTGCATGTGGATGTCCAATTTTCCCAGCACCATTTATTGAAGAGACTGTCTTTTTTCCAGTGGATAGTCTTTCCTCCTTTATCAAATATTATTAGTTGACCATAAAGTTCAGGGTCCACTTCTGGGTTCTCTATTCTGTTCCATTGATCTATGTGTCTGTTTTTGTGCCAGTACCACACTGTCTTGATGACCACAGCTTTGTAGTACAACCTGAAATCTGGCATTGTGATGCCCCCAGATATGGTTTTCTTTTTTAATATTCCCCTGGCTATTCGGGGTCTTTTCTGATTCCACACAAATCTTAAAATAATTTGTTCTAACTCTCTGAAGAAAGTCCATGGTATTTTGATAGGGATTGCATTAAACGTGTATATTGCCCTGGGTAACATTGACATTTTCACAATATTAATTCTGCCAATCCATGAGCATGGAATATTTTTCCATCTCTTTGTGTCTTCCTCAATTTCTTTCAGAAGTGTTCTATAGTTTTGAGGGTATAGATCCTTTACATCTTTGGTTAGGTTTATTCCTAGGTATCTTCTGCTTTTGGGTGCAATTGTAAATGGGATTGACTCCTTAATTTCTCTTTCTTCAGTCTCATTGTTAGTGTATAGAAATGCCACTGATTTCTGGGCATTGATTTTGTATCCTGCCACGCTACCGAATTGCTGTATGAGTTCTAGCAATCTTGGGGTGGAGACTTTTGGGTTTTCTATGTAGAGTATCATGTCATCGGCGAAGAGGGAGAGTTTGACTTCTTCTTTGCCAATTTGAATGCCTTTAATGTCTTTTTGTTGTCTGATTGCTGAGGCTAGGACTTCCAGTACTATGTTTAATAGCAGTGGTGAGAGTGGACATCCCTGTCTTGTTCCTGATCTTAGGGGAAAGGTTCCCAGTGCTTCCCCATTGAGAATGATATTTGCTGTGGGTGTTTCATAGATGGCTTTTAAGATGTTGAGGAATGTTCCCTCTATCCCTACACTCTGAAGAGTTTTGATCAGAAATGGATGCTGTTTTTTGTCAAATGCTTTTTCTGCATATAATGAGAGGATCATATGGTTCTTGGTTTTTCTCTTGCTGATATGATGAATCACATTGATTGTTTTACGAGTGTTGAACCAGCCTTGTGTCCAGGGGATAAATCCTACTCGGTCATGGTGAATAATTTTCTTAATGTGCTGTTGGATCCTATTGGCTAGTATCTTGTTGAGAATTTTTGCATCCATGTTCATCAGGGATATTGGTCTGTAATTCTCCTTTTTGGTGGGGTCTTTGTCTGATTTTGGAATTAAGGTGATGCTGGCCTCATAGAACGAATTTGGAAGTACTCCATCTCTTTCTATCTTTCCAAACAGCTTTAGTAGAATAGGTATGATTTCTTCTTTAAACGTTTGATAGAATTCCCCTGGGAAGCCATCTGGCCCTGGACTCTTGTGTCTTGGGAGGTTTTTGATGACTGCTTCAATTTCCTCCCTGGTTATTGGCCTGTTCAGGTTTTCTATTTCTTCCAGTTCCAGCTTTGGTAGTTTGTGGCTTCCCAGGAATGCGTCCATTTCTGCTAGATTGCCTAATTTACTGGCGTATAGCTGTTCATAATATTTTTTTTAAAATCGTTTGTATTTCCTTGGTGTTGGTAGTGATCTCTCCTTTCTCATTCATGATTTTATTAATTTGAGTCTTCTCTCTCTTCTTTTTAATAAGGCTGGCTAATGGTTTATCTATCTTATTAATTCTTTCAAAGAACCAACTCCTGGTTCTGTTGATCTGTTCCACAGTTCTTCTGGTCTCGATTTCATTGAGTTCTGCTCGAATCTTTATTAACTCTCGTTTTCTCCTGGGTGTAGGATCTATCTGCTGTTTTTTCTCTAGCTCCTTTATGTGTAATGTTAGCGTTTGCATTTGAGTTGTTTCCAGTTTTTGTATGGATGCTTGTATTGCGATGTATTTCCCCCTTAGGACTGCTTTTGCTGCATCCCAAAGATTTTGAACGGTTGTATCTTCATTCTCATTAGTTTACATGAATCTTTTTAATTCTTCCTTAATTTCCTGGTTGACCCTTTCATCTTTTAGCAGGATGGTCCTTAACCTCCACGTGTTTGAGGTCCTTCCAAACTTCTTGTTGTGATTTAGTTCTAATTTCAAGGCATTATGGTCTGAGAATATGCAGGGGACGATCCCAATCTTTTGGTATCGGTTCAGACCCGATTTGTGACCCAGTATGTGGTCTATTCTGGAGAAAGTTCCATGTGCACTTGAGAAGAATGTGTATTCAGTTAAGCTTGGATGTAAAGTTCTGTAGATATCTGTGAAATCCATCTGGTCCAGTGTATCATTAAAGCTCTCGTTTCTTTGGAGATGTTGTGCTTAGAAGACTTGTCGAGTATAGAAAGAAAGATTGAAGTCACCAAGTATAAGTGTATTATTATCTAAATATTTCTTCACTTTGGTTATTAATTGATTTATATATTTGGCTGTTCCCACATTCGGGGCATATATGTTGAGGATTGTTAAGTCCTCTTGTTGGATAGATCCTTTAAGTATGAGATAGTATCCCTCTTCATCTCTCACTACAGTCTTCAGGGTAAATTTTAGTTTATCTGATATAAGGATGGCTACCCCTGCTTTCTTTTGAGGACCATTCGAATGGTAAATGGTTCTCCAACCTTTTATTTTCAGGCTGTAGGTGTCCTTCTGTCTAAAATGAGTCTCTTGTAGACAGCAAATAGATGGGTCCTGCTTTTTTATCCAGTCTGAAACCCTGCGCCTTTTGATGGGGTCATTAAGCCCTTTCACGTTCAGATTTACTATTGAGAGATATGAGTTTAGTGTCATCATGATATCTATTCAGTCCTTGTTTTTGTGCATTGTTCCACTGAACTTCTTCTTAAAGGGGAATTTTAAGAGTCCCCCTTAAAATTTCTTGCAGAGCTGGTTTGGAGGTCATATATTCTTTCAGTTCCTGCCTGTCTTGGAAGCTCTTTCTCTCTCCTTCCATTCTGAATGAGAGCCTTGCTGGATAAAGTATTCTTGGTTGCATGTTCTTCTCATTTAGGACCCTGAATATATCCTGCCAGCCCTTTCTGGCCTGCCAGGTCTCTGTGGAGAGGTCTGCTGTTACACTAATACTCCTCCCCATAAAAGTCAGGGATTTCTTGTCTCTTGCTGCTTTAAGGATCTTCTCTTTATCTTTGCAATTTGCAAGCTTCACTATTAAATGTCGAGGTGTTGAACGGTTTTTATTGATTTTAGGGGGGGATCTCTCTATTTCCTGGATCTGAATGCCTGTTTCCCTTCCCAGATTAGGAAAGTTTTCAGCTAGAATTTGTTCAAAAACATATTCAGGCCCTCTGTCCCTTTCGGCGCCCTCGGGAACCCCCATTAAACGTAGGTTTTTCTTCCTCAGGCTGTCGTTTATTTCCCTTAATCTATCTTCATGGTCTTTTAATTGTTTGTCTCTATTTTCCTCAGTTTCCCTCTTTGCCATCAACTTGTCTTCTATGTCACTCACTCGTTCTTCCACCTCGTTAACCCTCGTCATTAGGACTTCTAGTTTGGATTGCATCTCATTCAATTGATTTTTAATTTCTGCCTGATTAGCTCTAAATTCTGCTGCCATGAAGTCTCTTCAGTCCTTTATGCTTTTTTCTAGAGCCACCAGTAGTTGTATAATAGTGCTTCTGAATTGGCTTTCTGACATTGAATTGTAATCCATTTGTTACTCTGTGGGAGAGAGGACTGTTTCTGATTCTTTCTTTTGAGGTGAGGTTTTCCTTCTAGTCATTTTGCTCAGTGCAGAGTGGCCAAAAAGCAAGTTGTATTGGGAAAAGGAGAAAAAGAGAGGAGAGAAAGAAGGAAAGAAAAGAGAAAGAGAAAAAATAGGGAAGAAAAAAGAAAAAAAATAAGAAAAAGAGAAAGAAAAAGAAAGAACGGGGGGGGAAAGGGTGGGGGAAGCAAACAAATCAAAAAGCAAAACAAACAAAACAAAACAAAACAAAACAAAAAACAAAAAACCCACGGGGGAGTATCTTCTGATTCTGTATACTTTAAGTCCCTTGACTTCCCCTGGAACTTGTCCGTCTAGCTGGTCTTCTGGGGGAGGGGCCTGTTTGCTGATTTTCAGGTGTTAGCACTTGGGGGAGCTGCTGTGCCCCTGCCTGGTGCAGGGCTCAGTGGGGGTTGTTTACCCCGTGAGGCCCCAGGAGCAACAGCCCTAGTGGCAGGGCCAGCTCTGGAAACCTGGATTCAGCTCCCGCAGGAACTCTGGAGCTCTCCCTCTGCAGGGCCTGGAGCCTCCGGGGCGGGGCCGCTGATCTGCTCAGCTCGGGGCAGGAGCGTCCTTGCTGTCCTGGGCCCTCCCGGCCTCTGCCTGTCCCGGGGGAGGCCGGATCCTGGGCTGTGTCCCCGTGCCCTGTGCTCCCGGTATGCGCTGTTGGATTCGCGCTCCCGAGTCCCCGCAGCCCCCTCCGCGGAGCCGCCGCCCGAGCCCCCCAAGCTGCTCCGGGTCCCGCCGTGCGCGCTGCAGCCCTTAGGGAGCTCGGCGCACTCTCCTGGGCGCGCAGTTGCTCTATTACTGTCCCAGGGAGCCCGAGGGCATCCCCGCCCTCCTGGGGTCCTGCTCTAACTCCCTGCGAGCCCCTTTCCGCCCGGGAAGGTTGGTGCAGCTCCTGCGTCTCCGGGACGGGGCTCTCCTGTCCTGGGGACACTCGCCCCGGCCTTAGCCGGGCTCTTCACGGGGCCCCTCCCCCTTGGAGGCCTTTTGTTTCTTTATTTCTTTTTCCCCCCGTCTTCCTACCTTGATAGAAGCGCGAACTCTTCTTACTGTAGCATTCCAGCTGTTCTCTCTTTAATTCTCAGGCCGAATTCATAGTTTTTCAGGATAATTTGAAGGTTCTCTAGGTAATTTGGTTGGGACTGGTGATTTGGAGACCCTACTCTTCTGCCATCTTGCCCCTCCCTCCTCAAATAAAACATTTTTATATTTGTGTTTCCCCTTTCCTAGATAAAAGGTATCATGTTATTTACATCTTTAAATACACTGACTTGGGGCACCTGGGTGGCTCAGTGGTTGAGCGTCTCCCTTTGGCTCAGGTTGTGATCCTGGGGTCCTGGGATCAAGTCCCACATCAGGCCTCCCACAGGGAGCCTGCTTCTCCCTCTGCCTGTATCTCTGCCCACCCCCCTCATGAATAAATAAATCTTTATTTTCTTTTACATAAATCTTTAAAAAAATAAACACACAGACTTTTTCACTTAACATTATGTTCTGGAGATCCCTCCACAGGCCTATGTGGAAACATTCATCATTCTTTACACCATACTTAGTGTATGCTTTGTATGACTGTGTGACAGTTTATTCATACATTACACAATTGATGAATATTTAAGTCGTTCCCATTCTTTTGCTATTCAAATAGTATCAGAGTGAATATCTATATTTATTATATCAAAAATCTTTTTGTGGGATGCCTGGATGGCTCAGCGGTTGAGCATCTGCCTTCGGCTCAGGTTCTGATCTGGGGATCCAGGATTGAGTCCCACATGAGGCTTCCAATGGAGAGTCTGCTCCTCCCCCCTGCCTGTGCCTCTGCCTCTCCCTCTCTGTATCTCATGAATAAATAAATAAAATCTTTAAAAAAATCTTTTTGTGTCATTTCCAGTATGTCTTTAGAACATTTCTGGAAATAGGGTTTCTGAGTCAAAAAGTAAGGCTGTATATAAAATTGCTAGATATTTTCAAACTCCTCACCATAATGATTATATTAGTGCAATAAATTACCACATATCCAGTGTCATTATATAGAAATATTTTCTCACAGTTCTGGAGGCTAAAAGTCCAAAATTAGTTTCACTGGGCCAAAATCAAGGTGCTAGCAGTGGCTTCACTCCTAGAGACTCTAGGGGAACTTCCCTGTCTCCTTCAACTTTTGATATCTACCAACATTCTCTAGCTGTGACTTCATGACTCCAACCTCTGCATCCTTGGTCACATTGCCTTCCCTTCTTCTGTCTGTGTCAACTCTCCTTCTGCCTCTCTCTTATGAAGACACTTGAGTTTGCATTTAGGGCTCATTTTGATAATCCAGGATAACTTCTGCATTAGGTTGTTCCCATTCTTTTACTATTCAAATAATGCCAGAGTGAATAGCTATATTTATTACTATATCTAAAATCATCAACTTACTTACATCTGCAAAGAACCTTTTCCATATAAGCTATATTTATAGGCTCCACAGATTAGGATCTAGTATCTTTGGGGACCACTACTAAGCCTACCCCAGTGATTATACCATTTTGCCCCCCTGTGAGCATGGTGTGAAAAAAACATGTCAGGACATGTTCTTCCACATTCTCACCAACTAAGTAAAGTGACAAAACATTTGTATCTTTGCTAACCTAATAGTTAAGAAACAATATATTAGTGTAGTTTTAATTGCATCTCTCTTAATGCAAGCTGGAGACTTTTCATATCTTTAAAGACAACTTTTCTGTTAACTGTTAATTTCTTACGTCTTTGATAGGGCTGTTGTTTTTTCATGCCTCTATGTTGATAATTTAAATAGGAGGGATATCAATTCTTTGTTTTTTTTATTTTTTATTTTTTTTATTTTTATTTTTTATTTATGATAGTCACACAGAGAGAGAGAGAGAGACAGGCAGAGGGAGAAGCAGGCTCCATGCACCGGGAGCCCGACGTGGGATTCGATCCCGGGTCTCCAGGATCGCGCCCTGGGCCAAAGGCAGGTGCCAAACCACTGCGCCACCCAGGGATCCCCTCAATTCTTTGTTAAAGATGTTAGCTGCAAATGTTTTTTCCAGTGTCTTTAATTGGCTAGCATGTTTTTGCCATGCAGAGTTGTCATTGTTTTTATGTTGTCAAATATATCAATCTTTTTCCTTAATGCTTCTGGATATTGTTTTATATTGAGGAAACTTTCTTCCTCTTCCAGGTTATAGAATAATTCACCTATATTTTCTTCTAATACTTGCATGGGTTTTTTTTTTTTCACATTTCATTCAGAACCATTTGGAAATTATCCTCCTGTTTTAAGATAGAGAAATGGGCCCCTCTGTATTTTTTAACTTCTAGTTATTTAGCTATATCAATACCACTTCTTAATCATCCATTGTATCTTCACTTATTTGAAATGCTGCTTTAGTCATATTCTAATTTTTTTAATGTTATTGGGCTTATGTCACTATTTTCTATGGCTAAATTAATCTTTCTGTCAATTCATGGGCCAATAAAAATTAAAAGGATCTTTTATCTCCACTCACATAGAGCTTTTTCTTCAACACAGGAGGCTACACTTTCTGTCCAAAGGTACTCAGTATCTTGGAAATGTCCCCTTCCACCCAGAATTCCAGAAGGCTCTGGTTGGTTTGTGCCACAGCCTCTCCCTCCCACCTTCCTGCTCAGGGAAGTTCCATGTGCAGTTCACATTTTTGTCACAAGATGGCACTAACTCACCACCATCATTAAACCTCTACAAAGAAAAGTCATCTAAGAGCGAAAAAACCCCACAATGCCCTCTCATTTAAAATACAGCCTTTGAACCCCTGTTCAGAATGATTCTGATTCTGTCTGAGAAAACAGAATGGGTGTAAAATATTCTAAAAACATATACTCAAAAAAAAATAAAAAAACATATACTCTGGGGACTGCAGATGATGAAACACTAGGTGACAGTAGCATGCCTTGGCAGTGGACAACACATGAAGAGGCACGTGGGGAAGGAGGGACTGAGAGGACCAGGCATCCGTGCAGGGTCTGGACAGCTGCGTGCTGTGTCATGGATAGATGACAGATGGGGTGGGAGAAGGTCTGGGTGGCCTGTACAAGGGCGGGATAGTGGAGGATGAATACCTTGCTCTCTGGAAGAGATCTTCTACAGTGTGGACACATCAACCCACGTTGGGGAGGGAAGAAAAACATCAATGAACATGAAGTAGATTTAGGATCAACTGTGGATGGAATTGCTTTAATATTCATATTAATTTTCCAAACAGAATTGGTGTGTCTTACCATCTGATATTTCTTCTCTTTTACTAAATGCACTCCTTTCCTTAAAGAAGAAAAAATTGGAGATGGATGCCACCAGGTAGCCAGATCCAGAATGTCAGTTCTGAGAGTCTCAAACCTGTGAGCTCAGCAAGAGGAAGAAAGGGATGGAAGTCTGTATCTTGGTATAATGGTTTCAGCCAGAGTTTAATGGAATTTTTTACCCACTAGCAGCCATCCAGCTATACCATCATCATTTTCTAAGTTGTCTAAACCTGAAATTGGCTGTCCAGCTTTGGTTTGAACTGGAGATAAAGCTGCACTTGTGAATATGAGTATTTTGGGTGATACAGCAAGAAGAGACCTATAAACACACATATAGGGAGAAACACTTTCAATTATATTTTTTTATATTTTTCCTACTTGAATACATGTGTACATTACTTTTCTAAATCTCTTCATAAGTATATTCTGCTTTCAAATCTTCATCAAAATACTATTTTCCTGAGTACAGTATCTCAAACAACATATGAAAGTACATTTATAAACTGAAATTGTCTTGCATCCCTCACCAGCCACACTCCTACCCCGTCTCAAAGGGGTCTGTTGTCATAGAATGGTGCCTTCTCTCCAGAGGTGTCCCTGTGGATGAAGGGTATGTGAAAATAGACAATTGCACACATAAATACACACAGGGTCTTTTCAAAAAAAGGAATCACATTTCTCATCTTTTGCATACTATATTTTCCATTCAATATGAATCTAAGCATTTATACTTGGATCTTACTAATGTTTGTGGTTTGGGCATATTTTGACATTTATTGTTCACTTATAACTTTACATGAATTTGCTGTTTAAATTACAAGCCAATTTTTGTTTGTTACTGTGTTTCACAAACTATGGATACTAATCCAGTAGATGAGTTATAGTTTGCAAATGATTTCTCCCTTGTTTTCACACAATTCTTAGTATATTCTCCATTTAGAATGTGTTTTAAATTTCAATAATATCATAATTGCTGACAATTCTAAAATTAAGTGAGTAATACACAGAGACCATGTAAGGTAGTAGCCCCTAGGATTTAAGTCATTCAGAGCCCAGGAGCATTCAAGACAAAAAGTGAAAATTTGAAAAATGATACCACAGCTGGGGTGCCTGGGTGGCTCAGTTGGTTAGGTGTCTACCTTTGGCTAGGGTCATAATCCTGGAGTCCTGAGATCAAGCCACACATCTGGCTATCTGCATGGCAGGGAGCCTGCTTCGCCCTCTCCTTCTGCCTGTCGCTCCCCCCAACCCCCGACTTGTGCTCTCTCTGTGTCAGATAAATAAAATATTTTTTAAAAGTAATACCACAGTTAGCTGTTGATCCTAAGAAAATAAGTTGTTGGGGCACCTGGATGGCTCAGTGGTTGAGCACCTGCCTTTGGCACAGGTCATGATCCTGGGGTCCCGGGATGGAGTTTTGTATCGGGATCCCCACAGGGAGCCTGCCTCTCCCTTTGCCTATGTCTCTGCCGCTCCCTCTGTGTTTCTCATGAATAAATAAATAAAATAAAATAAACAACAAAAAAAGAAAAGTTGTTTCCCTAATTTATTTAAATCTCCTTAAAGTCAGCACCCTGATTTGAATAATGTATATTTTGAATAGCTATTAAGACTAAAGGAGATTAGGGGCACCTGGGTGGCTCAGTGGTTGAGCACCTGCCTTCAGCACAGGTCGTGATCCTGGGGTCCTGGATCGAATCCCACATCAGGCTTGGGAGCCTGCTTCTCCCTCTGCCTATGTCTCTGCCTCTCTCTATGTGTCTCTCATGAATAAATGAATAAAAAATCTTTTTTAAAAAAGGAGATTAAATATAAAATGCATTTGCTTAAAGTAGCTCTGTACATATTGCTTTCCTTCCCTCTAGATCACCTGTCTGATCTGTGCTTCTGCCTTAGCCTAATTCAGCACTTTGAGGATCAGCCAACACATGTGGCCCAATACCCAGGTGCCTTAGCACAAAGGGTGAGATTTCATCTGTTATCTTCATCAGAGAGGTTGCTTAGTGAGTACCTGCAGGGCCACAATAGTAGGAGAGCTGATCCAATCAGTTCTCCAGCTCTAGAAGCCCATCTTCTAAAAGGGAGACTGCTCTGTTCTCTAGGGAGGGCACAGGATAGAACTTCATTCCCATTCTGCCACTTATCTAGAGAGGTGACTTAGGTAGTCTCTGTCAATCTGAGCTTGGTCACCTGTGAAATGAGATTTACCATACCTTCGTCATGGAGCTGTCCCAATGAATAAGAAAACCTGCCTAGAGTATACGGCATGTAGTGTGACTATTCAATGGCCATTTAAACGTAATGGACAGTAAGACTGAGGGTCAGTGCATGCTGGCTAAATGTAGGGGCTCAGCAGCCAAAGAGAATCTGTTCAAATCTTGGTCTTGTGACTTGCTAGCCCTGCCCTCAGTTCTCTGATGTTTAAAGTCAGGCAACAAAAAAGAATAATAATAAATTATAAATAAATTATAAATAAATAAAATGAGGCAACCATAGCTCCAATTCATAGGCTGTGGTGATGACTGAGTAAGTATAGGTTTATCACATACAACATTATGGGGCACAAAGGGAGTCAGTAATAATATTGACCTTTCTTATCATTATTATCAAACGAGAATGGATCATTAGAGATTTTAGGGTCACTTTTTTAAAAAGATTTTATTTATTTATTTATGAAAGACACAGAGAGAAAGAGAGGCAGAGACACAGGCAGAAGAAGAAGCAGGCTCCATGCAGGGAACCCAATGTGGGACTCAATCTTGAGACCCCGGTATCACGCCTTGAGGCGAAGGCAGACGCTCAACTGCTGAGCCACCCAGGCGTCCCTTTAAGGTCACTTTTATTATTATGTGGGCTTATATTGACTGGCCTGAATTGACTTTAATAATATGATGTTTATCATAAAAAGAGTAATTTGCATAACTATAAGTAGATGGTCATGTCATTGCTAATCTTAAAAATGCATGATTATACATGTATAGTAGAATTTCTGAAAAAATATACAAATGATCACAGTGTTTATCCATGGGAAATAGACTTTCAAAGATATTTAATGATTTTTTTCTTTGAGCATTATCTATTTTTAACTATCATAAAGGTGTATTCGTTTTGAAGGTGAAAAAATAGTAAGAATGAAAAAATATCCCTAGACCTCACCATAGGAAAGTGGCTCAGCAACAGAATGGGGAACATCACTAAACCAAGGGGATTAAGTACTAGATGGTCTCAGACCTAACTTTTGAATTTATATGACAGTATCAGGGACACTATAGATGCCTAGGGGAAGAACAAACATGCTGCTCAAATAAATCTTACATTGGAGAAGTCCTCTGATGTCTCCACTCCCCAGGACTTAGTAAAGGTCATGAGAGGAGGGATCCCTGAGTGGCTCAGCTGTTTAGTGCCTGCTTTCGGCCCAGGGCATGGTCCTGGAGTTCCGGGATCAAGTCCCGGGATCAAGTCTCACATCAGGCTCCCTGCATGGAGCTTGCTTCTCCCTCTGCCTGTGTCTCTGCCTCTCTCTCTCTCTGTGTCTCTCATGAATAAATAAATAAAATCTTTTTTAAAAAGGTCATGAGAGGAAAGTACTTTCACAGCATGCTTTTTTTCTCTTCTCTCCAAATAAAGCCCCTTGGACTGAAAGCATTCTCATGGGTCTAACCTCCCAGTTAGCCAAGCAGGGAAGCTACAGTGGAGGGAATGCAGGAGGGTACATGAGATCACCCAGTGCTCTCAACTCACAACTTCCAGAGGGGAGATGCTTTAACAGTAGGATTCAGGGGGGATACTTAGTCACAGGTTCCTTCAGCCTAAGGCCCAGCCCAACCAACACATGTGGATTAAAACATCTCTAAGGCACCTTCCTTATGCAACTAAAATAGTAAAAGGAAAGGAATATACATACACAGTCCAGCACTTGTCATAGAAATCAGCTCAAGTTCAAGTGGAATGAATTCCTCAATGAACATAGGGATGTGGATGTAGTCTGGACATAAGAAAATTATCTCCCTGCAGTCATTGTCATCTCTTACCAGGATGGCCCAGATCAGGTTCCTGATGCACAGGCCTAGATGAGTAACAGTGTAAATAAAAGCCAGAAAATTAGGCCTGGATAAAGGGAAGATGTTTCATGTTCATGAGATACCTGATAATGTTTTGGGCTAGCAGGAACCTGGGAACTCTAAGACTAAACATAGTTGATTTTAAAAGTTACTGAAAACAATATCATATCTGCCAATTCTGTTAGAGCTCCTATAGCATATAAAGTGAGAAAATGGGTGTGTCTATTTTAGAAGCTCTGTAAGAGAATACATATGGGATATATCCTTGTAACATATACATTTGCTTTCCTGCTCCTTCAAATCCCAGTGATCTCTATGAGTTGTTCAAGGTAAAGGTATCTCCTCTGTTGGGGAGAGAACAGAGGAGAGATGATACATATACGTCAAAGTTTTACAGTATTAAATGTCAGATATTTCCTGTTGGTTTGTTCATTTCTCCTCACAGCAGCTCTGTGAGGTAAGCACCAACTTGCCCACTTTACAGATGACATGCTACAGGATCACATGCATCTACTTAGAGACATCTTTCTTCATTTTCTACAAGTTATTTTTTCCCAATGAAAAGACCTAATTTTTAGAAACAGAAACAAAATGTTTTCTTCACAGATTACAAAATCAGTAACTGTGCTATGATCCCAATGCTCCTTGAAAAATATTTATAGAAAAACAATGAAAGGACATATACATCATTTTATATCCTACTTATGCCTACATCTACATATCAGGTTTATTACATGTAAATCAGATGTCTTCTGTGTGACAAGTACTGTCAGTCCAATTCCACATCTGCATCCACATCTTCCCTCTCTTGATATCTAGACTGGAGATCTAGAAATATCCATAGGCCAAAAGATGAGTATTAGTGTCCGGCCCAGGGATGGTGATGTATGACCTCAAGTGGACTCCACTCCAAGTAACCTTAGCCCAAGCTTGACTCTGAGTCAAGATGAAAACCCATCATCTGAACAGGAAATAAGTTAGTTGAGCAGTGAGGTGCTATACCCTGGGAAGCTGAGGCAACTTATAACACACCTCCTCCATTGAATAACACTCAGAGGCTACAACCTTCTCCTGAGGAGACCTCATTCCCAGAAAGAGAGTGAAAGGCAAGGTGGTTTCAGTCTTGGCTCTCTCATGGTTGCAAACTAAAGGTTTTACTTTCCCTTTCGTCTGTGGCCAAGTTATGTGGAAGACTCAGGAAATGATTTTGTGTCTCTATCACTAGGAAGATGGTCCTCTCACTGAGACCTGTGAGGGATCCATCTAAAGTGGCATGGAGTTTCCACTTCATTAAAGACCTCATTTCCCATTTGTGTGGGTCTGGACTCACATCCACAGGAAAAAGAGGAGAGATTGAGTTCTCAAAAAAACAAGCCCAAGACTGGGATCCAGACCTCACCATCTAATCCTCCTGACTTAGTGACATGGTTTTCACAGATTTCTTACAATATAGTCACCCCTCCAAATGTTCCTCCCATGCCTGACACCCTAGTATGATCTACTGCTCTTTATCTCTCTCCTATCCACAGAAGGACACCTATTGAAATATCTCTATAACCTAGAGGTGGAGGAAACTTTTCCAATTATGCCTAGATATCTAGAAGTAATTAGGGAATTAGTGATGTATGTAATTCCATTTAAAAATTAAAAATTACATGACAAAACCAAAAAAATAAACAAAGAAAAATGAAAAATTACAAACTGGAAAAAATATCTGCAACTTACATCACAGGTGGTTATAATATATATAGTCATGCAAAAACAAAGCAAAAATACTCCCCAAAAAACACCAGGAAAGAAAAAGGGGCAATTCATACAAAAAAAGTATTTCACCCAAAAAAGTACCTTAATCTTGTAAAAATTGCTCAGCCTAACTCATGATAAGAAATTCAGAGAAAAAAAATCCTACTGCTCACTAATTAGATAGCCTGTGAGCAAATTAGCATTCCCATGCATCACTGAAAGTAATATAAAATGGTTCAAACCTTGTGGATGGGATTTGATACTATCTAGTAAAATTACATATGTATTTCCTCTTGGAATGAGTAATCTCTCTTTTAAGAATCTATCCTAAAGAAATAATACAAAAAATGAAAAAGCATAAGTACAAGATAATTCTTTAAAGAAAAATTCATAACAGTAGAAAACTACAAACGAGATAGCTGTCTACCAATAGGAGGCTGGATGAATAAGCTATGCACATCTATATCCCGGCATATGCTGCAGCTGGAAAAGCAATGAGAATTAAAGAAAAAGAAAAGCAATGAGGACTCCCTTTCTGTACTGCTATGACTATTGTTCGTTGAAAAAAGGAAGGTACAAAAAAAGTATAGAGCTGTTTCTGTCCAATACAATATTCATAGACACACAGGACTATTTATTTTTTTAAGATTTATTTATTTGAGAGAGAGAGAGAGAGCAATAGCAAGGGGAGGGGCGAGGTGGGGGGGGAGTAGACTCTCCACTGAGCATGGAGCTAGACCCTGGGGACCTGCGGTTTGATGCCAGGACCCTGAGATCATGACCTGAGCCAAAACCAAGAGTGGAACATTTATCCAACTGAGTCACCCAGGCACCCCTAAATTTAAATTAGTTATATTAAATGAAATAACAAATTCAGTTCTTCTGTTGCAGTAGCCATATTTTAGATGCTGAACACCTACATGTAGTTAGTGACTACCAAGTTGGATAGCACAGATACAGAACATTTTCATTTCTGCAGAAATTTTTATTGCAGAGCACTGGTATAGAATATCCCACCATTTACAAATGAACATGTATATAATGACATATATTCCCATAAAAATATAATACATATTTACAGGCACCAGGTAGTAAAAAGGACAATCAACAGTGACCAACCCAATAGCAATGAGCATCTCTAGTTCCCAGACTGAATCCTCTAAAAAAAATATTTCCCCCTAAAAGAACCAGACTTCCTTTAAAAAACAGCTAATTCCAGGGGCTGAGTAGGGACTGTACCAGATGACCCTGGACTAAACAGTTCAAAGTAGAAAGCATATCAAAGACACAAAAGCCAACACAAAGGGACTCCCACAAACCTAAGACCAATTGAAAACTGAAAACATTAATGGCCGCAGTAGATTACAGGCTCAAGTATATAAACATCTAGAGCTCATGATGACACTCTTAAAGAAAAACAAAAAACACAAGAACAAACTCATAGTTCATCTTTGGAGGATCCAAAGGAAACAATTCATTATTTTAAAAGTGGAAATAGTGCAAAAGAAGTAAGCATTCATCCTTCCCTTCTGTCTGGACCACACTCAATGTAATCATGTAGTTGATAAGAGGAAGTTTGTTTTATAGAAGAATTCTAACTAATAAATGCAGAAGAAATTAAAGAATTAAAACATCATTCTTTACATCTGTTAAAGACATGTAAACTGGGGTCCCTGGGTGGCGCAGCGGTTTGGCGCCTGCCTTTGGCCCAGGGCACAATCCTGGAGACCCCGGATCGAATCCCACATTGGGCTCCTGGTGCATGGAGCCTGCTTCTCCCTCTGCCTCTCTCTCTCTCTCTCTATCATAAATAAATAAAAGTTAAAAAAATTTTAAAGACCTGTAAACCTACACAATTATCTTTAAGAAGCTACCAAAAACCTGAGGTGGATTGGAAATTTAATAATGGGTAGATCATGCTGACAATGCCTGACAGACAGCACATGGACTAGAGAGGAAAGTGAGTGGAATGGAAAGCACATTAAACAGGGGAATGGGTGAGCGTGCTTGCCTGTCCTCACTCAGGTTACTGGAAGCTGTACAGTAACACTGTGCCTCTTCCCCAGCTCCATTCCACAGCCCCCTCCCGCACACAGCAGTGAAACTGAAGCTCGCACATCATGGAAATGTGGGCTCATCCCTGCTTGCTGTTCTATGTCCAAGTATTCTATCTGATAGTCATGCTATGATGTTCATGTCACAGGCATTACATTGACAGAATGGAGGGGGCCAAATTAGAATGAGGAACTAACATTTTGAGGGCCTACTAGATGCCAGATGCTATAGGATGTTATTTTCCTACTTTTTTCTTTAAATCTTCAAAGCAATGTAATTGAGGGAAAATGTAATCTGAGGAACATAATTACCTCCTTTCTGTGACTGGGAGATACTCAAGCTCACAGAATAAGTCCATGCTCAAAGAATTCTAGGGAGGTGACAGACATAGAAGCCAAATTGAAGTGACAAACACTGGCCATTTCTGTGACTATGTGACCAACAAAATAAATAATTATAATGTTAAATGGTAACCCTTTCAGCAAAATAGGAATCTATGAGTCATAGTAAATAAATGGATGAATAAATAAATAAAAGTATAGGGGAGAGTGGGACACTCTACCCAACATTTGAATATCAATTAATAAATCTAAAAGGAATGACAGAATTATAAAAGCAACACTTAACAACTATCATAGTAATGAGTGATTTAAGCAAGAATCATAAACAGATTTTCAGGCTGTACCAAGTCCCACAGCAGTCAGAATCACCATGGTAACCATGCTGGCCAAGGAAAGCTAGGAAAAAACATATAGCAGTCATCTTGATTTGTCTCCTAACATGTGCTAGGAACTGAGGAGGATTGACATAATTGATAGTAACTTACCACACATACTCCTCACAATAAATATTCCTCCCAGCTTCAACAATACACTCATATACACATGTGTGTGCACACACACAGAGTTATACATACTCTCTCCCTCTTTTTCTTACCACCCAAGAGCCCAGGAATTCATTGAGGTAGATTTATTTGGAGATAAAGAAGAAAAATTTCACAATTCAAATTTAACCATATATAAAGTTGAATGCTACGAATCTATTTAATTTTAGTAACTGATTTTCTGGAGATGACCTATAGAATTTTCTCTGGAACATTTTTCTCCCTAGTTTAAGTACTTTGCCAGTAATACCTAAAAGCCAATATGGAAATCTAGGCAAATGAATATCATGATGGTAAACTTTATGCATCAACTTGGCAGGGCTAAAATGATCAAATATTTTATCAAACATAATTCTGCTTGTTTCTGTGAGACTACTTTTGAATGAGATAGACATTTTAAATGGGTAATCTTTCAGTAAAGCAGCAAGCCATATGGTGGGTGGGTGGTCCTCATTCAATCCCTTGAAGGTCTGAAAAACATAAAGGGCTGATCTTCCCTGAGCCAGAGGGAATTCTGCCAGGAGACTTGCATTTGGAATTTATCCACAACATCAGCATCTTGTGTTTCTCTAGCTGACAGCCTTCAGACTCCAGCTGTAACTCATTCCGGAGTCTCTAGCCTGCCAGCCTCCCCTATCAGATTTTGGACCTGCCAAGCCTCCACAATCTCATGAGTCAATTCCTTAAAATAAATCTCTCTATATAAATATGCTATGGTTCTGTTCCTCTGGAGAACACTGACTAATACAGGTGTTAAGCATCAAGTATTTTTTCTGTCCCAGAGTAACTTGTGCTTTCAACAGAAAAAAATCCTGGCAACATTTGGCTACTGGCAACGCAGTGAAAATATAATACTTGAAAAGTGTAGGGCAGCCCGGTTGGCTCAGCGGTTTAGCGCCGCCTTCAGCCCAGGGCGTGATCCTGGAGTCCCATGTCGGGCTCCCGGCATGGAGCCTGCTTCTCCCTCTGCCTGTGTCTCTGCCTCTCTCTCTCTCTCTCTCTCTCTCTCTCTCTCTCTCTCTCTCATAACTAAATAAAATCTTTTTAAAAATCCTTGAAAAGTGAAATAAAAAGATTACCATTGAGGGGTGCCTGAGTGGTTCAGTCTGTTTAGCATCTGCCTTTGGCTCAGGTCATGATCCCAGGGTCCATAGGATGGAGCACAGCATTGGGCTCCCTGATCAGCGGGAAGTCTGCTTCTCCCTCTTCCTCTTCTCCTCCCCCTGGCTTGTGCTCTCTCACGCTTTCTCTTCACCCTCTCTCTTAAATGAATAAATAAAATCTTTAAAAAAATATATTACCATTGAGACAACCTACTGAATGAAAGAAGATATTTGCACATAATATATCTGATAGGGAGTTAATATCCAAAATATCTAAAGAACTTATACAATTCAACAGCAAAACAAAACAAAACAAAACAAAACAAAAACAAATCAACTAAGAAAAGGGTAGAGGACCTGAAAAGACATTTTTCAGAAGAAGACATACAGATGACCAACAGACACACAAACAGATACTTAAAATCATTAATCATCAGGGAAATGCAAATCAAAATCACAATTTGGTGTCCTCACATCCATCAGAATTCCTGGTATCAAAAAAAAAAAAAAACCAAGAAATAACAAGTGTTGACAAGGATATGGAGAAAAAGGAATCTTGGTGCACTGTCGGTGGGAATGTAAATTGGTGCAGCCACTGTAGAAAACAGTATGGAGGCTCCTCAAAAAATTAAAAACAGAAAAAAAAAATTAAAAACAGAACCTCCATATAATCTAGTAATTCCACTACTGGTTATTTATGCCCCCTAATAGAAACACTAATTTGAAAAGATATGCATCTCTATATTTACTACAGCATTACTTACAATAGCCAAGATATGAAAGCAACCTCAGTGTTCACTGATAGATGAATGGATAAAGAAGATGTGGTATACAGAAACATGCACACAAATACACACTCAATGGAATATTACTTGGCCATAAAAAAGAATGAGATCTTGTCATTTGTCACAACATGGATGGACCTACAGAATATTATGCTAAGTAAAATAAGTCAGAGGAAGATAAATAACATATGACTTCACTTATATATGGAAAATAAAAAAAATGAACAAAGCATAAACAGACCCATAAATACAAAGAAAAAACTGGTGGTTTCCAGAGGGAAGAGGGATGAGGGGCTAGGCAAAATTGGTTAAAAGAAATACTGCTACTGACACACCATCAGAAAGTATGAACTAAACTACACAGAGGTAATCTATGTAGTACAGCTATGTCCATAGATGTGTAAGGACCATACTCTGAACAGTTCAAAACATGGCTGAGACAAATTAAAGCCTACACAAAGGAAGGACATATCTTCTTCAGGAGTCAGAAGACTCAGTATTGTTAAGATATCTATTCTCATGGTGATCTATAGATTCGATGCAATTGTAAAAAATCCTAGCATACATTTTTTTAGAAGAAATTGGTAGGCATTTTCTTTTTTGTTTTTGTTTGTTTGTTTTTTGTTTTGGTTTTTGTTTTTGTTTTTGTTTTTGTTTTGGCAGGCATTTTCTAAACGTCATGTGTTAATGCGAAAAAGAGGAGTTAGAAAATAAGTGCTACATTATGTCAAGACTCATTATGAATCTAAAGCAATCAATATAGTGTGATATTAGGACAAAGGTAGAAATATATAGCAAAGCAAGAAAATGAAGAATCCACAAATACCCACACATATATAGATAACTGCTTTTTCACTAACCTACAAAGGCAATTCAGTGAAGAAAGAATAGTCTTTTCAACAAATGGTTCTGGGACAAGTATGTATCCATATACTCAAACATAAACTGTGATCTATATATGGTACCATATGCAAAAGTGAACTCAAAATGAATCACTAATAAAATTACAAGAGCTAAAACCATAAAACTTCTAGAAGGGAACACAAAAAAATTCTTATGGCCATAGGTTAAGAGAAGATTTCCTAGATATGATATCAAAAGCAAAATCAAAACCATAAATGAAAAATTAGACATCCTCAAAATTAAAAACTTATGTTCTTTCATTTTTTTTTTAATTTTTATTTATTTATGATAGTCACACAGAGAGAGAGAGAGAGGCAGAGTCACAGGCAGAGGGAGAAGCAGGCTCCATGCACCGGGAGCCCGACATGGGATTCAATCCCGGGTCTCCAGGATTGTGCCCTGGGCCAAAGGCAGGCGCTAAACCGCTGCGCCACCCAGGGATCCCCAAAACTTATGTTCTTTCAAAGACATTGTTGAATTAAAACATGAGCTTCTGACCACAAGAAAATATTTGCAAGTCTTATCTCATAAAGGACTTGTATCCAGAATAAAAAATCTTGCAAAGTCAATAAGAAGAAAACAGACACTCCAATAAATAAGTGGGCAAAAGATACGAAACGATGCTCCACCAAAGAAGGAATACAAATGTCAAATAAGCAAATAAGGGGTGCCTTGGTGGCTCAGTCAGTTAAACATCTGCCTTCAGCTCAGGTCATGATCCCAGAGTTAGAGCCCCACTCTGGGATCAGGCTCTCTGTTCTGAGGGGAGCCTGATTCTTCCTCTCCCTCTGCCCGCCACTCTCCCTGCTTGTGCTCTCTGTCAAATAAATCAATAAAGTCTTTTTTTAAAAAGCTAATGAAAAAATAGTGAAAGGGAATAAAGGGGAAAGGAGAAAAAATGAGTGGGAAATATCAGAAAAGGAGACAGAACATGAAAGACTCCTAACTCTGGGAAACGAACTAGGGGTAGTGGAAGGGGAGGTGGGTGGGGGGTGGGGTGACTCGGTGACAGGCATCGAGGTGGGCACTTGACGGGATGAGCACTGGGTGTTATTCTATATGTTGGCAAATTGAACACCAATAAAAATAAATTTGTAAGTAAAAATTAATTAATTAATTAATGAAAAGATGTTGAACATCACTAGTCATTAGGGAAATGTAATCTCACTATACCCCTCTGAAAATGGTTAAAATAAAAACAGTGACCATACCAAGTTCTGACAGAGTTGTGGAGGATGGAACACTCATACACTACTGGTGACAATGAAACATTGTGCAACCATGTTGGGAAAACAGTTTAGCACTCTTACAAAGTTAATTTTACAAATTCTCTAGGTAAACACACCTCAGTATTAGAGAAATAAAACATATGTCCAAGCAAAGACTTATACCCAAATACTCATAGCAGCTTTATTTATACAACTGAAAATAATCCAAATATCCAATACCAGGTGAACAGATAGAACAAATAGTGGTATATCCATAAAGTGAAATATTAGACAACAAAAAAGAAGGAAATATTAACACGTGTAACAAATGGATAAATCTAGAAATAATTAGGTTGAAGGAAAGAAGATTAGCATAAAAGAATACACAATATATGATTATATCCACATAAAATTATAGGGTAAGAAAACTAATCCATAGTACAGAAGATGAGTGGTTGCCTGGAAATGTGGTAGAGTAACAAGGAGAAAAAGACTGGAGAGAGATGGATGGGGCATTACAAAGGGGTATGAAGAAGCTTTTTAAGGTGATGATATTATCTTGACTGTAGTATGGATTTACAGGTGTATACATATTAAAACTATTAAAGCAAAAACTTTAAATATGTAGAGTATATTGCATGTTAATAATACCCTGAATAAAGTATTTGTAGAGTATTTATATATTCATAATTCTATGATGCAATTAATTAGATGAAAGATTCCCTGGGGATCCCTGGGTGGCGCAGCGGTTTAGCGCTTGCCTTTGGCCCAGGGCGCGATCCTGGAGACCCAGGATCGAATCCCACGTCGGGCTCCCGGTGCATGGAGCCTGCTTCTCCCTCTGCCTGTGTCTCTGCCTCTCTCTCTCTCTCTCTGTGACTATCATAAATAAATAAAAAATTAAAAAAAAAGAAAGATTCCCACCATTATATTCTTACAGTATTAACAAATCCACACTATGTCTTGTCAAATTGGTCCACGGTACATAGAACCAAAATAGAGGGGTGCCTGGGTGGCTAAGTTGGTTAAGAGTCTGCCTTCAGCTCAGATCATGATCCCAGGGTCCTGGGATCGAGCCCCACATCAAGCTCCCTGATTAGCGGGAAACCTGCTTCTCCTCCTCCCTGCTCATGCTCTCTCTTGCTATCTCTATTGTTATCTCTCTCTCTTTCTCAAATAAATAAATAAATAAAATCTTTTTTTAAAAAAAGAACTAAAACAGAAATAATCAGTTCCTATGAAATATATCCAAATATTAAGAGAAAGTTGATGTTCATTTCCTCCCAAAATTCAAAAAAAAGTATTATATATTAGGAAACTGATCATAGTGATATTTAAGAGTAACTGGTTATTTTAGGGAACATGGCACTGCTAAGTATCATTATAATAGGGCAAACTATAGGATAACAAATAATTGTTAAAATATTAATTTCTAGGGGCACCCACCTGGCTAAGTCAGTGGAGCAAGCAACTCCTGATCTTGGGGTGATGAGTTCCAGCCCCAGTTTGGGTTTGGAGCCTCCTTACAAAGCAAAATAGGGGCACCTGGGTGGCTCAGTCTGTTAAGCATACAACTCTTGACTTTGGCTCAAGTCATGATCTCAGGCTCATGAGATCAAGCCCCATATTAGGCTCCACACTAGGAGTGGGGCCTGCTTAAGATTCTCTCTCTCCTTCTGCCCTTCCCCCTGTTCATGCTCTCTCTCAAAAACAAAACACATACAAAAAACAAAATATTACATTCTAGTCACTGACATTTTAAATGAACACTTGGAAAATTTCTGGATTCTGGCCCATTAAAAAGTGTCATTATATAATGGTAAAAAGTATATAGTCACCAGGGAAAAAAATCTATATTACAATGTCAAATTGCTATGAAGATCTAACAACTGCATATCTCCACACCCAGCTATGAGGTACATGGGAATTGCCAATTATTATTTATATGATGAGAAAACTACATGTTTACTTATTGCAAATGCATGTTAAAGATCAACTTCCACCCACAAGTATATGGTCAAGTAATCTTTGACAAAGCAGGAGAGAATATGCAATGGAAAAAGGCTCTTCAGCAAATGGTGTTGGGAAAACTGGACAGCTACATGCAGAAGAATGAAACTGGACCACTTTCTTTCACCATACACAAAACTAAGTTCAAAATGGATGAAAGACCTAATTGTGAGACAGGAAACTATGAAAATCTTAGAGAACACAGGTAGCAACCTCTTTGACCTTGGCTGTAGCAACTTCTTACTAGACACATCTCCAGAGGCAAGAGAAACAAGAGCAAAAGTGAACTATTAGGACTTCATAAAGATAAAAAGCTGAAGTGAAGGAAACAATCAAACTAAAAGGTGGCCTACGGAATGGAAGAAGGTATTTGCAAATTACATTTCTGATGAAGTGTTAGTATCCAAATCTGTAAAGAAATAATCAAACTCCACACCCAAAAAACAAATAATCCAGCTAAGAAATGGGCAGAAGACATGAATAGACAATTTTCCAAAGAAGACATTCAGATGGACAACAGACACATGAAAAGATGCTCAACATCACTCATCAGCAGGAAAATGCAAATCAAAATTACACTGAGGGACACCTGGGTGGCTCAGTGGTTGCACGTCTGCCTTTGGCTAAGGGCATGATCCCAGGGTCCTGGGATCGAGTCCCACACCAGGCTCCTCGCAGAGAGCCTACTTCTCCCTCTGCCTATGTCTCTGCCTCTCTCTGTGTGTCTCTCATGAGTAAATACATTAAAATCTTTTAAAAAACTATAGGCACGCCTGTGTGTCTCAACGGTTGAGGGTCTGCCTTCAGCTCAGGGTGTGATCCCAGAGTTCTGGGATCAAGTCCCACATCGGGCTCCCTTCGAAGAGCCTGCTTCTCCCTCTGCCTATGTCTCTGCCTTATCCCTGTGTCTCTCATGAATAATTAAATAAAATCTTTTTTAAAGACAAAAATAAAAATAAACTAAAATAAATTTTAAAAAGCTATAATAAGATATCACTTCACACCAGTCAGAATGGCTACAATTAACAACACAGGAATCAGTAGATGTTGGTGAGCATACAGAGAAAGGGAAATCCTCTTACACTTTTGGTGGGAATGCAAATTGGTACAGCCCCTCTGGAAAATAGGATGGAAGTTCCTCAAAATTAGAACTACCCTGAGATTCAGCAATTGCACTACTAGGTATTTACCCAAAGGATACAAAAATACAGATTTGAAGAGGTACATGCACCTCAATGTTTATAGCAGCATTATCAACACTAACCAAACTATAGATAAAACCCAAATGTCTATCAACTGACAATGGATAGAGATGTGACATACTCATACAGTGGAATATTACTCAGCCGTCAAAAAGAATGAAATCTTGCCATTTGCAATGGCATGGATGGAGCTACAATGTATTATGCTAAGCAAAATAAGTCAGAGAAAGACAAATACAATATGATTTTACTCATATGTAGAATTTAAGAAACAAAGCAGATGAACATAGAGGAAGGGGAGAAAAAGAGAGGGGGAAGCAAACCATAAGAGACTCTTAAGGACAGAAAACAAACTGAGGGTTGTTGGAGGGCTGTGGGTCGGGGGTGGGCTAAATGGGTGATGAGTATTAAGGAAAACACTTGTTATGATGAGGACTGGGTGTTGTATGTAAGTGATGAATCACTAAATTCTACTCCTGAAATCAATATTACACTATATGTTAACAACTGGAATTTAAATAAAAATTTGAAAAAAAAGACCAACTTCCTTTACCAACTAGACAATTATGTTTCAGGAAAAAAAGGCTTCCCTAAGATGAACCTCAATAGTTGCTACACAGCATGTAGACACTGAAGGAATAAAATTCCACCTGCTAAACCACTTCTCCCACAATGAGATCAAAATAGCTCTCTATTTTTAGACTAGTCTATGAACCTCACAAGAGCTATTCCACATCACACTTCTGTTCAAATCTATGAACAAACTTGAGCCAGGCATCAATTTCCACCAGGAGAGTGAAGTGTTGGAGTCTTCTGAGGACTGCTGTTCTTGAATCTGGAGTAGAAGCTTCAGCAGCTATCAAGACACAAATCCTCAGAACCTGCCTTCTTCAAGCACCTGATGTGAGTTGGGCCACCGGCATGAAGAGCTACACAGGGAGAGACGGATCAGGAATCACTATGATTTACTGGCGTATTTGTTCAGCACCATGCCAGGCCCTGGGTTAGTGGCAATCACACTAACACAACTGGATCGTGATCATAACAACCACGATTTAATGGGCTTCTCACAGAGCCTTTTTCTCCTCCTTTCCTGGTTTATCCTCCAACAACAAAGTTGAAAAGGAGTAAGAATTCACCTGAATTCATATCGACATTCATGATTCCACAGCAACCTCGGGGCCATGGGCTTGCTCGTGTGTATCAGTGACTGTTCTCAGTGATCCTGTGGGTGAAGCATTCTCATGCCATTTTACAGATGGGTCAAACAAGAAGTCTCAAGAAAATATTTGCCAACATATAACATATCACCCAGTGCACATCCCCTCAAGTGCCCCCCTCAGTGCCCAGCCCGTCACCTCACCCCATCCCCCTCCCACCTTCCTTTCCACTACCTTACCACTACTTATTTGTTTCCCAGAGTTAGGTGTCTCCCATGTTTTGTAACCTTCACTGATATTTTCATTCATTTTCTCTCCTTTCCCCTTTATTCCCTTTCACTATTTTTTTATATTCCCCAAATGAATGAGACCATATAATGTTTGTCCTTCTCCGATTGACTTATTTCACTCAGCATAGTACCCTCCAGTTCCATCCACGTCAAAGCAAATGGTGGGTATGCACCGTTTCTAATGGCTGAGTAATATTCCATTGTATATACAGACTACATCTTCGTTATCTATTCATCTTTCTTTTTTTTAATTTTTTATTTATTTATGATAGTCACAGAGAAAGAGAGAGAGAGAGAGGCAGAGACACAGGCAGAGGGAGAAGCAGGTTCCATGCACCGGGAGCCTGATGTGGGATTCGATCCAGGGTCTCCAGTATCGCGCCCTGGGCCAAAGGCAGGCGCCAAACCGCTGCACCACCCAGGGATCCCTCTATTCATCTTTCGATGGACACTGAGGCTCCTTCCACAGTTTGGCTATTGTGGACATTGCTGCTATAAACATTGGGGTGCAGGTGTCCTGCCATTTCACTGCATCTGTATCTTTGGGATAAATCCTCAGCAGTGCAATTGCTGGGTCATAGGGCTTCTATTTTTAACTCTTTGAGGAACCTCCACACAGTTTTCCAGAGTGGCTGTACCAGTTCACATTCTCACCAACAGTGCAGGAGGGTTCCCTTTTCTCCGCATCCTCTCCAACATTTGTGGTTTCCTGCCTTGTTAATTTTCTCCATTCTCACTGGTGTGAGGTGGTATCTCATTGTGGTTTTGATTTGTATTTCCCTGATGGCAAGGGATGTGGAGCATTTTCTCATGGGCTTGTTGGCCATGTCTATGTCTTCCTCTGTGAGATTTCTGTTCATGTCTTTTGTCCATTTCAGGATTGGATTGTTTCTTGGGTGTTGAATTTAATAAGTTATCTATAGGTCTAGGATACTAGCCCTTTATCTGATAGGTCATTTGCAAATATCTTCTCCCATTCTGTAGGTTGTCTTTGAGTTTTGTTGACTGTTTCTTTTGCTGTGCAGAAGCTTCTTATTTTGATGAAGTCCCAGTAATTCATTTTTGCTTTTGTTTCCCTTGCCTTCATAGATGTATCTTGCAAGAAGTTGCTGTGGCCAAGTTCAAAAAGGGTGTTGCCTGTGTTCTCCTCTAGGATTTTGATGGATTCTTGTCTCACATTTAGATCCTTTATCCATTTTGAGTTTATCTTTGTGTATAGTGTAAGAGAATGGTCCAGTTTCATTCTTCTGCATGTGTCTGTCCAGTTTTTCCAGCCATAGAACACGATTTAAATGAAAAGACAAAATGAAAACCTACAGCTATCAAAATTTCAGGGTCAGAAAACAAATTGTTGCCAGGATTGGGATGGGGAAAATGGGACTACAAAGGGAACAGGGGAATTTTTTCCAAGATGTAACTCTTGTATATATTGATTGTGGTAGTGGTTATACAACTGTATGCATTTTTCAAGACTCATGGAACTGTATACTAAAAGGATTTAATTTTTTTCTAAATTATAACCTAATGAAAATTATTTTTAAAATAGTCATTTTAAAAATGAAGAATTTAAGTGTTATTCTGTGATTCCAATGTCATATCTGAAAAATCAGTTGATGAAAAGAGCAATGTATCTATTCATGTATGTATATTTCAATATGCATAGAAAAATGAATGCCAAGTAAAATCAAATGATAGCAGTGGTTACCTTTGGGGAACAGGATGGAGAAATATTGGTCAGGAAAAAGATTTTCACTATAGCTGGAGGGCATTATAAACTACACATAAATTATTTCTATTTATAATCCATTATGAAATAGCATATGTGGAAGATATTCTGATAATAACAGTACTGAGAAGTATAAAAATGATATTCAATAAACATTTAAAACATTTGTCTAACTCTTTGTTCCACTAAAATTAATGTAGGAATGATAACTAGCTTCTTCTTGTTTATAATAGAAAAAATGCAAAAAATAGAATGTTCAGTGGATACAACTAAAATTTAAATAAATGTGATCTATATTCCTTCTTTTTTTTATTCCTTCTGAATTATAATTCATTAAGGGAAAATGTTATGCCCTGAGTGAATAATAATAATCTATTTTTTAAGATTATTTACTTATTGATGAGATACACAGAGAGAGAGGCAGAGACATAGACAAAGGGAGAAGCAGGTTCCCTGCAAGGAGCCCAATGTGGAATTCGATCCAGGAGCCCCTGGAGCCCGGGATCACACCCTAAGCCAAAGGCAGATGCTCAACCACTGAGCCACCCAGGCATCCCAATAATATCTTTTAAAGAACATCAAATGATCAGGACCTGAGTCTGAGTATTATAATAACAGAAAAAAATGTCAAAAAAATAATAAAGAAAATAAAATAAAGAAAAAAATGTCAAAGAGGAATATGGGTCTCTTGTCATGAACATAAGAATTTCTAGATGTTTCAGGAGTGCCTGGATGGTTCAGATGGTTCAGCCTCAAACTCTTTTTTTTTAAATTATTTTTATTTTTATTTATTTATGATAGTCACAGAGAGAGAGGCAGAGACATAGGCAGAGGGAGAAGCAGGCTCCATGCACTGGGAGCCCGACGTGGGATTCAATCCCAGGTCTCCAGGATCGTGCCCTGGGCCAAAGGCAGGCGCTAAACCGCTGCACCACCCAGGGATCCCCAGCCTCAAACTCTTGATTTCAGTTCAGGTCATGATCTCAGGGTCCCGGGCTTAAGCCCCACTTCAGGCTTTGCACTCAACAGGGAGTCTGTTTGGGAATTCTCCCTCTCCTTTTCCCTCTGCCTCGGCCTCTGCCCCTCCCCACCTCTCTCTCTCTGTCTCTCTCAAATAAATAAATGAATCTTTTTTTGAAAAAGGAATTTCTAGGTCTTTCAGACCCAGAAAAGGAAAGTGGACTGTGTGTCTCAATGACCTTTTTCTTCCCTTAGCAAGAGTTATAAACTATTGAAGGATCAGCTGCCCCCCAACCCTCTTTACCTTGTGTAATACATTCACAGGGGTGGGAGAATCAGGAGTCTCACTTCCTAGCCCAAGTCCTGTCTTATGTCATCATCAGTCACTATCCATACATCAGGTTTCCAAAGTAACAAGGACACAGTCCTGTCACCTCAGCAACAGAGGCTCCATCCACAAGGCTGCTTTTCTGACTGCTCCACTCTGTTTGCAAGGAAGTGAGATATTTCTACTTTCAGAGTGCGACACCTTCCTGGCTACAAGAAGCAAGTAGACTCTCACCCGGTTGTAAACTGTCCATTGCCTTCCCAGAGCTCTGCAGGTAAAATGCAAACTCCTGACCGCGGCCTAGAGAACTCTGTGTGCTTTGGCCCCTGCCTTCCTTACTAGTTCTGGGACCACTCCTTCTCTCACACTCACTCTGCTACACTGGCCTCACTCCATTACAAAAAGGCTAAACTGCTTCCTACCACAGGGCCTTTGCACATGCTACCCTTGCTGCCTGGGATTCTCTCCCACCCTAGCTCTCTCCTGCTCACACTTCAGGTTACCCTTTAAATGTAATTTCTCAGAGAAGATTTCTTTACTTTCTTAACATCTAAATAATATTCTTAACATCTTAACATTCTTAACATCTAAATAATGTTGTTCTTTCACAGGATACTGATTTTGTACCATGAAGGCCATTTGAGCAAAAGTGCTTGACAAAAAGGGAAAAAATACAAATAAAGTAGATGGCATAGTCCCTGGAATATAGTTGTTACTCTATCCAGGTACCATACCCTCTTTGACCTGGCTCCCTGGTACAATTATCTTTGATAGCTGAGGAGAGAAGAGAAGAGATGACTCACCGAAGGTCCTGTCAACAGTGAAGGCTCAGGCACTGAGACTCAGGCAGCACTTCTGACTTTTGCTTCAGTGTCCCTCCCTATAAATCCACAGTCAGCAAATGCCTCCTCTTTCTGGAGCTCCAAGAAGGTCCCAGCCTCCCAGCTCATGAATACACCTGAATTGAACCTACTAGACCCAAAAAGGCATAATCATTCAGTAGAAAATGCTAAGTCTTTTTCTCCCACCCCACTCCATCAGACAATTCATTCTATAGCATTCTTTGTCACAGAAATGACTCTAAATCTCTTATATAATGTAGCTGAAGGTGTCTGTTTTTCTTTTAGCATTCTCAAAATTCTCTCTAAGACATAGTGACAATCTTGAGGAAAATGAAATTTCTCTTAAGGAAGGGAAAAGATGGAATGAGAAGGAAACCAATATTTGCTATCAGTCTCTTCCATATATTTTAGATAATCTGTTTGGTATCAGGATATGCTTTTACGGATTATAAGAGTGAGGCTCAGAGAAGTTAAAGTACAGGCCAGAGTCACACAACTATTAAGATAAAGAAATGCTATCATAATCCAGATGTGCTTGATTCAAAGTCCTGTGTTTGGAACCAGGCACTTCACTTCCTCTTTAGATGGAAAAAGCAGAGTAATGGGGACTCATACACATTTTGTTGGATTGTAACCTTATATCAACTTACAGAGCAATTTGATCATATCTAGCAGTTTGTGCCTATCTGATGATACCTCAAATGGACCCATAAGTAAATACTCAGAGCCACTGTCAGGTGTGCCCAAGGAGGCCTATACAGGAAAGGCCTTTATACCACCCTTTTTAAAAGCACAAATCTGAAAATAACTTAAACATTCATTAACAGATTATTCTGGATAAATAAATCATGGTACAACCATACAGTGAAATACAACATACCAGTCCAAAACAAAATGTAGATGAATCTCAGAAACAAAATATGTGATGGAACCTGCAAGCTATACAATGATACCTAGGTAAACCCATGTAGATATGTGACCCAAACTCAAATTTGTCTGTATACCCAATATGCAGTATGCCAATATTTGAGACAGCAGTTTTGAAGTAAAGAAAACTTTATTATCAGAAGGGCAGCCCAATGAGAAGGCAGGGGATCATTCCTAAAGCTGCCTTGCCCCAAGACTAGGGACAGCTAATAGGATGGTAGAGGATTTCTTGAAACTTTGGGTGGGGGGACCTTGAAACAATCTAGAGGTAAGCACTTTTCCAGACAATGAGGTGATATTTGGGACCTGGTATGATCAGATTCAAAAAGAAAGATGTTGCTGTCCAGTCCCCACTAGGTTTCTATGATCAGTGGGTAAACAGGCATTAGGGGTAAAAAGGCAAAATTAATGATCATGAATGATATTGAGAGGTGAATAAAGCATATGTAGGGAACAAAACAATGTGGAGCTAAGTTAATAATGGAACTAATGTAACTATAGTTTTGCTTATGCTTTCAGAACAGGTCTAGGAACTAAACATCAGGCCTCACATATAGTGAGGAATATGACTATCCTATGAAGTTCTATTAAAATATAGATGTTTAGGACATACCCTAGACTTAACAAATCTTTCTCTTTATTTGACATCCCCTTGAAGTATATTCTTACTGCATGCTTGGTATATTCATGGTATATTGTGTATGTTATGTCCTGGGATTATTATATATCTTTGTTTTTGAGAGAGAGAGAGAACTCATGTGCTAGCAGGAGTGGGGGTATGGGGGAGGAGCAGAAGGAAAGAGAATCCCAAGTAGGCTCTATACCCAGCATGGTGCCCAACATGGGCTTGATCTCACAACCCTGAGATCATGACCTGAGCTGAAATCAAAAGTCAGATACTTAATGACTGAGTCACCTAGGTGCCCTGGTTTATTATATATCTTGAATTTTTTTTAATTTCCCTTTTAAAAATTATGTTCATCTATTTTTTGCAAATCAGATGTAATATTCATTGTCTTCATTGAAAATATGCATAATAATGATCCTTAAACACATTTTGTCTAAAACTTTGTGGATTGTCTTTTTTATCATTGTTTTGCATGCCATAGAAACAAAATTTCCTTGTCAATTATATTATTCTTGTTATAAGCTCCTCAACTTTTTCACTTTCGAAAATTACCATCAATAAGTTCACCACAGGGATATCTGGGTGACTCAGTTGGTTGAGCATCCAACTCTTGGTTTTAGCTTAGGTCCTGATCTTAGCCCTGCATCAGGCCTCTATGCTCAGTGTGGAGTCAGCCTAGGGTTCTCTCTGTCCCATCTCCCTCTGCCCCTCACCCCACTTGTGCTCTCTCTAAAATAAATAAAATCTTTAAAAAAAATAAATAAAATAAATTAACCACAGCTATTTTAAGCTTCTGTAATCTATTCCAATTCTGACACGATTCCCATGTTTTTCCACACCATGAAACAGTTTTCCAACATCAGCTGGGTGTCCTACATTTCAATAAATTCTGACACTATCTACCTAGAGTAGATACCACTAACTTCAGACATCAATCTCAAGTCCAGGTTTTCACCTATGCCTCTGACTGATAAGCTATAAATTTGAAAGTTCCAATCACCCCCACCTTGGGTTTGATTAATTTGCTACCATGGATCACAGAAATCAGAGAAACATTTTATTTACTTATTTTACTCACTCATTGTACTTACTATATTGCTGGTTTAATATAAAAAGATATAACTCTTCCAAATTCCAGATGGAATAGATGCATAAAGGAAGGTATAGGGAAAAGGGTGCATAGCTTTCATACCATCTACAAGTGTACCACCTTCCCCAAATCACCATGTGTTCACCAACACAGAATGGCTCTGGGCCCCATGTTTTTGGGTTTTTATGGAGGGTTCATTATGTAAGCATGATTGATTAAATCATTGACCGTTGCTTATTTTAAGTGGTTTTTTTTTCCAGTAATTTCTATGCACAATGTGGAACTTGAACTCATGACCCCAAGATCGAAAATCTCTTGCCCTGAGACACCTGGGTGGCTCAGTGGTTGAGCATCTGCCTTTGGCTTAGGGCGTGATCCCAGGATCCTTGGGATGGAGTCCCACATCAGGTTCCTTGCAGGGAGCCTGCTTCTCCCTCTGCCTCTGCCTCTCTCTCTGTCTCTCATGAATAAATAAATAAAATCTAAAAAAAAAAATCTCTTGCCCTACTGACTGAGCCAGCCAGGAGCTCCTGCAAATGGTTATTGAACTCTGTATCCAGCCCGTCTCCCTTCCACAAAGGGTAGTGTGGGATAGGACAGAAAGTTCCAACTCTCTAATTGCAAGATTGTTTCCACTACAAACCAGCCCAATCTTAGGTTACCTCAGGCCTTTACAAATTGCCTCATTAGCATAACAAAAGATAATATTATTGCTCTCTTCACTTAGGAAATTCTAAGTGTTTTTGGAGCTCTGTGCTAGGAACAGAGACAAAGACCAAATATATATTTCTTATTATAAACCAAAATGTCATATCTATAAATAGGGTTTTTTAAATAAATAGGTTTTGTTTTACTGTGATGCTTGCCCAAAGTCCCTGAAATCAGCTACATGACAGAGTTTATGTCTTTGGGAAAGAAGAACTGCTTCAGAACGCTGTGGAAATCGATGTCAATACAAAGAGGTTGAGAATTTGTCTAGTAAAGAAATCAATGAGTGAGCCCTTTACATTATTTACATATATATTAAAAGGATGAGTAGCCAAAGGTTCCTCTTACCTTAGCATTGGGGGAAAAATGCAAAAGGAGCCAGAAGACTGCAACATGGATTATAGGACACCCTATTTCTGGGGAGTCAATACTGTCCTGGAGCGAAACAGTTTTATGGCCTATAGTACCTCAAAAAAGAGAGGCAGAAAGACTTACACTTCATCAGATTCCAGGAAGCAACAAGAAGCTCTTATGATAACTT
Organism: Canis lupus baileyi; assembly: GCF_048164855.1. Lineage (NCBI taxonomy): Eukaryota > Metazoa > Chordata > Mammalia > Carnivora > Canidae > Canis > Canis lupus. Next base: position 47,155,460 of record NC_132876.1, on the reverse strand, counting down.
CCTGCTAGATAAGAAGGCAAGTGGGAAATGCTGTGGTAACAGCTTCTCAGAAGGCTTCCGTGCTCTCATGCTCTGGAAAACCAACAAAAGGCATTCTTTCATGACTCAGATGAGCTGAGATTCAAGTCTAGCCTACATGGCCAATGTGGACTGATGCAAAGTTGCTGTAGTGCTAGAAAGGAGATGTTTCCCCAAAAAAGACTATGCTAGGTATTTTACCCTACTGACACTTGAAAGAGTACATTTGTGGATATGGACTTCTGAAGTCTTTGCCTCAGCAACTTAAACCATACCAATGAACTTAGTCATGATTTCCAGGATGCTTTTTTCGTTCAGTAGATGGGTCCATGAGACTACTAACCCAAGATCCAGCGGAACAAGAGTTAATTATATAGGACTGAATTGACCTGATGAGGGATGATTGTAGTTTTTGTTTGGAATATTGTTTAATCTATATTCTGGGTATATAATGTGGCCCCACATCTTTCTGACATTATCTGTAACCCATAACAATTTACTACATAATGTATTTGTAAATTGAAATAAAACATTTGTTACTGACTTTTTTTCTCACTGACCCCTAACCCTCTGTAGAATTTACAAACTCTAATTGGATCTTCTTACTTTCCATTGCAATAGAATGATGTGCATAGATTCAGTAAAAATGTGTGCTCCTTGGAGCATGGTAGCAATGAAGATGATGAAGATGTCCAATAAAATAGGACATGCCCCAGACTGGAGGCTATGGCCCCATCAATTATAAGTGGAGCCTGTCAGACTACAGCATGTTTGCTGTGGGCATTGGGACATTGCTCTTAGGATACTAGAGCAAAATGAAGTGGAACCACAAAGAAAGGTGACTGCAGATTGAGGATTGGAGGCCTGTATCTTGCTGATGCCATTGTTGCAGGCAGAGAAGGGAGCCCGATGTGGGGCTCAACCCCAGGACCCCAGGACCAGAACCCCAGGACCAGGACCCCAAGACCACAACCTGAGCTCTAGGCAGATGGGTAACCAACTGAGCCATCCAGGCACCCCAATAATAAGAAGCTTTCAAAGTAAATGTGAAGGGTGGCTCAGTCAGTTGAGCATCTGCTTTGGCTTAGTCATGATACTGGGATCCTGGGATTGCCAAAGTCAAGTCCAGCTCTCTGCTCAGCGGGGAGCCTACTCCTCCTTCTCCCTCTGTTTCTCCCCCTGCTTGTGTTCTTTCTCTCTCTGTGCCAAATAAATAAATAAAATCTCTTTTTAAAAAAGTACAATGTGAAAATCCCACAGCTAACATCATACTCAATGGTGAAAGACTAAAATCTTTCCTCTAAGATCAGGAACAAAACAAGTTTGCCCATTTTTACCACTTTAATTCAACATAGTACTGAAAATTCTATCCAGGGCAATTAGGTAAGAAAAATAAATTAAAAGCCCAAATTGAAAAGGAAGAAAGATTATCCCTGTTAACAGATGACATACTCTAATATATAGAAAAATATAAAGATTCCACACAAAAAATACTGTTAGAACTAATAAACTAATTCAGCAAAGTTGTAAGATATGAAATCAATACATACAAATCAGGTATGACAGGCTTAATATTGCTAAGATGTCAATACTACTAGACATTTATACACTGAAGAATAAATCCAAAGAAAATGACCAAAGAAACACACTAACATATAAATACAAAACATTCCTAATAGAGGAAAAAATTATGTGAACTTCGTTCAATTTGCTGAATAAAAAATCTGTATAATAGGGATGCCTGGGTGGCTCAGCAGTTGGGCATCTGCCTTTGGCTCAGGGTGTGATCCTGTGTCTGGGGTTGGGTCCACATCGGGCTCCCCATAGGGAGGCTGCTTCTCTCTCTGCCTATGTCTCTGCCTCTCTCTCAGTGTCTCTCATGAATAAATAAAATATTTTTTTCAAAAAATCTATATAATAAAATACTTTGAAATTATCAAAATTATGACAGGTTTTTATAACAGTTTTGATTCTCATAGCATATAATTCATCCATTTAGAATGCCTAATTCAGTGGTTTTTAGTTATTCACAGAGTTGTGCCACCATCACCACTATGTATCTTAGAACTCTTTCATCACCCCAAAAGAAACTATATTCATTAGCAGTAACTACTCATTTTCCACTAACTTTCCCCAACCAAGCCCTAAGCAACTATTAATCTTTCTGTCTCTAAAAATATGCCTAGTCTAGACGTTTCATATTAATGGAATCATACCATATGTAGTCTTTTTAATTTTATTTTTTAGTGTAGAATGTCTGGGAAGTTACAATTATCTACCTATCTCCAGTATAATTAATGTACAGTGTTATATTAGTTTCAGATGTACAAGAGAGTGATTAAACAAATCTATACATTACTCAGTGCTCATCATGATAAGGTACTTTTAATCTCCTTTACCTGCCCAACCACCTACCTCCCCTCTGGTAACCATCAGTTTGTTCTATATATCTAAGGGTCTAGGGGTACCTGGGTGGCTCAGTTGGTTAAGTGTCTGCCTTCAGCTCAGGTCATGATCCCAAGGTCCTAGGGTTGAGCCCAGTGTCAGGCTCTCTTCTCAGCAGGAAAATCTGCTTCTCCCTCTCCCTCTGCCCCTGCTCCTGTGCGCTCTCTCTCTCTCTGGCATAAATAATTTTAAAATATTTTTAAAGTGCCTGTTTTTTGTCTTTTTGTCTTTTTTCATTTGCTTTGTTTCTTTTTTTATTTATTTTTCATGAGAGACACAGAGAGAGGCAAAGACATAGGCAGAGGGAGAAGCAGGTTCCCAGAGGGAAGCCCAATGTGGGACTCTGGGATCACGCCCTGAGTTGAAGGCAGACACTCAGTCACTGAGCCACCCAGGCGTCCCATTTGCTTTGTTTCTTAAATTCCACATATGAGTGAAATCATGATATTTAGTCTTTTCTGATTGGTTTCTTTTATCATTTTCTACAGTGCCTTCACCATTTGACATTTCCACCATCACTGTGTGATTGTTCCAATTTCTCTACATATTTGTCAACACCTATTATCTGTCTAAATAAATAAATTTATTTCTAAGTGTTTTATTTGTTTTGATGCTATTTTAAATGGAAACATTTTCTTACCTTCCATTTCAAATTTTTACTGCTAGCATATAGAAATGCAATTGATTCTTATATTGACCTGAACTCATTTATTAGTTCTCATAGCTCTTTAGTGGATTTTTTGGGATTTTTTATATATAAGGTCATGTCATCTGCAAATAAAGGAAGCTTTATTTCTTTCCCTTACAATCTGGATGCCTTTTATTTCATTGTACTTACTTATAAGTACTTGATTACGTCAGAAAATAAGAATCTTCATTTTTTAACTATTTAATTATACAAATATAATTTCCATAATAACCTATTTTTCACTACTGACCAGAGATGGATTCTTATCACATACTAAATACTTTTATACTTGGGTATGTTAGTGGGATCTCTGTGTTTTATTCCTCCTGCTATGCTTATTCCAATACCACATTGAGTTTAGCTTGTAGCTTTATAAATCATTCTGCTTCCTTGAAGTGTGAGTTCCTTTATCAGGTATAAATGAAATCCAAACTAGGTAAGATAAAGTAGCCAACACAGTGCCTGGCACTTAGGTGGTATTCTCTAGAGGGCAATACCACATCCTGTGGTTATCCTTTGTGTCCCACCACCCATAGTAATTGTGATTTATAAATAGTTAATAATTTTTACTTTTTTTTCTAGAGCCCAACATTTTAATTATTTTTCTTAACCAAACATCCAAGGATAACCAGGGTAAACAATGTATTAAGAAGATATGTAATGAAATCTGTACTGATGGACAATTGTGATATTCCATTTTTCCATTACATACAAAGCCTACATAATTGATACTGTATTCCCAGTTCCAGCAAAGAATAAACGCATAACAAACAGTTATTATGGGAATTTAAAAAATACAAAGCATTTTTTAAAACATAAGATTAGTTTTAGCACATTATTAATTCTCTCCATGGGTAAATATTAGAAGGAAATACTGAACCAAAATGTCATATTTAGGATCCCTGGGTGGCGCAGCGGTTTAGCGCCTGCCTTTGGCCCAGGGCGCGATCCTGGAGACCAGGGATCGAATCCCACATCGGGCTCCCGGTGCATGGAGCCTGCTTCTCCCTCTGCCTATGTCTCTGCCTCTCTCTCTCTCTCTCTCTGTGACTATCATAAATAAATAAAAATTTAAAAAAAATGTCATATTTATTTTATTTTATTTTATTTTATTTTATTTTATTTATTTTATTTTATTTTTCATATTTATTTTAAAACAATTTACCAGCTTACTTTTCAGAACATTTTTTTTACCATACCACTCAAGAGCAGGAAAGAGTGCATATGTCCCCAATCCCTTAAGAAATCGGTATGCATTTTCAGATAGATCAATGGTTTTCCTTAATTGTTCATGTCTTTGTTATCTTATTTTTAAAGGCCTTCTACACAAAAAGCTTAAGTGGAAACAGAGACTACTTATTCAGAACTTGTTATAACAAGGCAGTCAGCCACCATTACTTTTATTTGGCAGAGACTGGAAGTCTCTAGGGAGTGGAAAAACTTTAGCTCAAGCAAAAGAGAAGACTAAGTATTATTCTCGGATTGGAGATTGTTGGCATAGGGTTGCTAGAAGCAGGCTAAGAGAACATCTTATGTGATTGGTTTGGGGAGCATATGTGGATTTCTCTTGTTGAGAGGGGTTCAAAAAATAGGGAGGTTGTCAATCGTTGATCAGAGGCTGTGGTTTGGCTTCCTGAGGCTGCTTGCTGCAGAGGTTGCGGTTCTCAGTTCTATTGTCATGTACGATCAGGTCATTGTCTGTTGTATATTTAGTCTCTCACTTAGAAAAAAAATTGTTCTTTTATTCTGCTTCAAATATAATTTTAGTTTTAGATTTCAATAATTAGAAAATGTATGTGCGCATGTCAGGAAAAAGGAATAATTTCATTTTGAGGGGAACAGTTTCCTAATTTTTTTCTAAAGTGCAATATTCTGGGCACGTGGGTGGCTCTGTCGGTTGAGCCTCAGACTCTTGATTTCCCCTCAGGTCAGGATCTCAGGGTCCTGGGATGGAGCCCGGTAGGGGCTCCGAGCTCAACTGGGAGTCGCTGGATGCCCCTCCCCCTTTATTTCTCTAAAATAAAAAAATAAATCTTTAGAAAATAAAAGTGCAATATTCTATGTACGACATTAAAGTTCACATTCATACGATTTCATTGGCTGGCTCTAGTTCTTTCAATGGAAATTAAGAGCAACATGGTCAAGACTCCTCCCCCGCACCGCTCAACCCATTAAAAAAGCCTCTGAGGTTTTTATTAAATTTATTCCTTGGATCACCTCAAGAAGAGAAAAAGGTCAAAACTGCCCAGAGAGGTGCGGGGTGACCCGCAACGCCCCCCGCCCCGGCTGCTGGGCGGGGCGGCAGGGGGGAGGGGGGCGAGCTCCGGTGACGCGACGCTCACGTGACCAACCCGGCGCAGATCTGGGCACCAGTCCGGGAGCCCGCCCTCTTCCTTGCGGTCGGATCCGGAGCGGTTTGCTAGCTCTTAATTGTTGCTCCAGGTTCTTTCAGGTCAGTGTGAGGGCCTTCGTCGCTGCCTGCGGAACCCTGGAATGGGGGATGGGGGTGAGGCACGGACACGGAGAAGAAAAAGGGTGGGAATGGGGTCCGTGTTGAGAAAAGCTGGCGAGAGTGTAGGTAGAGATGGCGGTGGGAAAATGGCTAAAGGGTGAGCTAGCGACCAATCGGCGGAGGGTCGGAAGAGCGGACACCCCTAGTACCCGTGTCCCCTTTCTCCTCACCTCTTCGCTGCCCTCCGTCCATTTTGGAGCCGGAGCTGGTGAGCTTGGGGGCGCCCCGCCAGTGAGACAGTAAAAATAAACCCCCTTTCCCACTCCATGCGTAGAGAAAAAAAGTTGACCTCGAGAGTGGGGAGGCGAGTTGCCTCCGGGGAAGAAGGACACAGAGATCCAAAATTAGTTTGGAAAACATCCTGGTCTGGCGCCGGAGGCGTGAAAAGAAATGGCGGCTGGGGTGTGGGGGGCGGAGGAAGTGGGGGAGGGAAACGTTGGATGAGAAGGGCCGGGATTCTGGAAAGGGGCTCCGAGTCCCTGTGCATCCACCCGAATGCGCAGCCCCTGTGTCCTGTCTTATCTGCAGGTCTGCGTGTCTGTTCTCAGCACTCTGCAGGGCTAGAAAAGGACGAATCTGCTCAGAATTCCTGCAGGTCAGTGAAGAAAGGGGTCTCTGGGCAGGGATCCAGGGGGGGTGGGGAGTGTGGAGGGTAGAGCACCAGCAGAATATGGGGCACCACTGCCCACCTCCTAACACATTTATACACGCTGCTGTGCTGAACAAGCATAGAGAAAATGGCTGGGCTTGCCAGAGAAATGGTTGGCTCATGTGTGTGAGGGGAGAGGGTGGGCAGAAGGCACACGGAAAGGCCGGGCCAGGTCAGGGGAACCCTGATAAGGGGAAAGATGCCAGTACTATCCAGACCTGCATTCCACCCCCAAGCCCTGTTTCCTTGTCTCCTCTTTGTCTCCTCTTCCTCCCCACCCTAGGACAGGAAAAGGAGGGGAAATCTCAACATGGAAAAACTCTGCAATGAAAATGAAGGAATGACTGAGAACCAAGGAAAGATGGAATACAAAGAACAGCCACAGGATGTGGAAGAACCCGAAGTAGATTGTACTCTGGAAAACCAGGAAAAGTTAGAAAATGAGAGAAAGACAGAAGATGAGGAAATACTAAAGGATAAAGAAAAGTCAGAAAGTATGACAAAGCCAAAGGATGGAAAGCCAGCGGAGAACGAGGGAAAGCCAGCGGAGAGCGAGGGAAAGCCAGCGGAGAGCGAGGGGAAGCCAGCGGAGAGCGAGGGGAAGCCAGCGGAGAGCGAGGGGAAGCCAGCGGAGAGCGAGGGGAAGCCAGCGGAGAGCGAGGGAAAGCCAGTGGAGAGCGAGGGAAAGCCAAAAGAAGAAGGAAAACCGGTGAGTGAGGGAAAGCCAAAAGAAGAAGGAAAACCAGTGAGTGAGAGAAAGCCAAAAGAAGAAGGAAAACCAGTGAGTGAGGGAAAGCCAAAAGAAGAAGGAAAACCAGTGAGTGAGGGAAAGCCAAAAGAAGGAAAGCTAGTGAGTGAGGGAAAGCCAAAAGAAGAAAACTTAGAGAGTGAGGGAAAGCCAGTGAATGAGGAAAAGCCAAAAGAAGAAAAGCCAGCCATCGAACCAAGGGCTGCAGGAAAGCGCCCAGCTGGGGATGATGTACCCAGGAAGGCCAAAAGAAAAACCAACAAGGGGCTGGCTCAGTGCCTCAAGGAATATAAGGAGGCCATACACGATATGCATTTGAGCAATGAAGAGATGATAAGAGAATTTGATGAGATGGCCAGGGTAGAGGATGAGGTGAAGAAAACCAGACAGAAATTGGGGGGGTTTATGTGGATGCAAAAAAGTTTACAGGACCCCTTCCACCCGAGGGGCCCAAGGGAACTGAGGGGTGGGTGCAGGGCCCCACAGAGGGGCTTTGAAGACATTCCTTTTGTGTAGTGCCCTTGGCAGGCATTTGCCCTGTGCTTTAACCTTATGCTAATACTTGCTTTAGCTATCACTCTGTTATCCAACTGCAACCCTTGATGTTTCAGTAGATTTTTGTCCATTGCATGGAAAAATGTTTATGGCATATTGTAAAATTAAAAAGAAGAGTTTGATGAACCATATATATGGCATCAGTCCATTTTTGTAAAACTACGAAGGTATTTACTTAGTGATTTATGTACAGAGGAAACTGAAAGCTGTGTCCTGGTTATCTGTGGCTGATTTTTTTTTCTGTTCTTTTTTGTTCATTGTATATTTTCTCCTAAAAAACATAGATTACTTTCATTATGAAAACAATATATACCAAGCAATCAAAATAACTGTTCGTTTAGCTTATGAATACAGTGGAGACACCAAAAATCCTTGGTCAGTATATAAAATGTTTTGTAAAATTCATGTTTGAGACTGGAAGCTGGAAGACTCAACCTGGCCGTTACTACAGATCCATTGCTGTAACAGTCTTGTCATCTTATCAAATGGGATAATACTTGCCTTCCAGGGCTGTAGAGAAGATCAGATGAGGTAATACTAGGAGCTGTGTTGATCTGGCTCCAACTCTTAGCCTTGCAGTAGCAGAACCAGAACTCTGTCATATGTTTAGGGGAGCTATAAAAGACATCTCACTTGTGTCCAGGAGTAAGTCAGATAAAAAGTGGGTATCACTGTCCCCAGGGTAATGCCATGTCTCTTGGGCACTGTGCTCCTTCTCAGGGGCTCTGTACCCTCCTGAAGCCCCAGCTGCTACTGGTGGGCTGGAGACCACAATGGACTAAAGCAACGGTGTCTCAACAGAAAGATGGAGAATTCTCTACCTACAACAGTTACCCTAACTCAGGTGGGTATTACCCGATTGTCATAGAGCCTTGATATTTTATAAAGTTTTTAGAAAACATTCCTTTCCAGACTTTTTGTTGATTTGTGTGTGCTTTTGCATATAGCCATCTCCACTGGATTTAGATACTGGAGATTGAGCCAGAAAAATCTGACCAGATGCTGTGCTGTTCTCACCTGTTAATCTCTTGTCTACTGATACTTCTCTTAGGGAATTGTCTCAAGAAGTTTGTGTTAAGCCCTGCCCTACCATTTCAACAGATCCATCTATCTATGTGATCCCTGCCCCACCCCCAACTCTTCATTAGCCTTTTACTTTTAGTGTTTTTTAAATACACTTTCATTTTAGGAGTTATAGATTTACAGAATTATTGCAATAATAGTACAGAATTTCTGTATACTTCATACCCAGTATCCTCTATTCACATCTTATGTTAGTATGGTGCATTTGTTACAATGAACCAATATTGATACATCTTATTTAATGTCCTTTTTCTGTTCTAGGATCCTATACAGGTTACCACCTTACATTTAGTCATCTTGTCCATAGGCTCCTCTTGGCTGTGACAGTTTCTCAGACTTTCCTTGTTTTTGATGCCCTTGACACTTATGAGAAGTACTGGTCAGGCATTTTGTATAATGTCCCACAGTTTTGGTTTGCTTGATTTTTTTCTTGTGGTTACATAGGCATTAAATGCTTTTTGGGAAGAACACCAGGAAGGAAGTGCCATACTCACCACATCATGTAAAGGGTACATGTTACAGGGTGCATGGCTGGCATAGTAAAAAAATATTAAATTCTTGATCTCGAGGTCGTGAGTTCAAGCCCCATGTTGGGTGTTTTTAAAAAAAAGTACATACTATCAAAACTATCAATATTACACTGTTGATGTTAACTTTCATCACCTGGGTGAGGTAGTTTTAGGATTCTCCATGGCAAAATTACTCTTATTTCTCCCTTTCCATACTGTACTCTTTAGAAGAAAGTCACTGCATAGTTCACACTTAAGGACTGAGTGATGTTAGGTTACACCTACCTGAGAGTGAAGTATCTATAGATTTATTTGTAATTTATAAAATATTTGACTATTCTCCTATTAATGTATTTTATTTATATCAGTATGGACTCTTTTTTTTAAAAAAGGTTTTATTTTAATTCTAGTTAACATACAGCATAATATTAGTTCAGGTGTACAAATACAGTGATTGAACAGTTTGATACATCACGCTGTGGTCATCATGACAAATGCACTCTTTAATCCCCATCACCTATTTCACTCATCCCTACAGCACCCTCCCCTCTGGTAACCATTAGATTGTTCTCTATAATTAAAAGTCTGTTTCTTGCTATGTCTCTCTCTTATTTTTTTTGGTTTCTTAAGTTCCAAATATGAGTGAAAGCATATGGTATTTGTCTCTGACTTATTTCACTTAGCATTATACTCTAGGTGCAAAAGGCAAGATTTTATTGTTTTTTTATGGCTAAATAATATTCCACTGTCCCTCAAAAAGTTAAAAATATAACTACCTTATGGTCCAGTAATCAGTATTTTATAATTTTGTATTATAATCTAATACTACACATATTTTCCAACTTTGGCCATTGGGAGCTCTTTCACTTGGCTCTTGTGTTTATTTAATGTACCTCCTTCCATTACTGTGTGTGTGCATGTGTGCCCATATATGTGAGTGTTTAACACTTTCTGGCACTACAAGATGGTGTAGTCCTGTATATTTTCTGTCCAAGCCATTTCTCCAAGGGGCCTTGATACCTTTGGTTAGAGAATGGTATCAAAACCAAGATCTGGGTGCCAAGAGTACTCATTACTATTGGGGTATCATTGCTTCTAGGCCCTCGCAGCTGACAGAGCAGAGAGATCTGTTAATAAGAAATAACCCATGTGTATAGATGCATGTTTATATATGTTTCCATCTTTAATTATTTTTATATATTTATTTATATATAGAGAAAAAATTTCCCTTAGTTTTATAGACTCCACTCACCTACAAAGTTATCTGTGTCAACACCTTATTCCCCCATCCCTTTCAGTGGGGTTGTTTCATACATTTGTAATACACTTAGTTTCTGTAGGCACATTCTGCATTTTGAGAGTGCTGTAATTTATGGTATCTTTAAATTTAAAATTCCAGTTGTTCTTTGGCCAGTATATAGGAAAGCAATTGACTTCTGAATACTTCTGTATATTAGTTTTACAGCTTTACAGACCTTGTAGCCAGTTTGTCAGTGCTGTGGCATTTCTACATAGACCATCATGTCATCTGTAAAGAGACAGTATTATTTCCTCCATTCCTATCTGTATATGTTTTAGTTCCTTTTTTGTGTTACTGCACTAGCTAAGACTTCCAGGATGATGTTTAATAGGAGCAATGAGAAAAGAGTACCTAGCCTTGTTCCTGATATTAGAGTGAAGTGTTCTCCTCACCATTAAGTATGATGTTATAGATTTCTTATAGATACTCAAATTGAGGTGTTCCCTTCTGAGAACCTTTATGATAAATGGATGTTGGATTCTGTCATATACTTTTCCTGTATCAAGTGATAAGATCATATATCTTATTTAGCCTGTGTTTGTGGTGGATTATACTAATTGATTTTCAAATGTTAAATCAGTTTTGCATGCCTACAATAAATTCCACTTTTTAGGTACATAATTTTTAAAACATTGTTGCATTCAATTTTCTGATACTTTATTGAGGATTTTGTGTCTGTGTTCATGAGAGATACTGGTCTGTAGTTTTCCTTTCTTGTAATGTCTTCTGTGTGTTTTTGGAATTAGAGTAATAGTGAATTTACTTCAGAGAGTAAATCAAGCATTCTCTCTACTTCTGTTTTCTTTTTTTAAGATTTTATTTATTTATTCATGAGACACACACAGAGAGAGGCAGAGACATAGGCAGAGGGAGAAGCAGGCTCCCTGTAAGGAGCCCAGTATGGATCTTGATCCTGGGACCAGGATCATGCCTGAGCCAGAAGCAGATGCTCAACTGCTGAGCCACCCAAGCATCCCTCTCTACTTCTGTTTTATGGAAGACATTGTGGAGAATTGGTATTATTTCTTACTCAGAAGTGTGGTAGAATTCCCTGATGACCTCTAAATGTTCACTGGTGATCCTTTAAACTTTGGTAGAATTTGTTCTTGGTTATTTGTATCTTTGGAAGGTTATGGATTATTGATTTAATTTCTTTAATAGATACAGGACTTATTTAGGTTATCTTTTTCTCCTTGTGTGAGTTTTAGCAGTTTGCCTTATTGAAGGGAATTGGTTCATTGTATCTAAGTTATCAAATTTGTAGGCATAGAGTTGTTCATAGAATTTCTTCATTATCTTCTTAATGTTCATGTAATCACTAGTGATAACCTTACTTTCATTTCTGATTTTGTTAATTTGGATCTTTTTTCTTGATTATCCTGGCAAGAGATTTAACAATTTTTTTTTAATCTTTTCAAAGAATTGCCTTTTGGTTTTTTTTTTCTACTTTCTTCCCTTTTTACTTGTATTGATTCCTAATTATTAATTTATTTTCTTCTGCATGCACTATGCTTAAAATTATTCTTTTTTTAAATTTTTTTATTTTATTTATTTATGATAGGCACACAGTGAGAGAGAGAGAGAGAGGCAGAGACACAGGCAGAGGGGGAAGCAGGCTCCATGCACCGGGAGCCCGACGTGGGATTCGATCCCTGGTCTCCAGGATCGCGCCCTGGGCCAAAGGCAGGCGCTAAACCGCTGCGCCACCCAGGGATCCCCTAAAATTATTCTTCTTTGTTTACTTTCCTGAGGAGAAAACTTATGTTAATCAATGTTAGATCTTTTTCATTTTTCTCACATAAGAAATTTCCATCTAAGCATTGCTTTTTCTACAGCCCCAAAATTTTGATAGGTTATATTTTATTTTTATTTAGTTCAAAATATTTTTGTATTTCTATTGAGACTTCTTCCTTGACTCCTGTTTAGAATGTTTAGTTATGTGTTAATTTCCAAATGTTTGTGTTTTTCCATCTTTTTGTTGTTGATTTCTACTTTAATTCCATTGAGAGCATACCTTTAGGATTTCTATTCTTTTAAATTTGTTAAGGTGTATTTAATGGTCTAGAATATGGATTCTTGGTGAATGTTCTCTGTGAACTTGAAATAATCATGTTCTGATATTGGATGGAATGTTCTATAAATGACATTTTAGATCAAATTGATTGATAGTGCTGTTCAGGTCAATATATCCTTGTAGATATTTTGCCTGCCTAATCTGTCAATTACTGACTGGGGGGGGTGGGGTTGAAGTCTGTAATTCTAATAATAGATTTGTTTCTCCTTTCAGGTTTGTCAGTTTTTGCCTCTTATATTTTGACACTTTTGTTAGATGCATATATATTTAGGATTATTATATGTTTTTTTCCAGAATTAATCCCTTTATTATTATGTAGTGCCTTTTTTTTAATCTCTGAAACTTTAATTGTTCTCAAGTCTGCTTTATCTGAAGTTACATAGCTATTCCAGCATTGTTGGTTTGTTTGTTTGTTTTGTAGGCTCTACGCTCACTGTGGGGTTTGAACTCATGGCCCCAAGATCAAGAGCCAAATACTCTACCCACTGAACTCCAGCATCCTTTTATGTTCATTGTTCTTTTGATTAGTATATATGGTGGTATAAATCTTTCTCCATTGCTTTAGTTGTAACCATTCAAAGTCTTTATTTTTAAAGTGGGCCTTTTGTCCAAAAACGATTTTATTTGATCATTCTGACCATTTCTGTCTTGAATAGGTCTATTAGGAGCATTCATACTAAAAATGATTTTTGATATATATTTAGATTAATATCAACCATGTTTATAACTTTTCTATTTATTTCCAAGGCTTGCTGCTGCTTCTGCCTTCTCTAGTTTTGAGTATTTTACATGATTCCATTTGTCTTCTCTTAGTGTATCAGTTATATTTCTTTAAAAAAATTTTAGTGATATCCCTCAAGTTTACAATACATAATTTTAACTAGGATCACTTTCAAAGAGCATTCTTCTGCTTCACCGATGTGTAGTATAGGTACCTTATTACAGGGTATTCATCATTCATTTCACTTATCCATATGCTATAATCACTATATTGTTAATATTATTTTAGACATTTGTCTTTTGTATCATTTAAGCATAAGAAAAAAAATTTCATTGTAGTTTCAGTTATTCCACTTCCATTTCTCTTTATGAAGATTGGAGTTGCTGACCTATTTTGAGTTGGTGATCAACTTTCTTCTGCCTGAAGAAAATCATTTAACATTTCTTTAAGGGAAGGTTTGCTAGTCGTTAGTTTTTGCTTGTCTGAGAAAATTTTTATTTCTCCACTTTTGAAGGATAATTTTGCTGGTTATAAAAATTTTAATTTGATGGAGTTTTTTCTTTCAACACTTTATTTCCACAGTTGCATAGATAGGACTGTTAATGCTGAAATGGAAGATTAGTTATTTCTCCTTATAGTTCTGTCGAATTTTTATTTATTTATTTTGAGGTCAATTTCATAAGTGCATACAAATTTTAAAATACCATAAAGTGACACTCCTTATGTTTTGTAATGTTTTTAGCTTTGAAGTCTATTTTGTTGTTTTACCATAATGGATTTTTTGGTTACTGTTTTCATTTTATAATTTTTTTCTATACTTTTACTTTCAGTCTTTATTTTTATATTTGTCTTATAAACAATATAACATTGTGTGTTTTCAGTCTGAAAATCATTGTCTTTTAATTGCTTCATATAAATCATTTACATTTAATGTACTTACTGATATTAATAGATATGTTAACCATTTTATCAAGTTCCTTCTCTGTGTCCCATCTGATCTATGTTAGTTTTCTCTTCTTTAGGATTATTTTATTTTCCCCCTCTGTTTAGAAGTTTTACACTTTTACTCTGCCTTAATGGTTTTCTGGCAATTAGAGCACACAGTCAACTTATCAAAGGCTAATACTAATTCTGTACTTTCACAGACTCCCCTGATAATGCCAGAACTTAATTTTTTAAAGATTATATTTATTTATTCATGAGAGACACACTTTTAGAGAGGCAGAGACTTAGGCAGAGGGAGCCTGATATGGGACTTGATCATAGGACTCCAGGATCACAATGTGAGCCAAAGGCAAATGCTAAACCACTGAGTCACCCAGGTGTTCCATGCCAGAACTTTAAATACTTTTACTCCAGCCCTCTTGACTCATGTTATTTGTTGGTATTGATTCAAGTTTGCATACATATTTATCTTTTTAATTGTTTTTCCCTTTCTGATATCCAGCATACCATCTGGGGTCATTTTCCTGTTATCTGAAAAATGCCCTTTAGCATTCACTATTTCCTTTGGTTCTTCCCTGCTGATGGAAAGCTCTCATTTTATTTGCAAAGGTCTTTATTTCACCATTAATTTTGAAAGGTATTTCTGTTGGTTGTCAATTTTTTTGGCTGGCAGTTATTTTCTTTCAAGTTACTAAAGATAGCATTCTACTGTCTTCATACCTCCATTGTTGCTATTGAGAAGCCATCAATCAACCTAACTTTTGTTCCTTTCAAGGCATACTCTTATTTTTCTGGCTACTTTTATGATTGTCTTTTTGTCTTTGATTCTCTGCAAGGTCACTATTATGCATCTATGTGTGTTTCTTTTTACTCTGGGATACCTTGGACTTCATGGATCTATGGATCAGTGTCTTTCATCAGTTCTGAAAAATCCTCAGTTGTATCTTCAAAGGTTGCCTCTGAACACTTCCATTTCTCTTTTCTTTTAGAACTCCAAGTAAACATTTGTTAGATTTTATCATGCCCTCCTATCAGAGTTTTCCATCTTTTTGACTACCTGTGCAGCCTTATAGATAGTTTCATCTGAACATAATTTGTAGTTCTTTAGTTCTCTTTTGAGCTGCATCTAATCTGTTAAAGCTATCCATTGAGTTTTTAATTTCAGCTGAGTTTTTTTGTAGTTTTAGAATTCCCATTTTTTTTCACTCTTTTCTGATTTTTAGCATCCTGTTGAAATTTTCAAGATTGGATTTTATTTATCTGAATACACTAAGCATTGTCGTTTAACAATCTGATGATTCAGATAATTCAAAGTTAATGGACCTGTTTGCATTGACTGTTTTGTCTACTGCTTACTTTTGATGTCTTTTTTATTTGTATTCCTGGTTATCTTTTTGTGTGGGCATTGTACATGAACAGTTGTTTGTTGAAATAATTTGGGGCTTAAGATAATGGACACTTAACTCCAGAGAAGATTTTGTTTGCATTGGTCAGGGTTTATAACGGTTCTTCCTGTTTGGAAACACCATAATCTATGTTCAAAGTTTAGTTTACTAGTTCACCTAGATGTTGCAAGGCCAAAGTAAAAGATTTTGTGAGAGCTAGTTTACTTCCAGTTTATAATTACACTTAAGTTGAAACATTTGAGGTTCCCAGCATCCTATGGGTGATGGTTTGTTAGGAAATCTCTCCCCTTGTAATGAGTCTTGGGCTTTGATTTGCTGCTTTGAGTCAGCTGTAGCTTCAACTCAGTTTGGCATTGGTGTATTACTTAACCTCTATTCCTAACCACAGATGCCCTCGGGACAAATAGTTAACCTTATGAATACTACAAGAAAACATGGGTAAATTCCTCTTTGACCTCAAGTAGGAAAAGCATTATTGACTATGAATCAAAATCTAGATGCAATAAAATAAAAGTTTGATGAATTGTACTACTCGTGGACAGCCCGGGTGGCTCAGCGGTTTAGCGCCGCCTTTAGCCCCTGGGGGAGATCCTGGAGACCTCGGATCCAGCGTCGCGCTCCCTGGGTGGAGCCTGTCTCTCTCTGCCTGTGTCTGTCTCTCTCTCTCATAAATAAAACCTTAAAAATAAAACTATTAAAAATTTTGACTATTCGTTTTAATGCATGATAGAAATACACTATATACAAAGTAGAAAAGCAACTAACAATCTGGAAGTATTTGTAACAAAATCCTAATATAGTTAATGTATAAAGAATACTGAAAGATGAGGGGAGAAGGACCAATAACCCAACAAAAATGTGGAAAGACATGAACAATTTACAATGGTATTAAATTTGTCCCCAAAACATGCAAAATAAAATGTCATTGAGACACTACTACTTACCTATCATGTTAGTGAAAATTAAAAAGTATTCCAACCCATGTTGGGAAAGGTGTGAAGAGACCAGCACTCTCTTATACTGCCAATGGGAAACCAAAAGGGGTCTAGGGCTCAAGGGGAGGGAACATCCTGGCGATGGAGATTTGAGAATCATCTGTGCTTAAAGGGAAATGAACAGAAATCTCTCAGGAGAGAGAACTTGTGGACTGAGGAGAGAGGAGGCCCAGGAACACAGCCACTCAAGGTGGCAGGGCTGCTTCCTGGCCGGCACTACTACCTGGGCTCTGGAGTCAGAACGGGTCTTGAAAGCTGCTTGTGGGACGCAGTTGCTCAGCGCTCCTGGCAAAGTCCCGTACCCTCCCTGTGATCAGCAGTCACACCTGGCAATGACGTGCATCTCAGAGGGATGCTGTACGAGGACCTGCGATGCGCCAGGTAAAGCACCTGCCCTTGGGAAGCCGCGTGGCTCTTCTTGATTCTCTCTTTGCCACCCCGACCCCCACCGTGTGTGGTTGCTCATTCCCTTGGGGATGGGGGTGAGGGGGCGGGTTGGGGGACTGAGCTCGGCTGACGCGGCGCTCACGTGACCAGCCGGGCGCCGACGTGGGCAGCAGCCCCCGCTCCCGCCCGCTCGCCTGCTCGCCCCGCGGTCCGGTCCCTGCTCTGTCCGCTCGCGTCGCCCGTGTGGAACCAGCTACCTGAGCTGCCCGGGCGGCTGACGAGGGGCGAGCGGGCTTCGGCGAGCCCGAGGAGGCGCAGGCCTGCCCGGGCCCGGCAGGTCAGTGTGAAGGTGGGCGCTGCGGGCAACCCTGAGCAAGGGTGGAGGTGGATGGGAGTAGGAACCGGGAGCAGCACGGAGCAGGAAGGGGTCTGGGAGGTTGGTGAGGATGGGGGGCGCAGCGCAGATGTGGGCAGGTGGGGAGGAGCACCCCATAGCAGGCCCCGCTGCTGCCTCCTCCACGCCCCTCCTCTGCGCCCTCCATCCGTTTTTGGACCTGAAATGGGGGGGGGCGCCCTGCGACAGTGAAATGTAGACATATTCTAGAAATAAACCCCCTCACACTGCATCTAAAAGGAAATATTGACCTCAGCGGAAAGGGGGTGGGAGTGGGTGGCTTGCCTGCAGGGGAGGGGGACCCAGACCTAAACAGTTTGGAAAGCATCCTGGTCTGGATCCTGAGGCCTGAAAAGTAATGGCGGCTGGGAGGCAGGGGAGGTAGGAGAGGGAAATGTTCCTTGAGTAGGGCTGATTCAGGAAAGAAACTTCAGTTGGCTGAGTGCACAGGCCCTGCCCCTGTCTCCTGTCTATCTGCAGGTCTGTGTGTCTATCCCCAGCACTCTACAAGGCTAGAAAAGGAGGAGGAACCTGTCCAGAATCCCTGCAGGTGAGTGAAAGGGAGGAAGGGCACTGGACAGAAACAGTGTGGGGAGGGTGTAGAGGGCACACCGAATGCAGAATTTGAGGTCCCCACTGCCCATCCTCCATACCACGCTGAAGGATGGTACAGAAGGTGGTAGGGCCTGCCAGGGAAATGGCTGGCTCTCACATGTGGGAGGAATTGTAGGGTAAAAGGTGGGCAGAAGTCACACTTGGACGGCTTGGCCAGGTCAAGAGAACCCAGCCAAGGGAAGGATGCTAGTACTATCAGCACCTGCATTCCACCTCCAAGCCCTCAGTCTCCCTTGTCTCCTTTGTCTTCTCTTCCCCCTCCTACCCCACCCCCTAGGACAAGGAAAAGAAGGGGAAATCTCAACATGGAAAAACTCTACAATGAAAATGAAGGAAAGCTGGAAATCAAGGGACAGCCAGAAGATGAAGTAGAGCCTGAAGATGAAGGAAAATCAGATGAGGAAGAAAAGCTGGAAGAGGAAGGGAAGCCAGGGCATGAGGGAAAGCTCCAGAATAAGGGACAGCCAGATGATGAGGGAAAGCAAGAAAAGCAGGGCAAGTCTGAAAATGAGGGAAAACCACATGGTGAGGGCAAGCCAGAATCCCAGGCAAAGCCTGAGGGTGAGCCACGGGCTGCCGAAAAGCGCCCAGCTGAAGATTATGTGCCGAGGAAAGCAAAAAGAAAAACGGACAGGGGGACAGACGATTCCCCCAAGGACTATCAGGAGGACTTACAGGAAAAGCACTTGGGAAGTGAGGAGATGATGAGAGAATGTGGAGATATGTCAAGGGCTCAGGAAGAATTAAGGAAAAAACAGAAAATGGGTGGTTTTCATTGGATGCAAAGAGATGTACAGGATCCGTTTGCCCCAAGGGGGCAACGAGGTGTCAGGGGGGTGAGGGGCGGAGGTAGAGGCCAAAGGGGTTTACATGATATCCCATATCTTTAATGCCTTTGGCCTTCAATTCTAACTTCTCTAATGAGAATATTGCTGACCCTGCTTTCCCTGGCAGGCATTTGCCAGGCTATGTGCTTTAACCTTAAGCTGATACTTTGCTTTAGGTGTCACTTTTGTTACCAGCAGCCTTTTGATCCAATTACAGTGTTCTCTGTCTTTCAGTAGGGGATTCTAACCCATGTGCATGGAAGAAATATTCATGGTACACTGTAAAATAACAATAAAAAAAGTTTTCAGAACCACATATACAGTATCAGAACATTTTTGTAGAAATATGTTTGCATAATGCATTTGTGCACAGAGAAAGCTCTGAAAATGTATACACTAAAAAGTAAATGATGGTTTTTCCTGTATGGTAGCCAAAAAAGGTCTCATTTGTATTCAAACAGGAGTCCAATCACCTGATGGTTAGGTACCTCCGTGCCATTCCTCTGAATGTTACTCATTCCCATGCCTCCCCCTAGCTATAACCATGTCAGTGGGCACTGCCACTCCTTCAGAGTCCAATACCATCTTACGGTTCCCACCATGTGTGATTCTTTTTATTTGCTTTGTCACTAACCACTTCTTCCTAAAGGATGGTTGTTTGTCATAATAAAAAAAATCTAGAAATCAATACATGATAAACTGAAATGTTCAGTGAATTTATGAGGGCAATGAAGACACTTAAAATTCCTGTTGCCCGAATGTAAAATGATACATAAAACTCACATTATCTCTGGGACTCATAGCTAGAGAAATCGACCCGGTGGTTATAACAACAGATTCAGTGCTGTAAGCATCAGTCTTGTCATCTGTGAAATGGGAATAAAACTTAACTTCACATACTGCTGAGTGGATCAGATGGGATACTGAGTATGTGGGCTATGTTGGGCTGGCACCTTTGCTAGGACCCTAGACAGTCAAATACTCAGGGGAAGACTGAAGGTAGGTCTCATCAGTGCCTAGGAACAAGATCAAGCAGCTGAGAAGAGGGTGCCACCTTTCTCTGGGTACTACCATATCTGCTGGGCATTCCTGTTCAAGCTCTGCCCTGTATCCTCTACTAACAGTTATTGATACGGAGTCATGACAAAGCCCCTCTGATTCCCTATCATCCCTAGAGGGCCAAAGCCCCTACTTGACTGCAATAGGAGTGTGGATAAAGCCTCTCCCAGCCTCAACGTTGTGCTACTCAGGTGGTATTGCCCCACAGCTGTTTGGGCTGTCCTGTATTCCATAGTTCTTAGTATAGGCATTACCACTTTTAGTTCATTTTATATTTGCTTATAGTTTGTTTTCTCTTCAGAGGACTCGGATATTTGGGGTACACTGGGGGCTGTCCTGAGACTAATCTATGGACCAGACAATGGATGGTGATTTGAATTGAACACTACACCACAGTACCCCAAGGAAACCATATATAAATTTACATATCTTTCTTTTTTAAAGATTTTATTTATTTATTTGATATAGAGAGGGAGAAAGCACAAGTATGCAGAGCGGCAGGCAGAGGGAGAGCGAGAAGCAGGCTTCCCACCAAGCAGAGAGCCAGACTGGGGCTCAGATCCCAGGACTCTGGGATCATGACTTGATCTGAAGGCAGATGAAGGCAGATGCTTAACTGACTGGGCCACTCAGGCACCCCAATTTATATACCTTTCTTAGTGTGAATTTTCTAAAGTACCTTGGCTGGCTTGCCATACAAAATCAAGGGACCTGTCTACACGTAATCACAGAAGATTACACAACTGAGTTTCAAGCTGAAAATATCCCTTTCCATTGCAAGCCAATTCCAACTGAAAAGGGTAATAGTGCTCTTAAAAATATTAACTTGATGTTAGGCATTTTATTTAACCCACTAGTATTTTCCTTTATCAAAGCACTTTCTTATTCATCCTGATATACCTTACACTGTCCTTGACACATATACTTAATAAATTATGACTGAATCAGGATCCTTGAATTTAGAGGATAATTATTCATGGATTAGAAGACTCAATAAAGTTAACATGGTAATTCTCTCCAAAATTGATCTATAAATTCAATGCCATCCCAATAGAAATCTCAGCAAACTGGGATTCTAAATTACATGGAAAAGCAAAGGACATAAGATAGCCAAAATATATTGAAAATGAAGAACAAAGTTGGGGGACTCACTGCCTGACTTTAACTATAAAGCTACAGTAATCAAGACTGTGTAGTATTGGCATAAGCATAGACATATAGATCAATGGAATAAAACAGACATTCCAGAAATAGGTGTACAGGTATATAATCAATTCATTTTTTTAAAGATCCGAAAGTAATTTAATGGAGAAAAATAGACTTTTCAACAATGATTCTGGAACAATTAGATGTTGTTTTAGTTCTGGTGGATGGACTGTGTGACTTAACACACATTTATTTCTCACAGTTCTGGAATCTGTGAAGTAAAAGATCAAGGCACTAATGAATTTGGGGTCTGGTGAGGCCTGATTCCTGGTTCATAAAGAGATATATTCACATGACAAAAAGGGCAAAGGAGCTTTCTGGGGTCTCTTTTATAATAGAACTAATCCCATTCATGACAGCTCCACCACATGGCCTAATCACTCCCCAAAGATCCCACCTCCAGATACCATTGGATGTTAGAATTTTTAACATATGAATTTTGGGATTATACATTCAGTCTATAGCCGACATCTATATAAAAAAAGTACCCTTGCCTCACACCATATGCAAAATATGAATTCAAAATGGCTCATAAATCAAAATGCAAAAACAAAAATTATTAAAGCTTCATTTAAAAATAGTAAAAAATATGGGATAATCTGTAGTTGCAAAATAAAATATTGCTTATTTAATGTTGTAATGGTTTATATACTTTTGATATTATTTTTCTGCCACCACCTACTTAATAAGTTCCAGTTTTTCCTACTAAGAAATGGAAAAATCAAACGCTAATGATAAAACATTTAAATGCAGACAATAAAACTTAAAATATTGGTAGAGGGGTGTCAAGCTGGCTAAGTCAGTGAAGCATGCAACTCTTGATCTTGGGATCCAGAGCCCAAGGGGTTGTGAATTCAAGCCCCACAATGAGTGTGGAGATTATGTAAAATATATTTTAAATAAAATATTGTTACAAAAATAGGAATAAAGGGGTTATCTTGGGTTAGGCAAACCTTTCATAAGAGGATATAAGTGCTAACAAAAAAGTTTATAAATTGGACCACATAAATACATATATTTTTAAAGATTTTTATGTATTTATTTGACAAAGAGTGCAAGCAAGCACAAACAGGGGAAGTTGCAGGCAAAGGGAGAGGGAGAAGCAGACTCCCCGTTGAGCAGGGAGCCTGATGTGGGGCACCATACCAGGACCCTGGGATCATGAGCCGAGCCGAAAGGCAAACACTTAACCGACTGAGCCAACTTGATGCCCCTGGACCACATAAATATTAAAATATTTTTAAACAACTCCTCAAAAGCCACCAAAATGTTAGGAAAATGAAATGACAAGCTTCCACTTGGAGGAAGATAATTGATAAAGTATCTGTCTTCAGAATATACAAAAAACTCTTACAATTCAGTAATAAGACAAATAACAAGAAAATAATACAATTTAAAAATAGCCAAAAGATTTGAATAGACACTTCACCAAAGAAAATATGAAGATGGCAAGTGATAAGATAAAATATGTTCAACATTAATTTTCAGGGAAATGAAAATTAACACCATAATGAGATATCACTACTCACCTATTGGAGTGGCTAAACTAAACAAAAACAAAAACAAAATAAGCTGTTATTAAAACTTCCTAGCAAAAAAAAAAAAAAAAAAAAACTTCCTAGCAAGGATATGGAGCAACTGAAATTCTCACTGTTGGTGGGAATACAAAATGGCATGGCCTGGGGAGCATGGCTGGCTCAAGGCAGTAGAGTATGGCACTCTTGATCTTGGGGTCATGAGTTTGAGCCCCATGTTGGCTCTAGAATTTATTTTTTAAATTGAAAAAAAAATGGTATGGCCACTTTGGAAAAGTTTGGCAGCCATACATTTTTCCATATG
Organism: Canis lupus baileyi; assembly: GCF_048164855.1. Classification (NCBI taxonomy): domain Eukaryota; kingdom Metazoa; phylum Chordata; class Mammalia; order Carnivora; family Canidae; genus Canis; species Canis lupus. The sequence continues at coordinate 47,132,485 of NC_132876.1, read as the reverse complement.
ACCCAGTAATCTCACTACTAGGTATTTACCTAAGAGAAATGAAAACTTTAGTAACTTTATTCATAAGAGCTCAAAACTGGAAACAATCCAGATATCCCCCAAATGGTGAATGGATAACAAGAAAAAACTACTGGTTCATGCAAAAACATGAATGACTCAAATTCATTAGGCTAAGTGAAAGAAGCCAGACCAAAAAAAGGCTATACTCTAGTTTGCTTCCATTTATAAGACATTCTGGAAAAAACAAAACTATAGAGACGGTAATCAGATTGATTCTCACATGTTTTTCTGGATGTTGTTCCTAGCTATAGGAACTTTAAGCCTTATCATTTGTCTCTTCTAGCTCCATCCCCATCCCAAGGCCACCCAACACCCTTTAATACATTCTCTTTCTGCTTAAATTAGCCAGAGTTGCTTTCTGTAGCTTGTAACTAAGTAACTGAACATCTAATGCCTTGCATTCCCTCCATACAATTTTACTGAAATTTGTCTGAAATTCGAAGTTCTTTTTCTGTGATCAACTCACAAAACGATTAAGCCAAACTGTGCCCTCATTAAAAATTTTTGGGAGGGGGCAATTGGGTGGCTCAGTCAGTTAAGTATCTGACTCTTGGTTTTGACTCAGGTCATGATCTCATGGGTTGTGGGATCAAGCCTGGAGTGGGGCTCATCACTCAACGAGGGGTCTGCGTGAAAAATTCTCTCCCTCTTCCTCTCCCCCAAGCGTGTGCATGAATTCTCTTTTCCTCTCCCTCTCTAAAATTAAATAAATTTTAAAAGCTTCATTTCTAAAACAATTTTTTTTGCTTTTGGTTTTATTTTCTGGACTACTTATGCCTGCTGACTGTTCTTCAAGGTTATAGCATCCTGATTGTTACTCATTGGCACACGGTCAAAATTGTTCGAATCTTGACTCTCTGAGCCCCTCCTTGTCTGTACAGAATTCTAGTTATCTCAATTACTTTTTCAAGGAGGGACTTGCCCATCTAACACCAAAGAAATTTAGGGTTCAGGACCTGGAGAGAGAGCACCTTATGCTAACCAGTTTTCACAGGCTCTTAGGAAAATATTATTTGTCAGAGGCAGCATAGGAAAAGATCAGACTCAGAGCACCCAGGTGGCTCAGACGGTTAAGGATCCAACTCTTGGTTTCAGCTCAGGTTATGATCTCAGGGTCCTGAGATGGAGCCCCACATTAAATCTTTCACCATAAGTATAATGTAAGGTGTAATTACATTATATCTTTATCAGGTTGAGGAGTTCTCATTTTGTCAAATGCTTTTTCTGTGTCTAGTGAGATGACATGTGATTTTTTTCTTTAATGTATTGATATGGCATTTTATGTTGATTGATTTTCACATGTCAAATGAGCTTGCATTCCTGGGGTGAATTCCACTTGGTCATGGTAACCTTTGTATACGATGCTGGATTATTTTTTTAGTATTTAGTGTCTATATCCATAAGGGATATTGATTTATAGTTGTCTTTTTTTATATTTTTATCTGGTTTGGTATCAGGGTAATCCCTACATTATTGAATGTATTGAAAAGTGTCCTCTCTCCTATTTTTGGAAGAATATTAAAGGTTTATTATTAGTTTTTCTTTAAAAATTTGTAGAATAAACTGAGGAAGCTCTTTCAGCCTGGACTTTTCTTTGTGAAGTTATTTGTATTACTAATTCAAGGTCTTTACTTGTATAGGTCTATTCAGATTTTCTAATTCTTCTTGAATCAACTTCAGTACAGTATATCTTTTTAGAAAAATGTTCATTTCTTATAGATTATCTAGTTTGTTGACTTGTAATTGTTCATAGATTTCCCTTATAATCCTCTTAATTTCTGTAAAGTCAGCAATGATGTCCCTACTTAAAAATGTTCCTGATTTTAGTAATGAGAAACTTCTTGTTTTTTCTTAGTAAGTGTAGCTAATAGTTTATTAATTTTGTTGATCTTTTTAAAGAATTAATTTGGTTTCATCATCTTTATTTTCCTGTACTCTATTACATTTATTTTCACACTAATCTTTATCATTTCCTTCCTTCTGTTTGCTTTGGTTTAGTTCTACTTTTATCCCAATACTTATGTTAAACCATAGGATAAGTCTCAAAATATTTTAATGTATTAAAATCATACAAACATGTTCTATGACCAAAATGGCATGAAATTAGAAATCAAGAACATGAGTGCATGTGGGGAATTCACAAATATTCAGGAATAAAAAACACACTCCTAGAAAACCAATAGGTCAAAAAGGGAGGGGATTACACAATAATCTGAGATGAAAGAAAATGAAAACACGAGATACCAAAACTTATGAGATGCAGCTAAAGCAAAACCTAGAGAAAAAAATTGTAGCTATAAACACTCATATTTTTAAAAGAAGAAAAATCTCAATAATCTTCCACCTTAAGAAACTATGAAAAGAATACCAAACTGAATACAAAGTAAGTTGAAGGCAGGGAATTAAAAGATTAGAGTAGAAATTAATGCGATAGTGGACACAAAAACAGTAAAGAAAATCAATGAATCCAAAATTTGGTTCTTTGAAAAGAACAAAAGCAACAAATTATTAACTGCACTGAACAACAAAAAGAGAAGAGTGAGAAGATTCACATTAATAAAATCAGGAATGAAAGAAAGGACACCACTATCAACCTAATACAACTAAAAAAAGATTGTAAGGCAATATTATAAATAATTGTATGAAAATGAATTACATAACCTAGATGAACTGGACATTCCTAGAAGGACTTAAACTACCAAAACCAAGTCAAGAAGAAATACAAAGACTGAATAGACCTATAACAAGAGAGGGAATTTTTTATTTAAAAAAACAAAGCAAAACACCAAAAACTTCCTTCAAAGAAAAGCCCAGGATCAGAAAGCTGTACGGAGGAACTCTACTGTGATATTGTGGTTTATAATAAGAAATAAATATAACAGGTCTCTATCCTGCCCCTGGCACAGAGCTCCTAAAACCCTTTGAACTTCCTAAGAGATGAGAACGATAAAGGTGTCTTATTATTCATAACAAGTCCTTTTCAACCATATCAGTTTATATTAATGAGGAGACCTTTGAAAAGTCCCTAGGTAATCTAAGGATGGAGGCTAGTTGCCAAGAGAACCAACTCTAATTAGAGGGGTGGAACTTTCAGCTCATCCTCTCCCTATCTCACTTCAGGGGAAGGAAAGGGGGCTAGAGGTTGAGTTAATTGCCAATGGCTGATAATTTAATCAATCATGCCTTTGTAACGAAGCCTCCAAACAAATCCCTGAATATGGGGTTCAAGAAGCTTTCCAGTTGGCAACTGTTGTCTTTCTTTTTTTCTCTTCCCAGAGAAGGCATGGAAGCTATACATCCTTTCCCACATACCTTGCCCTATGCATCTCTTCTATTTGGCTGTTCCTGAGTTATATCCTTTTTTAAAAAAAGATTTTATTTTTTATCCATTTATTCACGAGAGACATAGAGAAAGAGAGACACAGAGACACAGGCAAAGGGAGAAGAAGGCTCCATGCTGGGAACCTGACATGGGACTCGAGCCCGGGTCCCCAGGCTCAGGCCCTGGGCAGAAGGCGGCGCTAAACCACTGAGCCACTGGGGCTGCCCGAGTTATATCCTTTTTTAATAAAATGGTAATCTAGTAAGTAAAATGGTTTCCTGAGTTCTATGAGCTGCTCTAGAAAATTCATTAAACCTGCGGTGGGGGTCATGGGAGCCTCCAATCTATAGCCAGTCAGTCAGAAGCATGGTATCTTGGACTTGGAATTGGCATCTGAAGTGGGGAAGGGTGCAGGGTTGTAGAACTACACTACCTGTGGGATATGATGCTATCTCCTGGTAGACAGTGTCAGAATTGAGTAGTTAACACATAGGGCACCCAGCAGCTGTTGCAGAACTGCTTGATGCATAGAAAACCCACACATATGTCAGAGTGAAATAGTGTCGTAGTGGAATACTGAGAGTAGAGGAGACACACAAGAATGCTTTTTTTTTCTTTACATCTAACAACGATTAAAGAACAGTAAATGCCAATACTTTATAAACCTCCCAATGTATCGTTAAAAGATAAACTGAGGCATAGTAACATTTTTTTAAAAGCTTCAGAACACATCTTTAAAATTTTGAGAACACATCAACTCAAATCAAACAGTGCCAAATTGGAAGAGGTTAGGAGTACTCCACAGACATGAGCTAGGGGCAGGATTTTTAGAGAAGATGCAGAAGCAAAGTGAGGAAATTATTTAATTGGATATCTTAAGTGGTTGTATTATCTGGGAAGCCTAATTGGCTATTTGTGATTGGTTGTTCTTAATCTTGAGGTATTTATAGGAATTGACTCTGGTTTAGGTTTTAGTTTGGTTAATTAGGCTACCAAGTCATTAGTGCCACTTCATTTGCTATGGCACAAACTCCTCCTTATTCAGACAACAAGTAATCTAAAGCAAATCTATTATCTAAAACTACCAAAGCAGGCACCTGGGTGGCTCAGTCAGTTAAGTGTCTGCCTTCAGTTCAGGCCATGATCCTGGGGTCCTGGGATTAAGTCCTGCAGCAGGGGGCACCTGGGAGGCTCAGTGGTTGAGCATCTACCTTTGGCTCAGGTCCTGATCCCGGGCTCCTGGGATCGAGTCCTGCCTCGGACTCCCCACAAGAAGCCTGCTTCTCCCTCTGCCTATGTCTCTGCCTCTTTCTGTGTGTCTCTCATGAATAAATAAAATCTTTTAAAAAAAAGTCCTGCACCAGGCTCCTTGCTCAGCGGAGAGCCTGCTTCTCCCTCTGCCTGCGTTCTCTGACAAATAAATAAAATAAAATCTTAAAAAAAGAGGTATTAAAAAATAAAATAATATCTTGATCCATGATATTGGGAGAGTTGTCCACCTCAAGATGCCATGTGCTTCTGCGGAGAACTTCCCTAGTTAATTTTAGATCTCCAGCTGGTGTGCAATTGAAAAAGTCTAGAGATACCCTATTTATTTATTTAATTTTATTTGTTTGAGAGAGAGAGAGTGGGGAGAGAGAGAGGAAGAGGGATAGAATCCCAAGCAGACTGCACATTGAGTGCACAGTCCTCCACTGGGGTGAATCTCATGACCCTGGGATCACAACCTGAGCCAAGCCCAATATTCAGCCGCTTAACCAACTGAGCGACCACGAAGCTCCTGGAAGAGACCTTTTTAATTGGGAAATGTTGACCTAAGGTTCAAAGCCCTGAAGTTGGTGCCATGTGGGTAGTGAAGAAGACCTAGTATGATCTCTTTCAACAAGAATCCAGGGCACTCTGTTCTTAGTGATTTCAGGTCAGAAAGATGGGAGAAAGTTGTAAACATTAGTTTGGTGAACTGTAGCCAGATATTTAGAAAAATTAGAAAAACTCATCATTTAGTCAGTTTACAGATTGATAACAAAACCTCAAAAAAGATAAACAAAACTAGAATCTAATATTCACAAAAATGTTATAGTTTTCTATGAAACAAAACTTTTCTCTCTACATTTGCCAATATTTCTAGGAAACATAATCACAGAATAATTTGTTTCAAAAATAAGTCTAGTCTTATTAAAATTGGCCTGATTATTTATAGAAGTACAGCAAGAATAGTGATTGACCATATAGGCTATTTTTAAGTCTCCCTGCTAAAACTATTTATAAGGAACTTCAGGGGCACCTGGGTGGCTCAGTTGGGTAAATGTCTGCCTTCAGCTCAGGTCATGATCTCAAGGTCCTGGAATGAAGCCCCGCATCAGGCTCCCTGGCCAACAGGGAGTCTGCTTCTCCTATGCTCTGCTCATGCTCACTCACTCTCTCTCTCTCTTTTAAATAAATAAATAAATAAAAACTTAAAAATAATGAATCTCAGATTGGACTTTTTAAAAAGTTCTTATTTAAATTCCAGTTAGTTAACATACAGTGTAATACTAGTTTCAGCTGTACAATATAGTGATTCAACACTTCCATACAACACACAAGTGCTCTCTTTAATACCTATCACCTATTTAACCCATTCCCCCACCCACATTCCCTCTGGCAACCACCAGTTTGTTCTCTATAGTTAAGAGTCTGTTTCTTGGTTTGCCTCTCCTTTTCTCCCTTTGCTCGTTTATTTCTTAAATTCCACATATAAGTGAAATCATATGGTATTTGTGTTTCTCTGACTTATTTCGCTTAACATAATACTCTCTAGCTTCATCCATGACATTGCAAATGGCAAGATTTCATTCTTTTTTATGGCTAATATTCCACTGTATATGTATTACCGTATCTTCTTTATCCATTCATTAGTTGATGGACACTTGAGTTGTTTTCATAATTTGGCTGTTGTAGATAATGCTGCTATAAATATCAGGGTGCGTGTATCCCTTGAATTAGTATTCTTGTATTCTTTGGGTAAATATCTAATAGTGCAATTGCTGGATCAGATTGAACTTTTAAAAGCCTCTCAAGGTTAGAAAGCCAAACCAAGTATTTGCCAGATGTCATCTGAAATAACCTATAGATTTGGGTGAATTCCTCTCTTCCCTAAAGGTCCCTTAAATATCCTGGTATTTCTGGGGCCTCAAGGTGTGATCTTTATTACCTGATATAGCTGGGAACCCTGTAAGGAAGGTATCAGGCAGTCTTTCCAAGGGGCTTTATTGGGTCCATAAAGTCAATCTTAGTTTCTTAAAGCTGTCTGGTCATATCTGGTTTTTTGAAGCTGTTTGGTCATATCTGGTTTTATGCAGATCATTCTCAACTATGACATTCTAGTCAAAGCCTTGGTAATATAACCAATGTTTTCAATTGTGTCCTGTTACAAGGAAAACAGATTTTTGTTGAACGTATGCAAGTTGTTTTATTGCCACAGAAGTAAAACAAAACAAAACAAAACACAAAAAACCCACTAAGCATTTCCAATTTCTGGAAGGATCAGTCAAGTAGGGAGAAAAGATAAATATTTTTATTTTGTTTATAAAAGAATAATTTACCAAATTATGGAGCTTAAAAGAAAATATAAAAATCTGGAAAACAAAACATTAAAGAACCAGAATTGTTTCAAACAAAAAGTCATAAAAATTATAATCATCCTCACCAGCTCATTAAATACCATGTTAATTCTTGTTCTACTTGGATCTAATTTTTCCATTAGAGTCTAGAAATTCTTATCTAGTTAGTGGTATGATGTTACAATGATCAGAACAATGTATTCTAGAGTACTTGTCAGAGTCCTATCCTGAATCTCTCTGAGGATGAAACACTTCTGCAAAAGCATCAGAGTAAAATAATAATTGTCTGCAAATGATAAAATGACTTAAAAAATGACTGTGGTCAAAGATCTGATGAGAGTTTATTTGAAAAGGAAATTTAGTTTTTTCTGTGGCATATGGCAATTTAAGATAAAAACTGAACAATGACCATATTGACAAATTTCTATGAACTTCAAACAATTCTAGAATATTTATAATAGTTTTATATATATATATATATATATATATATATATATATGTATATATGACACCTAAGAAGGCTTATCATCCCTTCTTATTTGGCAATGCTGTCCATGTAACTTAACATACCAAATAAGCCTAATTAGTTTAACATCTCTCTTTTACAAGATGAGAGAAAAATATTTTGAGATTTTTCCAGGGACCTCTAGGAAATCTCAAAGTTAGCTTGAGGTAAAAAAGATTCTATTTAACATTTTATTTTGAAAAGTTGTCAGAAATGTAAAAATAGGGCAGCCCGGGTGGCTCAAGCGGTTTAGTGCCGCCTTCGGCCCAGGGCTTGATCCTGGAGACCTGGGATCGAGTCCCACGTCGGGCTCCTTGCATGGCGCCTGCTTCTCCCTCTGCCTGTGTCTCTGCTTCTTTCTCTCCTCTCTGTGCATTCTCAGAAATAAATAAAATCTTTAAAAAATTAATGTAAAAATATTTGAACATTTTATTAAATAGGATTACAGATCATTATGAAACCATATTTATTTATTTAATCAAAGTGACAATAAGAGATTTCCAAGGCAAATACAGAAGGTTACAATGTAAAAATAAAATATAATTCTTTTTCATATTGAGAAGACTCAGTTCTCTCCTGTAATCAAAGACCTTGATAAAGACAACAGAAATTATTTTGGCAAGACAAAATCTTTGCTTCCCAGGCAGGTTACCCAAAAGGTAAAGAAAAACATTTCACAATCTCTTATCAAGAGCCAACCAATAGTCCAGAAAACTATCTTTTTAACAGAGAGAAAAACAAACTCTAATTTTGCACCAGTGTACTTTTGATATTAAGGCTCATTCTTTAAAAACCTATAAATAAATCTATTCTAATCTTAGCCAGCTTGACCACACATAAAATTTGTTTCTCAAGATTCCTTTTGCACAAACCTATCCATTCAGTTTTTGTCCTGTATTTTCCTCTTTCTCATTCTGGAACCACCAGTCATTCTACTTTAGGACAAAATTACTCTCTTTTTCCCTTAGCAAAAATAAGTCCTTCATACCTTTCCTTAATCAAAAAACACACCCTATATTATGCTAAGTGAAATAAATAAGTCAGAGAAAAAGTCAAATACCAAATGATTTTGATGAAGTTTTGGAATATAGGTGAGGTTTGGTGGGGTGAGGTCCAGAGCCAACGACCAAGAAAGAATTCTTGAGATGTCTTTGGTGCAAAATTGTGGTTTTATTAAAGCACGGGGACAAGACCTGTGGACAGGAAAAGCTACTGCCCTGGGCCTGTGAGGGGTGGCTGATTATAAACCTGGGAGTTGGGAGGGGTTTGAGGATAGTGTACTGTGTAAGGAATTTTGGAAGCAAGGTTTCCAGGACATTGAGGGGGCTAGCTATTGTTGGGAAAAGGAAACTTATTACCATCTAATAAAACCTGAGTCATTAGACCCTTCAGATATATATCAGTGGGCCATGTGCTTGGAGGATGTTTGCCAACATGTATCTTGGTGGTTTAGAGATAAAGGGAAATTTCTAAAGGAATTTTTATGTGTTAAAGTAGACTTACAGAAAAAAAAAATAAATAAATAAAGTAGACTTACAGGATCCTGGAGGTCAAGCTAAGATTGCCTTTTGCCCTTAGCAAAGTATTAACATTGTAGAGGAATGTCCCTTTGCCCATTTCAAGAACTTATCAATGTGCTGCCCACCCCCCCCAGGGCTCCTGCTTTGTCCTCAGCTAGTCCTCTGTTCCCCCATCAATTTCACTTGTATGTAGAATTTAAGAAACAAAAAAGATGAACTTAAGGGAAGGGAAGGAAAAATAAAATAAGAATAGAGAGGGAGGCAAATCAGAAGAGACTCTTAACTATTGGAAACAGAGTTGCTAGAGGGGAGGTGGAAGGGGGGATGGGGTAAATGGGTGATGGGCATTAAGGAAGGCACTTGATATAATGGGCACTGGGTGTCATATGCAACTTATGAATCCATAAATTCTATCCCCAATATTAATAATACACTATATGTTAACTAAATTGAATTCAAATAAAAATTTTTTTTAAGATTTTATTTATTTATTCATGAGAGACACAGATAGAGAGGCAGAGACATAGGCAGAGAGAGGAGCAGGCTTCCTACAGGGAAGGGATCTATCCTAGGACCCCGGGATCACGACCTGAGCCAAAGGCAGATGCTCAACCACTGAGCCACCCAGATGACCTGAATTTAAATAAAAAATTTTAAAAACACTCTATTTTCCTTACTTACTTTTCATACATAGTTGTTTCCTTTCACCCTTAATATTTCTAGTAGTTTTAATTGACATATATTGATTAGCATTCTTAATCCTTAGAAATTATAATTTCTTTTTTTAGTAATTTTTAAAATATTTTTACTTATTTGAAAGAGCAAGAGAGAGAGCACGAGCGGGAGGAGGGTTAGAGAGAGAGGCAGAGTACCCACTGAACAGGGAGCCTGATGTGGGGCTCAATCCCAGGACCCCTAGATCATAACCTGAGTGCAAAGCATATGCTTAACCAACTGAGCTAGCTAAGTGCCCCAGGAATTTCTAATAAAAATTAAGAAGTAAGCAATTGTGGACTGCTTATTACACTAACATTGTATGGATTGGGAAGTTTATAAATATATTTCATAATTTCTAGACATGTATTCTTCCTCATAGTAAATTTTTCAATATGATTATGATTACAGTAATGATATAGAAGAGGGAGAAACATTTTCCAATTAATTCTGTGAGACTAGTAGCACTCTGATACCAAAACAAGACTAGATATAATAAAACTACAGACCAATACCTTTCTTAAATTAGATGTAAAATCTTCAACAAACTGAATCTAGCAATATATAAAAATTATTATACCCAATGACCAAGTGGAATTTATCCCAGAAATGTAAATTTAGTATAATGCACAAAAGTCAATACAAGTCACCATATTAACAGAATGAAAGCCAAAAACCACAAGATCATCTCAACAGATGCAGAAAAAATATTTGACAAAATCCAGCACCCTGTCATGTTAAAAATATTTAACAAACTAGGAATACAAAAGAACTTCAACTTCATAAAGGACATCTAACAAAAACATGCTGCTTACATCACACTTAAGGGAGAAAGACTAAAAATGTTCCTTATAAGAACAGAAACAAGATGAGGATGTCCTCTCTTGCCATTTCTACAGATTGTACTACAAATTATAGCCAGGGCAATTAGTCAAGAAAAAGAAATAAAAAAGCATCCAGGGCAGCCCCGGTGGCTCAGGTGGTTTAGCGCCACCTTCCGCCTAGGGCATGATGCTGGAGACCCAGAATCGAGTGGAAACCCACGTCAGGCTCCCTGCATGGAGCTTGCTTCTCCCTCTGCCTCTCTCTGTCTCTCGTGAATAAATAAATAAAATCTTTATTAAAAAAATGCATCCAGTTAGGAAATAAGTAAAAGGATCCCTATTTGAAGAGAAAAATTAGAAAAACCCCAAATGTCTAACATAATCATATATGGCAAATCCTAAGGAACCCATTAAAAAAACTATTAGAATGAATATATTAGAGGAACACTGTGGCAGGATACAATATCAATATATAAAAGTCAATTGCATTTCTTTACATTAGAAATTAACAATCTGAAAGTGAATTTGAGAAAATAATTCCATTTACAGTGGCATCAAAAACAAAACAAAAAACAAAACAAAACATTGTTAGGAATGTATCTAACAAAAGAAATGCCAGACTTACAAACTGAAAACACAAAATGTTGTTAAAAGAAAATAAAGAACTGTGCCTGGGTGGCTCAGTCAGTTAAGTATCCAACTCTTGATTTGGCTCAGGTCATGATCTCAGGGTGTGGGAGAGGGGTGGTGGGCACGGGGGTCACACGCTCAACGGGGAATCTGCCCAGGATTCTCTCTTTCCCCCTGCCCCTCAGGCTCTCTCACTCTCAAATAAATAAATCTTTTAAAAACTAAAACAATAAAGAAGACCTAAATGAAGGGAAATCCCATGTTCAAGGACTGAAAGACAGTATTGTTTAGATGGCAATATTCTCTAATTGATCTACGGGTTCAGTGCAATCTATCAAAATCCCATCTGGCTTCTATGCAGAAAATGACAAAATAATTACAAATTCATGGGACCCAGAACAGACAAAATAACCTAAGAAAAAATAACATTGGCTAGCTCACACTTCCTAATTTCAAAACTTATGACAAAATAACAGTAATTAAGATGGTGTGGTACTGCAATGAGGTACTACAGATATGTAGATCAATGAAAAAGAACCGAGAGCCTAAGAATAAGCCCTCATACTGAAGGTCAATTGTTTTTTTTTTAAAGATTTTATTTATTTATTTATTTGATAGCGAGAGAGAGAGAGAGAGAACAAGTTGGGGAGGGGAGGGGAGGGGAGGGAGAAGGAAAAGCAGGTCAATTGGTGTTTGACAAATATGCCAAATAATTGAAGGGGAAAGAATAGTTTGAAACTAAAGTGGTGGGACAATTGGATAGCCACATGCCACAGATTTAATTTAGACCACTACATCACAGATACACAAAATTCGCTCAATCTGGGTCATAAGTATTTATATGAGAGCTAAAATGATAAAACTCTTAAAAAAATAGGAGGAAATCTTCATGACCTTGGGTTTAATAATGCTTAGTATGTGTGACAAAAGATGGGATATATTAGACATTATCAAAATAAAAGAGTTTTGTGCTTGGGATGCCTGGGTGACTTAGTGGTTGCATCTGCCTTCAGCTCAGGTCATGATCCTGGTGTCTGGAATCGAGTCCCACATTGGGCTCCTTGTGGGGAGCCTGCTTCTCCCTCTGCCTATGTCTCTGCCTTTCTCTCTGTGTGTCTCTCATGAATAAATAAATAAAATCTTTAAAAAAAAAGTTTTGTGCTTCCAATAATACCATTAAGACAGTGAAAAGACAACCCAAAGAATGGGAAAGAGTACTTGCAAATCATATATTTGATAAAGAACTAATTTCCAGAATATATAAAGAACTCTGGAAATTCAACCATAAGAAGACAAATGACACAATTTAAAAACGGGCAAATTATTTGAATAGACATTTCTCCAAAGACATATAGATAACTAATAGGTACATTAAAAAAAAGCTCAATATCATTAATCATTAGGGAAATGCAAATCAGAACCAAAAGGAGATTACAATTCATTTACAACATGATGGCAAAATGAAAAGTTTTGGCAAGGATGATGAGAAACTGGATCCCTTAAACATTGCTGATGGGAATGTAAAATGCTGCACCCAATTTAGAAGACAGATTGGTAATACTTCAAAATGTTAAACATAGACTTATCATATGACCCAGCAATTCTAGTCCTTGGTATATACCCCAGAAAAATAAAAATATATGGTTACATAAAACTTGAACACAACTGTTCATAGCAGCATTGTTTATAACAGCCAAGAGAAAAATTAGAAAAACCGCAAATGTCTATCAATTGATGAGTGGATTAAATATATGGTATATCATATAATAGAATATATTTGACAATAAAAGGAAGAAGTACTGATACATGCTACCACATGGATAAACCCTGAAAACAATATGCTAGTGAAAGAAGTCAGTCACAAAAAGCCCTGTATTATATTATTCAATTTCTAAGAAATTGCCATATCAGCAAATCTGTAGAGATAGAAAGTAGATTAGTGGTTGCTTGGGGCTGGCAGTAGGGTAGTGAAAGAAAATGATCGGTGATGAATACCAGGTTTCTTTTTGGAATAATAAAAATGTTCTTTTTAAATATTTTATTTATTTATTTGACAGAGAGAGCACAAGAGCACAAGCAGGGGAGCAGCAGAGGGAAAGAGAGAGCAGCAGGCTCCCCACTGAGCAGAGGGCCCAAGGATGCAGAGCTGCAAGGCTCTATCCCATCATGACCTGAGCTGAAGGCAGATACTTAACCAACTGAGCCACTCAGGTGCCCTGAGAAAATAAATACATTCTAAAATTAGATCAGATGATGGTTGCTAACCCTATGGATACACTGAAAACCACTGATTTGCACACTTTACATGAGTGAATTATACAGCATATAAACTATATCTCAAGCACACAGTTAATGAGAAATGATTATACAATAAAAATAACAATGTACTGTGTACTTATATGTAGAAGTAAAAATAAGACAATAGAGAAAAGGATGAGGGGGGAATACATGGTTGTAAACTTCTTCCATTATCCATGAAGTCATATAATATTATTTGAAGGTATATTTTGTGTTAATATAAAATAAATAAACACTGCAAACTCCAGAGCCATGGCTCAGGTATTTTATCTGGGGGTAGAAGCAGGCTGTCTAACAGAGAACTTTAAATCTCTTCCCAAAAGAGATGACTTCATTTGCAACAGTGTGTGGAGATCAAGCCTAAAGCTGACTCACAGGCCCCTAGATATCTTCAGAATGGGGCTGGTCACCAGAAAGACCAAACAAATTATTAAAAGGTTGGAACGTTCAGTCCTACCTCCCCACTTCCTTGGGAGAAGGGCTAGAGATTGAATTCAATTACCAATGACCAATGATTTATTCAATCATGCCTACATAATGAAATATCCACAAACTTCCCTAAATGACAGGGTCTGGGGAGCTTCCAGGTTGGTGAACACATCAATGTGCTGGGAAATGGTGTGCTTGGAGAGGGCATGGAAATCCTGCACCACTCCCTACTCCCCAATACCTTGTCCTCTCTTTCTCTTCCCTTTAGCTGTTTCAGAGTTGTACCCTTTAAAATAAACCAGTACCAGCAACTAAAGCACTTTCTTGAGATCTGTGAGTTGTTCTAGTAAGTACTGAAATTGAAGAGGGGGTCATGGGAATCTACAAATTTGTAGTTGGCTGGGCAGAAGTGTGGGTAGCCTGGGCACCCCATTTATGGCTAGTGTCTAAAGTGGGGGCATTCTTACAAAATTGAGCCCCTAACCTATGAGGTCTGCGCTTAATGGTGACTTCGTGCCAGAACTGGATTGAATTGTAGGAAAGTCAGTTGGTGTTGAAGAATCAGAGAATCCGTTAGTGTTGAAAAACACATTGCCTTTGGTGTCAGAAGTAGTGCCAACACCACACATGGTGAAAAGCAATTGAGAGGACATGGTAGATTCATTGGAGATAGAGACTAAACTGTAGGTCAGCTCATTTACCAGAGAAAACCTGTGAAAGAGAGAGCTAAGAGAAGACCTGGAAGCAGAACTAATCTCAGTCTGTAGAACAATTTATGCCTCAGGGCATTGTTGAAAACAATAGTGCAATCAGCACACAATTAGTGGTGCTTGACAGGTTTGTGTGGTCAGGGAAATAGACAAAGAGAGCCCTGTGAAAACCACTGTCATCCCACGGTGACTGTGAGCATACCTTAAACTATGCCCACTAAGGAACAATGTTAGAGATTTCACACTGTGTGGACACAGGCATTATTTGTTTAGCTACTTGCTGAATTATCTAAGATAAGTTATCAAATAATCCAGCTAGCCACTAAACAAACATAAAAAATAACCAAAAAAAAAAAAGCCCCAAATGGGGAGAAGGAGGAGCCGATATCCAGAGTTGCTACAACATATTATCTAAAATGTCCAGTTTCCAACAAAATATTATGAGATCTACAAAGAAACAGGAAAGTATGACCCATATATCAGAAAAAAAGTAGGCAACAGAAACTGCCTGTAAGAGTGACCAGATAACATATTTTAAAAGACTTTAAAGTAGCCACTAAGGGGTGCCTGGTTGGCTCAGTGGTGGGGTATCTGCCTTTGGCTCAGGTGTGATCCCAGGGTCCTGGGATGAGTCTCGCATTGGGCTCCCCGTCAGGAGCCTGCTTCTTCCTCTGTCTTTGCCTCTCTCTCTCTGTCTGAATAAATAAATAAATAAATAAATGAATAAATAAATAAATAAAATATTTAAAAAATAAAGTAGCCACTATAAATGTGATTCCAGATTGAAGAAGAAAGGAAGATATGATGACAATGTGTAATCAAATATAGAATATCAATAAAATTATTTTTTAAATAAGTACAAGTGGAAATTCAGGAATTAAAACATACAATGACTGAAGTGAAAAATTCAACAGTATATTTGAACTGGAAGAGTAAATAGTGACTTTGAAGATAGACTGATAGAGATTAAGCAATCTGAACAACAGACAGAAAAGGGCTGAAGAAAAATGTACAAAGCCTCAGAGAAATGTGACATACAATTAAGTGCTATATTGGCTAAGAAAATGACTCCCAATGGTAACTCAAATCCCTAGGAACCAAGTGAAGAGATCCAGAAATTATATATAAGGTTAACACAAAAAAAGTTATCAATATATACTTGCTTTCTTTTCTTCTTTGTGAGTCTTTAAAATATATAAAATTACACAAAGTAATAATTATAACAGTGTATTGTTGGGTTTACAAGATGTATAGGTGTATTATACATAACAATAAAATCAGTGGAATACAGTTACATGGAAGTAATATTTCCAGATCTCACTAGAATTAAATTAGTATAAATCTGAAGCTGATTTTGATAATTTGATATGTATATGGTAAGCACAACAGCAAACACTAAAGACAACATATATATATATATATATATAAATCATTAATAAAACTAAAATGCAACATTAGAAAGCATTCACTTAATGCAAAAGAAGAATAAAGGGACAAAAAGGTATGTGACATATAGATAACAAAAAGTAAAATTGCAGATGTAAATTCAACTATTTAACTGATAATGAAGTATGATTGAACTATCAAAAAAAAAAGGCAGCGTTGTCAGATTGAATATAAAAAACCCGAAACCTAGTAATATGCTATTTACAGGAGGCACATTTTAAATTAAAAAATATAAATAGATTGAAAGTAAAAGGATAAAAATGATATACAAACAGCAACCACAAGTAAGCTAGAGTAGCTATAGTAATAATCAGACAAAATAGACTTTATTTTTTTTATTTTTTTATTTTTTTTATCTTTATTTATTTATGATAGTCACAGAGAGAGAGAGAGAGAGGCAGAGACATAGGCAGAGGGAGAAGCAGGCTTCATGCACCGAGAGCCCGATGTGGGACTCGATCCCGGGTCTCCAGGATCGCGCCCTGGGCCAAAGGCAGGCGCTAAACCGCTGCGCCACCCAAGGATCCCCCCAAAATAGACTTTAGAACAAAAAATTTTTATAGAGATGTATAATAATAATAAATGAGATGTATAATAATAATAAAAGGATCAATATATTAGAAAGCTATAATAGCTATAAATATATATGCACTTAATAGAGACCATCAAAATACATGAAGAAAAACTGACAAAAATGAAGGGAGAAATAGACAATTCAATGATAAAAATTGGAAACTTTCAATTTTTATTTTATTTTTTTATTTTTTTATTTTATTTTATTTTATTTTATTTTATTTTTTTAAAGATTTTATTTATTTATTTATTTGACAGAGAAAGAGAGAGAGTACAAGCAGGGGGAATGGTAGGGAGGGGGAGAAGCAGCCTCCCCATGGAGCTGGGAGCTTGATGCAGGACACCATCCCAGGACCCCAGAAACATGACCTGAGCAGAAGGCAGATGCTTAACCCATTGAGCCACCCATTCACCTGACTTTCAACTTTTAATAATGGATAAAACAATTAGGCAGAAGATCAACAAGAAAATAGAAGACTTGGGGCTCATGGCTGGCTAAGGTGATAGAGCATAAGACTCTTGATCTCGGGATCCCTGGGTGGCACAGCAGTTTAGCGCCTGCCTTTGGCCCAGGGCGCGATCCTGGAGACCTGGGATCAAATCCCACATCGGGCTCCCGGTGCACGGAGCCTGCTTCTCTCTCTGACTATGTCTCTGCCTCTCTCTCTCTCTCTCTCTCTCTCTCTCTCTCTGTGACTATCATAAATAAATAAAAATTAAAAAAAAAAAAAAGACTCTTGATCTCAGGGTCATGAGGTCAAAGTCACATTGAGGGCAGAGATTACTTTTTAAAAAAGAAAATAGAAGACTTAAAAAAAGACTTTATTTATTTGACAGAGAGAGACACACACAATGAGTGCACAAGCAGGGGGAGCTACCCACTGATCAGGGAGCCTGATGCAGGGCCTGGGATCATGACCTGAGCCAAAGGCAGTTGCTCAACTGACTGAGCCACCCAGCTGCCCTGAAAATAGAAGACTTGAACAACATTATAAACCAACTAGAACTAATCACCATCTATAGAATACCCCACCCACTAGTAAGAGGATATATATTCTTCTCAAGTGCACATGGAACAACATACTCCAGAATAGACCATATGCTAGGCAACAAAACAAACCACCATAAATTTGAAAGATTAGAAATAATACTAAGTATGTTTTCTGCTAATACAGAATAAAAGTAGAAACAAAAACAGAATGAAATTTAGGAAAATCACAAATATGTGGAAATTAAACAACTACTCCTAAATAACTAATGTGTCAAAGAAGAAATCAAAAGGGAAATTACAAAATATATTGAGATGAATGCAACTGAAGATACAATATGCCAAAACTTATGGGATGCCTCCAAAGCATGCTTAGATGAACATTTATTGCTGTAAATACCTATTAAAAAAAGAAAACGGTGTCTGGGTGGCTCAGTTAGTTAAGCATCTGACTTCAGCTCAGGTCACAATCTCAGAGTCCTAGGATCAAGCGCCACATCAGGATCCATGCTCAGTGGAAAGTCTGCTTGTCCCTCTGTCCCTCACCCACTCATGTGCATGCACTCTCTCTCTCTCTCACTCACTCACTCTCTCTTTCTCAAATAAATAAATAAAATCTTAAAGAAAAAGAAATATCGGGCAGCCCGGGTGGCTCAGCGGTTTAGTGCCGCCTTCAGCCCAGGGTGTAATCCTGGAGACCCAGGATCCAGTCCCACGTCGGGCTCCCTGCATGGAGCTTGCTTCTTCCTCTGCCTGTGTGTGTCTCTGCCTGCCTCTCTCTCTCTCTCTCTCTCTCTCCCTCTCTCTCTCTCTCTGGGTCTCTCATGAATAAATAAATAAAATAGTAAAAAAAAAGAAAAAGAAATATCTTGGGCACCTGATCTTTAAGTGTCTGCCTTTGGTGCAGGTCATAATCCAAGGTTCCTGAGATCAAGTCTTGCATTGGGCTTCCTGCTCTGTTGGGAGCCTGCTTCTCCCTCTCCCTGTGCCTGCCACTCCTCCCACTTGTGCTCTCTCTCCGTCAAATAAATAAAATATTTTAAAAGAAGAGAACCAGGACACCTAGGTGGCTCAGCAGTTGAGTGCCTGCCTTTGGCTCAGGGTGTGATTTCGGATTCCTGGGTTCAAGTCACACATCGGGCTCCTTGCATGGAGCCTGCTTCTTCCTCTTCCTGTGTTTCTGCCTCTTTCTCTGTGTGTCTCTCATGAATAAATAAATAAAATCTTTTAAATAAAAAATTAAGAGAACCATCATAAATCAATAACCTAACCTTCTACCTTAAACACTCTGAAAAAGAGCAAACTAAACCTAAAGCAAATAGAAGGCAAGCATTAAAACTATAGTGAATAGAAGGAGGACATTAAAAAAGACTAGACAGATACTAATGAAACAAAGAATAGAAAAAAAAACAATAGAGAAAATCAATAGAACCAAAAACTGATTCTCTATAAATATCAACAAAATCGACAAACCTTTAGATTAATTACTCAGGGGAAAAAAGAAAGAAAGAAAACTCAAATTACTAGAGTCAGAAATGAAAGAGAGGACATCACTATTGACTTTATAGAAATAAAAGGACTATGAAGGAATACTATGAATGCCAATACATTAATTTAGATGACATGGACAAATTCTTAGAAAGACACAAACTACCAAAACGCACTCCAAATGAAATAGCAAATATGAACACACCTATAATAAGAGAATTAATTAGTAAACAAAAAGCTACTGATATGGAAAAGACTAGTTCCAGAATTCACTGGTGAATTCTAACAAATGTATAAAGACAAAAATGAGTACCACTGCTTCACAAACTTTTCCAAAAAAATAGAAGTGAATACCTCCCCACTTATTTTATGAGGCCACTATTATCCTGTTACCAAAACCATACAAAGATATTCCGTGATGCATTGGAACAAGTAAATGGTGAGCACGTCAATTCTATGATTGCTAATTGCCAAGAGAGGCTATCCTTTTGGTTCCATTCAGAACTTACTTCCAACACAGAATACATTCTAAGAAACACAGATGACTAAGAAACCCAATCACATTCATTTTTGTAACTTCTCTGTATCTGCCAACCACTTATATTGAAAATGATAACAAAGAAGGAAAGGGAGGGGCATCTGTTTTGTTCAGTCAGAAGAGCCTGCAACTCTTGATCTCACGGTTCTGAGTTCAAGCCCCATGTTGGTTGTACAGAGTACATAAATTTTAAAAAATCTTTAAAACAGAAAAGCAACCCAGAGCTCCTTCTCCCTTCAGTCCTTTCAGAGAATGTGCATACATGCATGCATCAAGAAAAGAAATAAAAAGTTTAGTTTCGTGCATTTCCATTACTCTGGTAAGAAGCAAATACATATGCATGTACAAACTATAAAAGATGAATTGTGCAATTTTGGTGATTCTGTATATGAGTCAAATGCTCTTGTGCTTGCATTTAAAACCGGCATTAGGGCAGCCCAAGTGGCTCAGTGGTTTAGCGCTGCCTTTGGCCCAGAGCGTGATCCTGGAGACCTGGGATCGAGCCCCGCGTCAGGCTCCCTGCATGGAGCCTGCTTCTCTCTCTGCCTGTGTCTCTGTGCCTGTCTCTCTCTCTCTCTCTCCTCTCATGAATAAATAAAATTTTAAAAAAAACTGACATTAAAGAATACAATGATGAACTATAGAATTCTTAAAAAAAAAAAAAGACTTCATTTATATATTCATGAGAGACACACACAGAGAGGCAGAGACACAGGCAGAGGGAGAAGCAGGCTCCATGCAGGGAGCCTGATGCAGGAGTCAATCCCAGGACTCCGGGATCATGCCCTGAGCCAAAGGCAGACACTCAACCACTAAGCCACGTAGGCATCCCCAAAATTGTATATAATAAATACAAAGCACCATGTCAAGGTCAATATCCATGGTCATAAATCCTATTGACAGCATGTAGCCTTGATATGATGTGATGAAATCGTACTTTCTCTCTGTGATGTTCCTCCCCCAAACCCATAATTCCAGTGTAACCAAGAGAAAACCATTAGCCAAATCCCATTAGATATTGTAAATAGCATCAAAATCAGAGAAAGTCTGAGAAACTGTTATAGCCAAGGGGAGCCCAAGGAGATATGACAGCTAAAAGTAATGTGGCATTCTGGATGGGGCCCAGAAGTAGAAAAAGGGCATTAGGTAAAAAACAAAGGAAATTTTAATAAAGTATAAACTTCAACTAATGATAATATGTCAATATTGGTTCATTAGTTATAACAAATGTACCGTATTAATGTAAGGTGCTATTGGGTGTGAATATATTGGAATTTTCTATATCTTCTTAATTTCTCTGCGAATCTAAAATTGTTCTAAAAAGTGAAATCTATTTAAAATAAAGGAAAAGTCAAAAGAGAGACCACAGGAGAAAGAAAAGCTTTATATTTTAGTCCCTTTAAAGGTATTTTTCCCTTGCTCTTTGAATAAGGGCCTCACAAATTATGTAGCCTACTGTGCCTCCACCCCAATCTCTGTCATCCAGACCTCAGACTGGGGTTGTTCTGGGCCCTTCTGAGAGTCCTGGAGGCCAAGAGTAAGGCTGTGAGTGTATATGTTGGGGCCCAGCAGGGAAGGCCAGCATAGGACAAGTTCTGAGCTCTGACCTTGTCTGGCTTCCGGGAAAAGCAGCAGCACACCCACAATCTGAAGAAGTCCCCACTGCTCCTCCTCACCATGGTAGGCAGCATTGAACTCCTAGCATCCTGGAGCTGGAAGGGACATCCTGCATTGTTGTACCATAACTCCTTCCTCCACCTTTTAAGGAGAAGAAGGACATGAACAGAGGCCTGAAGAGGGGTAGAAGTCTCCTAGGCCTCCAGAGCCCTCCAGCAAGTGACAGCCTGGGTCCTGCCCAGCCCAGGGCCTGGTACTGCCTCCCTCTGGCCCAAGTTGGATCTGCTTTCCCAGTCCCTGAGTGTTTCCCAGCATCTTGGGTTGCTACCCTACCTTTCCTCAGAGCCCCTTCCTTGTTTCTCTGAGCATAAGCAGAGAAGGGGGGGAGGGGAAGGGACGGAGATATAGAGATAGAGATAGAGATAGAGATAGAGAGAGAGAGAGAGAGAGAGAGAGAGAGAAGCCCCAGTTAGGATGAGGCCAGAAGCAGAAAAGAGAAGGCTCTTGTCATTGCACTTCCCACTTGGTTATTTCCCCTGGGGCAAGAGTAGGGGAGAGCCTGAGAGCTACAGGCTAGAAGGGGCCTGCTGCAATCCACAGCAGCTAGTCTTGAGACCAAAATACTGCTGTGGGTGTCATTAGGAAAGAATGCAGAGGCGAGGGGGAACCTCTGAGCTGGAGAGGGCATTACTCCTCAACTCCATGCAGACAGGCCCTGCAAAGTGAAACCAGACCTCCATGGAATCTGTGCTGTAGAGAGGCTCTGAGGGAGGGAGGCTGTGTTTCTGCCACAGAAGTGCAGCCTCACCAGAGAACAGGAATCCCAGAAACTCACCCTTGGCTTCCTCAGATTCCCCAGAGAAAGGCCATGCCCCTGGTGACTCCTGTCATGGCAGCAGCTGCCAGGTGCTGACTGCCCTCCCCCTTGCCTGCATGGCTGCCCTACCTGCTTTCTGATACCTTCAGCTCCTGCTACGCAAAAAGGCCTGTACTGTCCACCCTGGCTACATGTAAATGCGCCTGAAGCCCACTGACCAGGCGCAGTTTTATAAGGTTTTTAAAGGTTCCATCTCTTACATCATACTGCCAGGATTTCAATCCTATCTTGGCAACTACCATCTGCGTTTCCATCGGAACAATTTGTAATCTCCCAGAGTATTTATTATCTCACCTTTAAAATGGCATTTCTTGGACTTAACTCCTTTCTAGCAGTTGTGAGCCAAGCAACATGTCCTCATAGGACCCTATGTCAGCAGTATCAAATCAAATCCATAAGAAGGGTTATTTCATAGCACCCACCCCAACCACACACAAAGAGCAGACCACATTCCTTTGGAACAAATGGTTGCCACCATGGCAGAACCACCTTCACTCTATTTCCTATTGAGTGCCCTTCCTCTCAAGGAAACCAAAATCAGTTACTGTCAGACAGAGACTTAGAGCCAATGCAGACACTGTTTTCATTCTTCCTTCCGTTCCTCATTCTAGTTCTCTATACCTCCCTTGTCTGACCCCCATGTTTACCAAATCCTCAACAAGGTTTAATTTATACCAGTTGGGGAGCTTTCAGGGGCAACTGTGTCTTCTATCAGCAGCACTAGAAAGTAATCCCACCCTACAAAGTCACACTGAGAGAGGAAAGATGGGGTACTGGCCTGGCAGGGACACTCCTGGCTGCCAAACCCAACAGAGGAAAGTAATTTTTTCATTTGTAGTTAGATCTCCTTGCTGAATTTATCATCCTATTCAGTACTAATGGCATACTTTAAATTAATATTTTGTAGCTAATGTACTGAATGATAAAATTTGGATTCAAAGAATTAGAGAGTGAATCTAATAGACAACATTTAACTCAGAAAAACAGAAGTTTCTATATTTGGGATAAAATTAAAATCATTTACATATATACACCCTTATGTATTTTTGCAGCATCATTTACAATAGCCAAACTATGGAAGCAGCCCAAGTGTCCATCAATAGATTAATGGATAAAGAAGACATGGTGTGTGTGTGTGTGTATTATTCAGCCATAAAAAAAATTAGTTCTTGCCATTTGCAACATGTATGGAACTAGAGAGTATTATGCTAAGTGAAACAAGCCAGTCAGAGAAAGACAAATATCACATGATTTAATTCATATGTAGAACTTAAGAAACAAATGAACAAAGAAAAAAACATGAGCCAAAAAACACACTCTTAACTATAGAGAATAAACAAGGGGAAGTGGGTGAAGGGATGGTTGAAATAGGTGAAAGAGATTAAGAGTATATTTATCTTGATGAGCACTGAGTAATAGAATTGTTGAATCACTATGTTGTACAGCTGAAAGTAATTTTACACTGAATGTTTACTAAATTAGTCTTTTTTAAATTAAAGTCTTTTAAATTAAAATGATTTATGTAAGTTTATTAACAGGGATGTGTGGAACAGATTTGGGGGTGTCAGGTGATTGCAATTAAAGTGGATTCAACCATGTGATATGGCATCCACAAAATCTATGATCTTAGGATGCATCTACAGATGTATAATGGCTATCCTAGAATTAAGGTGTGATAAGACCACTCCATTCTACACTAGGCAGAACAGTCAGTATTTTCAGAGGCATTTACAAATTCAGGAACGTGTAGGATGGTGAGAGACTGTGATAAAGTATACCATATCAGAAAGAACTGAAATAACTGGGGAGGTTAAGCCTAAATAAGAAAATCTTGGTGAGAATATAATTGCTTAAGGATTAAATGAGACAGCATATTGAAAATGCTTAGCACAATAGCTGGCATAAGTGCTCAATTGTTAATTTTTTTAAAAATTAAAAAACAAAAATTAGTATTATTAGCATTAGGTCATACTATTATTATTATTATTATTATTACTATTTCTATTATTATAGTTAACGCTTATAGAGTGCTTTTTATGTACTGGCACCTTTCCAAGTCCTTTTAATATAGACTCATTTACTCATTTTACCAATCCCATGAGGTAGGTACTATCATGTATCCAATTTTGCAGATGAGGAAATTAATCCACAGAAAGTTCTAGTAGATTGCCCAGTGTGTCTCGCAGCTGGGAAGGGGAAAGAACTAGAATATTAACTCCGGCAGTGTCAGACTATCAAGGATAAAGGGCACTTTTGTTACTTTATTTTTGTTTCATACTACTCCAGAGGGCAGAACCAATACCAATATATGCAAACTACTGGGAGGCAGTTACCCGCTCAATAAAAGAAAAAAACTACTTTGGGAACACCTGGGTGGCTCAGTGGTTGAGCATATGCCTTTGGCTCAGGTTGTGAGCCTGGGGTCCTGGGATCAAGTGCCCCATCAAGCTCCTCACGGGGAGCCTGCTTCTCCCTCTGTGTATGTCTCTGCCTCTCTTTGCCTCTCATGATCACATGATCACGCTGTGAACTGAAGGCAGATGCTCAACCACTGAGCTACCCAGGCGTTCCTAAAAAATACATGAAATTTTTAAAAAGAAAAAACTACTCTGAATGATTAAAACTGAATGAAATTTCAATGTTGTCTTTTAAGGTAGTGAGTTCTCTATCACAGGATGTAAGGGGGGAAAAAGGATAGAAATGAAGAAACAAATAAAATGGGGTCCTCTCTTGGAAAGAAACTATACAAGTGATGAAGCCAACCTTTGGTAAAAAGAATAAAGATGGTATAGTGAAATTTGGATTTTAAAAGGCACACTGAAAAACTGAAAAGTAAAACAGTTAAGGAAAAGACACAAAAGTGAACTAATATTTGTCTTGCTGCTATCTCAACACAAAGTAAATTAGATGTTGGAGAAAAGTGATAGAAAGCTCTTAAAATAGGAAAATTCCCATATGAATTTCTGTTTGGAAACTTACTAGACAGCCTGGGTTTGAAAAAAAAAATCCCATAATCCTTACAGATCTGATAGCCACTAACCCTAAAAGTATAAAATACAGAGAGGACAGTTATAGTCTGCTCTCTGGAAGAAAAGACACCTGCATGAGAAAGTAGCATCCAGGCTGATATGAGTAGAGAAGATGCAGGCATGAGGTTGAAGATAATAAAACACCATTAGATCCAAACATACATACTTGTAATGACAATTGAGTATATTAATATGATTTTAATCCTGTTACTCAGTGTGTGGTCAACAGAATTAATGCATAGTTGGATATGAATATCTTCTGTACTGAATCTTTTGGGTACAGCCGTCCCAGGATCCAGGTATTTGCTGATTTAATGAATTAATATACACTTCCTTAACCAGCAACACCAAGAGGTGGCTGGTTAAGTAAGAATTTAGAGTACCAGAAAAATCTCTTTATTATGAATAACTACTGAAGAGCATATATATATACACAGAATACACATATGTATACATATATATGCTATATATGTGTGCATGTGTGTATACACACACACACATAATAATGTATATAGAGGTGCCTGGCTGCCTCAGTCAGTGGAGCATGTGACACTTGACCTTGAGATCATGAGTTCAAGCCTCATATGTGGTGCAGAGTTTACTTAATTTTTTAGAAAAATAGTGTGTATATATATACACACATATATAATAACGCCACACTCTCCACAAAAAAATGCTTCCATTACAGATAAGTTTTTAAATTATTTGTACTTAGATGGACAAATGTATAATTTGACTTACGAAAATCATGTTTTTAATTTACATACTTCACAAGCAAAGTTCTAGAACTGAATACTAATTTAGACTGGAGCCTCTATCTGTGATGCAAGTTTGGGGGGGCTCAAAAAAATCCTTAAAGTTGGGCAGCCCCGGCGGCTCAGCAGTTTAGCTCCGCCTCCAGCCCAGGGCCTGATCCTGGAGTCCCACGTCAGAGTCCTTGCATGGAGCCTACTTCTCCCTCTACCTGTGTCTCTGCCTATCTCATTAATAAACTGGAGGGTATTATGCTGAGTGAAATAAATAAAATCTTTTAAAAAAATCCTTAAAGTCATGGAAAAGTGAAAGCATATCATCCATAAAAGTGACAAGAGATGTAAATCATGTTCATAGAGCCTACATGGACACGATGGAGTTAGGGATGTGGATTAAAGCTGGGAAAGGTGGAATTCATTAGGGGAAAATAGTCAAATTTCAGTGCAGGATCTGGACTACAGGGGAAATATTGGACCTTGGTGACTGACAACGGGAGAATATGGAATAAGGGAGAGAGGTGATATCAGAGTAAGCGGCAGAGAAGAAAAGGCAGTAACTCCCAAGACTGGATGCTGTCTCTGGTAACCAGGAAAAAGCAAATATAAACAAAGAGGTGAGTGACGATGCCTGATGTGTTATGAGCTAGGAAAATACTGGCAAGGCTGCAGCACGGCCGCCGGCGGTCAAAGTGGTAACTGGGGATCTGAGCTCGGCGGTGACGCGGGGCCCTCACGTGACCAGGAGCCTATGTCTGCCCAAGTCCCTCTCTCCTGGTCCTTTTTGCCTGTCCAGACACCGTCTGCCTACTGCCCTTTGGTCGAGGGGAAAAGCAGAAGGAAGTAAGTCCCCTCGGTCTTCTGAAATCGGTATGTGTCGGTGCTGCCCAGTAACCTCTGGGATCGGGATGGCAGAGAGTACCAGGCCTTTCCCTATATCCAGCCCCGCCCCGCCGCGCCCACATTTCGGTGCAGAAAATGGTGGTCTTGGGGTGAGGTGGAGAGATGAGGGGGGGGGGCCTGGGAGACATAGATACCTAGAAACAGTTTCTAAGTAATCTTTGGCTTCCACTTGCCGCTTGGAAAAGAAATGACGAGCACTGCGGGGTGGTGGGGCACGGAGGACGAAGCTTAAGGTGGAGTATGGGGGAGGGGAAACAGAGGGGGCTGGCGTGGGAGCGGCGGCTAGTGTCCAGAAAGGGACGGTATGTCAGTCAGTCCTTCCCTCCTCCCCACTCCCCGCCCCCTACCCTGTCTTGGCGTCTGTCTGCAGGTCTGCAGGTCACAGGGGCGCGCCTGGAGAAGAGGGCGCCTAGAAAAAACCGCCAGGAGAGGTCCAGGTCGGGGAAGGGCTGGGCAGTGACCTGGGATGGGATACGTGGGAGGACGCTGATGGGAACCGAGTCGGCAGCACCGCCGGCGCGCCCCGCCCCTGCCACTGCGGGAGAGGCCTGTGGCAAGGCCTGCTGGGAAAATGGTGGGCTTTCGGAAAGGAGGGGGCGAGGGAGGCTGGGGGCTAGGGAGGCTGAGGGCAGGGTGGGACGCAGCGGGGTCTCCAGGGCCGGAGAGCCCCTCGACCAGCGTAGGGTGGGGGAACCTGGGCCTCGACTCGGGAAAAGGCAGGTATGAGAACCCGGGGCTGGGGTTTTGATGCAGCCGCCAAGTGTGTTGACTCGACTCTGCCTTCCTTGTCTTCTATGAATAACTGTAGATAAAGACCCCCTCAACATGGAAAAATCCTGCAAAGAAAATGAAGAACAGCCACAGAGCGCACCCAAGACTGATGAGGAGCGGCCTCCTGTGGAGCACTCTCCTGAAAAGCAGTCTCCGGAGGAACCGTCTTCCGAGGAGCAGTCGTCGGAGGAGGAGTTCTTTCCCGAGGAGCTCCTTCCCGAGCTCCTTCCCGAGATGCTCGTGTCCGAAGAGCGCCCTCCTCAGGAGCGCCTTTCTAGAAGGGACCTTTTTGAGGAGCGCCCTCCCATGGAGCAGCCTCCTTGTGGAGTGGGAAAACATAAGCTAGAAGAAGGAAGCTTTAAAGAGAGGCTGGCTCGCTCTCGCCCGCAATTTAGAGGGGACATACATGGCAGAAATTTAAGCAATGAGGAGATGATAAAGGTAGCAGAGGAGATGGAAGAAATGAAAAGAGTACGGAACAAACTGATGGTCATGCATTGGAAGGCAAGACGGAACCGTCCTTATCCTATTTAATGTATTCGGCTTTAATTCTGTTTTGCCTGATACAAGTATTGCCACCTGAACGTTGCATTTTCTCGTATACCTTTCCCCATCTCATTTTTAACTTTTCGTGTGGCTTTAGTTTAGGTATTTCACTTGTAACTGGCATAAAATTGGGTTTTCCCCACCCACAAGCTGCAAGTCTCCCTTTTTCAATCATGAGTCTCACCCATTTGCATGAAAAGATGTACATTATATATTGTGAAGTGAAAAAAACAATTTTCAAAAAGTATATGTTGCATCTCATTTTTGTAAAAAATGTATATTTATATATTAATATGCAAAGAAAAAAGTATATACTTAAATGGCTTAACAGTGGCTATCTGTGCGGTAATAGGTGTTTTGGTTTGTTTTTTCATTTTTGCTTCATCAGAACTAATTTTTAAAGACAAACATGTTACTTTCATTGCAAAAAATATAATGGGAAAAACATAAAAACCTGTCAATCAGCTTATAAAGACAATGTGGCACTTAATAAATACTTGTCAGAACTTTAAAGAAAAGTAAATCTCATGTTTGTTTTTAAGTAGGCTCCATGCCCAGGATGGAACCCAATGGGAGCTTGAACTCAAGACCCTGAAATCAAGATCTAAGCTAAGATCAAGAGCTACATGCTTAATGGACTGAGCCACCCAGATGCCCTAATTCCATGATTCTTTTAAATATCACGCAGAGAAACAAACTTGGTACTTCTATTTAATAGTCACTATTTTCCCATTTAAAGAGGAATAATGTTTGACTTAAAAGCTGCTGTGGAGGGGATCCCTGGGTGGCTCAGCGGTTTGGCGCCTGCCTTTGGCCCAGGGCGTGATCCTGGAGTCCCGGGATCGAGTCCCATGTCGGGCTCCCGGAGTGGAGCCTGCTTTTCCCTTCTCCTGTGTCTCTGCCTCTCTCTCTCTCTATGTCTATCATAAATAAATGAATAAATCTTAAAAAAAAAAAAAGCTGCTGTGGAGCCTAATAAAGTGAAGATCCTAGAGCTGCCTTGTTTCCCCCACTTGTACACATAGGACTCACAACCCCTATAGATACCTTTCAAATACAGGGGTTAGAACCCAAAGGAGGTTTCACTTAAACTCACAAATAATTGCTGTGAGATTCCAGGTGACTGCCACATTCTATTTCTATCCTGCTATTCTCTTCTCTTGGATACTGGCACATCTGCTGGGCACAGCAGCCCCTTCTTCTGGGTCCTGTTCTTACCATGCCCACTCCCCACAGCCAAGGTGCCTGGGTCCTCCAGTTGCAAAGCTTCACTGATTGCTCTGGAGTCCCTTCTGGACCAAAGCTGAACTGTGTCTCCTACAGATAAGTGGAGAATGCCTCTCCGTCAGTTTTAATATTATACTTACCCAGGTGCATATCATCCCAGTGCTGCTTAAACCTCAATGTCTTAAAGAATTCTTGGCAAAATAGTCCCCTTTTTCCTGAAGGCCTCATCTTTCCCCCACTGGATTCAAACATGAATTCACTGAGACCTGGGCTACAAGACAGATCTGTGGCCAGCTATAATGATGTATATTCAGGATTGGAACCTCCCAACCAATTTCAAAAAATGGCTATGGTTTTAGGTGCCTAATATTTGCCTTAGGGTGAATTCTCTCCCAAGGGTTTTCTGGCATATTTGCTCACCTTGTATAAATTAAAGAGGAAAGTCAGACTTAGATCAAGCTAGGACATTTCTCTTTACCCTGCCCCTCATCACCAAGAAACATTCAAAAGTACTTTATAAATCATGAAACTACTATATATGTATATACACATACATACATATGTATGTGTGTATCAGATATTATGGTTTCTAAAAATACACCTATAACACCTAAGATTTTGTTTTACTTATCCTATTAATTCTAGGAACATGGATAGTGATTAATGATTTTGGAAATTACGACCCAGTCATGAACTGTGAGTTTGTTTGATTGACTATGTAGCTTCAGTGTGTTTACCTCTCTAGAATGTATGATTTGCGATTTCAGAAGGATTACTGGGGGGAGGAATTGTTTCCCCAAATTCAACATTAAAATTATTTACAAATTCTCTATATCAGCATTTGTCTTATAAAAAATGCAAAGACCTGGGCTCTACCCCAAACCCATTAAATTTCCTTTTCTGTCAATTAGCACACAAGTTAGACATCCACTGCTATATGAAATATACTTCTGGTTTTAGTAAAAATAAATTGTGACATAGATCGAAGAAGATGCAGATGACTGTATCAGAATTTAAAAGAGTGAAAGGCTTGGGTCACCTGGCTGGCTCAGTCCGTAGAGCATGCAACTCTTGATCCTGGGCATTCTGAGTTCAACCTCTACACTGGGTGTAGAATTAACTTTTTTTAAAAAAGTGAAAGTCTGGGGTGCCTGGGTGGTTCAGTGATTGAGCGTCTGCCTTTGCCTCAGGTAGTGATCCTGGGGTCCTGGAATTGAGTTCCACATCGGGCTCCCCACAGGGAGCCTGCTTCTCCCTCTGCCTATGTCTCTGCCTCTCTCTCTGTGTCTCTCATGAATAAATAAATAAAATCTTTTTTAAAAAGTGAAAGTCTTGTCCAAGCACATTTTTTTTTAAATTTTTATTTATTTATGATAGTCACACAGAGAGAGAGAGAGAGGCAGAGACATAGGCAGAGGGAGAAGCAGGCTCCATGCACCGGGAGCCCAACGTGGGATTCGATCCCGGGTCTCCAGGATCACGCCCTAGGCCAAAGGCAGGCGCTAAACCGCTGCGCCACCCAGGGATCCCTCCAAGCACATTTATAAGAAACTAAAAACAATGTCATCCATTTTACTACATAAAATTTAGATTTCTTGCAGTGAAGCAAGACCGTACACAGAATAAAAAGCTAAGAGGATAATAAAAAAAGCAAGATACATTTTCCACGACTAATATTATGTACTGCTTTTCATTCCTTCCTTCCAGTTAGTAAAATGGATCAGAAATAAATTTAAAGTCTTTTAGTAATCATCTCACAAAATTGTAAGCCAGTCCTGTGCTCTTGACCTATAATTTTTTTAATTTCCACTGTATGATGCCATTTTGGGGGATCTCCATGTCTCCAGACCATTCTTCAAAGTCATGGCAGCCTGATGTCTGCTGGTCAGGCTAGCTTCCAGCTGGAGTGAGATAAATTTCCAGAGGCTCACTGTGCCAGTTTGACAAGATAGGAAGAATCCACTCCCCTGGTGCTCAGAGTGGTGGTGCTCAGGTAAGATATGGAAAGGCTCACCCAAGTCACACTCCTCTCCGGGGGGGGGGGGGGGCCTGATTTTGGTTTCTGCTCCAGCCTGCAGCAGGCACCAAACCCTCTGAGACTGATGGCCAGATTATCCTGGACACACTTACCTGGAGGCAACAACTGTCCCCATTGCAGGTCAGAGCACTTGCCTTTCCCTCCTTTTCTGTAGGGAGGAGAAAAAAGTCTCAAGGATTCCTAACTGGAAACATTGGTTGGGATAGTCTTTGAGTAGGCTGATGTCTGACCTGGGTCTGACCAGGTAGCTTGGGGCTGAAGCAGGAGCTGGCTCTTTTCTGAGTTTAATGAATTAGCTTTTCCACAAATGGAGTTAGACCTCAGCTCAGACAAGACCTCACCCATCCCTCTACTACCCACCTTGTGTAGACACCCCAAAGGGCTCAGATGTGCCCCAGCCTGTTTTGGTGATTCTGCAATGAACATTGCTCTGTGCATGCAGTGCCTCTGATGTATGTGTCAGCCCAGACCCAGAGTCAGAGGAGACTCCAGGTAAAGGGAACTTGCAAAGACATGTGGTCCAACAACTTAGGAGAAAAGGGGTTTCACCTCCTGTGTGAACATCTCTATGCATTGTAGGCTCTGTCCATGATTTGGGGGCCAGGGGCCTTGGTGGTATATGGCCAGCAGCCTCCACAGCCTGGTTCTCTGGGGTTCTTACCACTTCCTGCTCACACAGAAGGCTGGTATTCCCATCACATGTCTAAGAAGCAGCTTGCCTCGTCAATGCCAGAGCAAAAAGCATTTGGGGTCCCAGACCCTGAAGAAAGCCCTCTTTTAACCAGAATGATCTGGCTTTTAGGTGACAGTGCTTGAGAGTGAGAGCCACTCAGTATGAGGTAGCATACCTGAGAGATCAGGTTCTGGCTCCTTATAAAATACCCTGAGATTCCGTCCTCTCCCATTCAGAAATACTAACCCAAACTCAATTATTTTCATGAATAAATAATAAAATTATACAGATAAATAAGAGACACATCATGTGTTCTAATTCAGATTTGTCTGAATCAGATTTTGGGTTCTCCCCACTCTACACACTCCAATTTATTTATTTAACTAATTAATTAAAAGTAAGCTCTATACCCAACCTGGGGCTCAACCTCACAATTCTGGGGTCAAGAATCATATGCTCCCAAACTGAGCCAGCTAGGCATCCCACATTGCCTCCAATTTAGATTGTAGATTTTTGGGTCTTAGGGAATAATTGATTTAGACTCATGAAGTATTATGTCCTTGTTGGTTTGTGCATTTGAGTGAGTTTTTACATATTTTTCTCCAGACAGAGATGTCTGATAGGCAGTTCAATTTAAGCATCTAGAGTTGGGAAAAGAGATTGGCATGAAAATGTGTATTGTGGCTGGTGGTATCTGACATGTGGGAAGGACCCTTTGAATACTTATTGAATTAAATGAATGAAGAATCCAATTGTATACCCTTCTACCCTTTTCTATGAATATGTATTTTTCAAACAAAAGTGGGACTGTACTAAATGTACTGATTCATAACCTATGTGTAAAAAAATAAGTTTTTCTTTAAACTTGTTTACCAAGACAATAGTGGTTTTTAAATAGTGTTTAGAAAATAAAAAATATTGGAGACAGGGCAATACGGCAGAGGAGTCCCCAAGTCATCCGTCCCCATCAACTTACCTAGATAACTTTCAAATCATCCTGAAAACCTATGAATTTGATTGAGATTTAAAGAGAGAACAGCTGGAATGCTACAGAGAGGAGTTTTTGCTTCTAACAAGATGAGGAAACTGGAGTACAAAGAAGTTGTTTCAGCTGCTGAAAATAAAAAGCTAGTAACTTAAAAAAAAGAAAATAAAAATACATAAATACATAAATAAATACATAAATAGTATTTAGAAACTAGAAGTAAGCACGCCATCTGGTGACCAGAGCCAGAACTATGATTTGAACACAGCTAACAAAGGAAAGTAGTGAAACTACGGGAGGGTGGGGGAAGAAGACGACTTGATACTGGGGAGAATACCTCAACCCTGACTCACACTGGACTGACACAGTATCAATCTCTTCTTGGGGGTTGAGACAGCACAAGAAGCGAAGTATACTTAGAGGATTTTTCCCTGTCTAAAGTCAAGATAAGTATGTGTGTGCCCATGTGTGTATGTTTAAACTGAAAGGTCTTATACTATTTTGAATTTTTTCTGATTGTGGAAGTTATGTTTCTACCAGAAAAATCAGCATATGTATGAAGGTATAAAACATTTAAATTACCTATAGTTCCTCTACCTAGAGAAGATAATTGTTAATATTGACATGTATGTGCTTAGCATTGTGTGTATATCTCCTTTTATGTTAATAAAGTATATATTCAAATACTTTTGTGTGTTATTTATATATTTGTAGTTATATCTTATAGCATATATTTTATTTATTCTTATTTATTATTTATTTTTCTTAGCACATATGCCATGACATTCATCTATATGGGTATTCCATCAACCATACCCCTTGATGGTGATGTCTATAGTGAAGATAAACTTGTTCTCTTTGATCTCAGAAGCCTGTCTTTTTTTTTTTAATTTTTTATTTATTTATGATAGGCACACAGTGAGAGAGAGAGAGAGAGAGGCAGAGACACAGGCAGAGGGAGAAGCAGGCTCCATGCACCGGAAGCCCGACGTGGGATTCGATCCCGGGTCTCCAGGATCGCGCCCTGGGCCAAAGGCAGGCGCCAAACCGCTGCGCCACCCAGGGATCCCTCAGAAGCCTATGTCTGAAGGCCACATGAATGGACAGATCCCCCAAAGAACATAAGATTGAGGAAAGAACACCAGCTTTGTTTGGAGTTGGGGAAAGAAATTCAAAATGATCAAGAAACTACTTTGGGCCGAGTACTTTATAT
This sequence comes from Canis lupus baileyi, assembly GCF_048164855.1. NCBI lineage: Eukaryota > Metazoa > Chordata > Mammalia > Carnivora > Canidae > Canis > Canis lupus. Next base: position 47,098,210 of record NC_132876.1, on the reverse strand, counting down.
TTGGGATCTTCTTTAATCATTACAACTCATTGAGGAAGGCATTATTACTTTAGTATATATCCTTAGTATATATGAGGAAACTGAAGCTAAAAAAAAATCTGGGTTTCTTGTACAGTATCACACAGCCAGTAAGTGGAGGAATCTGGATTTGAACTCAAATTTGTCTGACTCCTAAGTCAGAACTCTTAACCATTATGTATTATTTCTAAAATTTCATACCTTCTTTCTTATTGTTGAGTATAAGGATATTCATCTTTGGAGTTCAGAGAAGTTGGGAACACTCTCCCACCCTCACGCCCCACTCTTGTTGAGCTTGAATTTTTTGCTACAAGCATGCTTTTTAAAAAAAAATTGAGGTTTTTTGTTTTGTTTTGTTTTGTTTTTAGTAATCTCTACACACATGTGGGGCTGGAACTCACGACCCCAAAATCCAGAGTTGCATGCTCTTCCAACTGAGCCAGCCAGCTGCCCCTACAAGCATGCTTTTGCAACTAAAAAATAATAATAAGGAATTATGTCTTTCAAAATCTTTTAAGAAAAATCTCAAATAATATTAAATGGCACAAAAGAAATTGGGATGAAATATTTAAAACATATTACAGATTTAGAGATATCTTTGAAAACTACAAATCTCTACTCACCCAATGGAAGATGAGCAAAGTACGTGAAGAGGTAATTCACATGAGAGGACACAAATCACATACACACATGCTTGTACACAGATGTACACACATATATATATGTTCATAGAATCTAAATGACATTATATAAATGGCCTTGTACCTTACATTTCATTCACCAAATGTTCTTTTTTAAAAAAAGATTTTATTTATTCATGAGAGACACACAGAAAGAGGCAGAGACAGGCAGAGGGAAAAGCAGGCTCCTCACAGGGAGATTCCAGACTCCCGGGATCACGCCCTGAGTTGAAGGCAGACCTTCTCAACCGCTGAGCCACCCCGGTGTCCCCAAACGTCAATCAAGTGTTCTTTTTTCATTTCTTTTCTTTTCTTTTCTTTTCTTTTCTTTTCTTTTCTTTTCTTTTCTTTTCTTTTTTTTCTTTTCTTTTCTTTCTTTTCTTTTCTTTTCTTTTTTTTTTCTCAACTGTGTCTTGGAAATCTATCCATGTTGTTACCTATTGTGATATATATAATAAGAAATACATTTGGTTTTTGTCCCCAGTTCCTGGCATAAAACTCCTCAAACCCTTATAATTTCCGGAGTGATAAGAATGTCTTAAAAAAAAGAATGTCTTTTGTCATTCATGAAGACCTCCTTTTGAGTTTATTCTCATAAATTGATCTAGGATTGGGCCCTTTGGTAGCCTCAAGATTGCACTGGTTACTAGAAAGACCAACTTGAACTTTCAGTCCCTCTCACCAACTTCTGGGAAGGGGAAGGTGGGGAAGGCTGCAGACTAAGCTATATGAAAGGTTTTGAACAACAAGATTTGATGAGCTTCCATGTTGGTGAATGCTTCCACATCCTGGGATGGTGGCACACCCCAGGTCTATGAGGACAGAAGCTCCTCCATTTGGGACCCTTTTGGACCTCACCCTTTATACCTTTACATCCAGTTATTCATCTGTATCCTTTATAATATCCTTTGTAATAAACTATAAAACATAAGTAAATATGAATCAATCTAGCAAGTTAATTGAATCCCAGGATGGAGTGGAGTCGTAGGAACCTCTGATCTAGTAGGTCAGAAGCACTAATGATAACCTGGACTTAAGGTTGGCATCTGAAGGGAGTGGGGTGCAGTCTTGTGGGACTGAGCCCTTAACCTGTGGGATCTGACACTCCTTCAGTGTCAGAACTGAGTTCATTATGTCCTGTGCTCAAAAAAAAATGCTAGATCTATAGATTTAGGTCATATGTAACTCCTGCATATATTGCATAGTATGAACGAACATACTGTAGTTTATTCCTTAGTGATAGAGATTGAGATGGTTTCCAGTGCTTTGCTATTAGAAATATGCTATCTTTTACAGATACGGTGAAATGCCAGGACACCTGCACCCCGATGTTTCTAGCAGCAATATCCACAATAGCCAAACTATGGAAGGAGCCTCAGTGTCCATCAACAGATGAATGGATAAAGAAGATGTGGTTTATGTATACAATGGAATATTACCCAGCCATTAGAAATGACAAATACCCACCATTTGCTTCGACGTGGATAGAACTGGAGGGTATTATGCTGAGTGAAATAAGTCAATCGGAGAAGGACAAACATTATATGGTCTCATTCATTTGGGGAATATAAAATATAGTGAAAGAGAATAAAGGGGAAAGGAGAAAAATGAGTGGGAAATATCAGAAAGGGAGACAGAACATGAGAGACTCCTAACTCTGGGAAACGAACAAGGGGTGGTGGAAAGGCAAGTGGGCGGGGGGATGGGGCACTGAGGGGGGCACTTGATGAGATGAGCACTGGGTGTTATGCTATATGTTAGCAAATTGAACTCTAAATAAATAAATAAATAAAAAGAAAAGGTTAAAAAAAAAGAAAAGAAATATGCTATCTTTTTTCTGCATTCCTCCCTGTGCATATGCACGAGTATTTCTCAGTGTCGAGAAGGGAGACTGTGTGGTTATATGGTACATTTAGGGTACACTGCCAAACTGGCCTCTGTAATGGACATTTGTCATCTGAATTCTCGTCAGACATTGACTAGTCGGGTCCAGTTAGACCTCTGTGGCCAAGCCTCCATGCCTTTGCCTCAAACCTTTTCCTGCCACTTCTATTTAGACTGACCTTTCCTTCTCTGTTAAGCAAAATCCTATTCAATCATTAAAACTCAACTAAAGTATCACTTGCTCCTAGAGGACTTCCCTGACAGTTACCAGAGCAAGCTGAGTTAGGTGTCCTTTCCTAGTGCTCCTAAATCACCAGGTGACTCAGACTTTATTATCATCATGAGTTAAAACCACATTTAGACATCTATGTACCCTATAAGTCAATAAACTCCTCAGGGACATTTGTGTCTTATTAATCAGCATATACAGGACAGAAGACAGAAAAACAATAATTAAATATACATTTCTTTGGACCAAATATCCAATATTATGAATCTATCTGCTCTATTCCAACCCCTGTCATCCATATCTCAGACTTGGGTTATCCTGGGCCCTTCTGAGAGTCCTGGAGGCCAAGAGTAAGGCTGTGAGTGCATGTTGGGGCCCAGCAGGGAAGGCCAGCATAGGACAAGTTCTGGGCTCTGACCTTGTCTGGCTTCCAGGAAAAGCAGCAGTGCACCCACAATCTGAAGAAGTCCCCACTGCTCCTCCTCACCATGGTAGGCAGCATTGAACTCCTAGCATCCTGGAGCTGGAAGGGACATCCTGCATTGTTGTACCATAACTCCTTCCTCCACCTTTTAAGGAGAAGAAGGACATGAACAGAGGCCTGAAGAGGGGTAGAAGTCTCCTAGGCCTCCAGAGCCCTCCAGCAAGTGACAGCCTGGGTCCTGCCCAGCCCAGGGCCTGGTACTGCCTCCCTCTGGCCCAAGTTGGATCTGCTTTCCCAGTCCCTGAGTGTTTCCCAGCATCTTGGGTTGCTACCCTACCTTTCCTCAGAGCCCCTTCCTTGTTTCTCTGAGTATAAGCAGAGAAGGGGGGGAGGGGAAGGGACGGAGATAGAGATAGAGAGAGAGAGAGAGAGAGAGAGAGAGAGAGAGAGAAGCCCCAGTTAGGATGAGGCCAGAAGCAGAAAAGAGAAGGCTCTTGTCATTGCACTTCCCACTTGGTTATTTCCCCTGGGGCAAGAGTAGGGGAGAGCCTGAGAGCTACAGGCTAGAAGGGGCCTGCTGCAATCCACAGCAGCTAGTCTTGAGACCAAAATACTGCTGTGGGTGTCATTAGGAAAGAATGCAGAGGCGAGGGGGAACCTCTGAGCTGGAGAGGGCATTACTCCTCAACTCCATGCAGACAGGCCCTGCAAAGTGAAACCAGACCTCCATGGAATCTGTGCTGTAGAGAGGCTCTGAGGGAGGGAGGCTGTGTTTCTGCCACAGAAGTGCAGCCTCACCAGAGAACAGGAATCCCAGAAACCCACCCTTGGCTTCCTCAGATTCCCCAGAGAAAGGCCATGCCCCTGGAGACTCCTGTCATGGCAGCAGCTGCCAGGGGCTGACTGCCCTCCCCCTTGCCTGCATGGCTGCCCTACCTGCTTTCTGATACCTTCAGCTCCTGCCATGCGAAAAGGCCTGTACTGTCCACCCTGGCTGCCTGTAAATGCGCCTGGAGCCCACTTTTCTGTTAGCAGGTTTCACCAGGGGAAGATTCCTATAATGTATTCTGAAAAACTCTGGAAGGTGAGATGTGGGGAACAAGTCTCTCCTGAATTATATAGGCTAGTCAAGGAATCTAGTAAGAATAGTTGGGATACCACAGACATGGTTCCAGGGCCAATCTCTTTCTTGGCTTGCTAGATGAATTTAGCCATATATTTAATCTTCTTCTGTTTCTATTTTCTCATCTGCAAATGAGGTCAAAAACAGATTTATAAAATTTTATCCATATAGCATTTACAAATTTTTAAAAAAGATTATTTATTTATTTTTTCATGAGAGACACACAGAGAGAGAGAGAGAGAGAGGCAGAAACACAGGCAGAGGGAGGAGCAGGCTCCATGCAGGGAGCCCGATGTGGGACTCAATCCCTGGTCTTCAGGATCACACCCTGGGCCAAAGGCAAGCGCCAAACCGCTGAGCCACCCAGGCTGCCCAGCATTTACAAATTTTTATTTCTAAATTTTTAGTCTAGTCTAAATTCAGAGATGTGCAAGAAGGAAGATTTGGGTTTGGTTTAAGTAGTGTGAGATTGGGTACTACTAAGATAGCAAATATACCATGCAAAGGATATAAAAGGGATGATAGTGCATGTGAGTGAATGAAGCAACCCATTCTGTGCCTTGTATATCATGGTGGTATGGCCAAAGCTTGGTGGTGTTCATCGGTAATATGAAATGCTCACCAAGTCAAAGGAGCAAAGAACTGTGGGTACATTGCTTTTTAATCTCCCAATCCTGTCAGCTTTCAGAGAGAATTTTGGACTAACCTACAGGGCAACACATCTGTTACTCAGTGAACCACTTCACCAAGACCTAATGTCCAAGCTGTAAGCTTTTTTTTTTTTTAAGATTTAGTTATTTGAGAGAGAGAGAGAGAGACAGTATGCGAGTGCACCGTGCAGAGGGGCAGAGGAAGAAAGAAAGGAGAGAGTCTTAAGCATACCTGACACAGAGCTTGATCTTATAGCCCTGAACCCGAAACCAAGAGTCAAATGCTTAACTGACTGCGCCACCTTGGTGCCCCAGGCTGTAAGCTTTGACATTTTCTCTATGATTGCACTCAGAATGCCTCTCTTCTGTGTTTGCTCTTGAGAGGAGTTTTCAATGCAGTCCACTTAAGGGCTTTTTGGTGTGGGTGTGTGAGAGAGAGAGAGAGAAAGAGAGAGAGAGAGAGAGAGAGAGAGCAAGGCTGTTAAACATCTACTTCACTGGGAGGAGAATATTTCCAACTACATTCAGTTTGGTAGAGGGAAAGTTCTATAATATTTATTCAAAGAGTGCATGGAAACAAATTGAGGTACTTATAGCAAAAGGGGAGGCATGAGAAAGGATGGAGGAAGGGATCAAAAGTGTTCAAAGTGAAGGAAATCATGTATGTACCATAAGTGATGAAACCAGACATAAGACTACAAACCAAGCAATGGTTTTCTCTAGAAGTAATGGTGGCATGAAAGCTTTGCTGTCATAGGGCTGGATTCTCATGGCTCTCAGCACCTGTACTCTATTGTGTGTTCCTGAAACATAACAAGAAACAATTCCTTCATGAGATACACTTTCCTTTATATTGCCATTCCTATTCCTTTTTTTTCTTTTGTATATTTATTTGATTGGAGTTTGATTTGCCAACATATAGTATAACACCCAGTGCTCATCCCATCAAGTGCCCCCCTCAGCCCGTCACGCAGTCACCCCATCCCCCCACGCACCTCCCTTTCCACTACCCCTTGTTCGTTTCCCAGAGCTAGGAGTCTCTCATGTTCTGTCACCCTCACTGATATTTCCCACTCATTTTCTCTCCTTTCCCCTTTATTCCCTTTCACTATTTTTTATATTCCCCAAATGAATGAGATCATGTAATGTTTGTCCTTCTCCGATTGACTTATTTCACTCAGCATAATACCCTCCAGTTCCATCCACGTAGAAGCAAATGGTGGGTATTTGTCGTTTCTAATGGCTGGGTAATATTCCATTGTATACATAGACCACATCTTCTTTTTTTTTTTTTTTGACCACATCCTTTTTATCCATTCATCTGTTGATGGACACTGAGGCTCCTTCCATAGTTTGGCTATGGTGGACATTGCTGCTATAAACATTGGGGTGCAGGTATCCTGCCATTTCACTGCATCTGTATCTTTAGGGTAAATCCCCAGCAGTGCAATTGCTGGGTCGTAGGGCAGATCTATTTTTAACTCTGAGGAACCTCCACACAGTTTTCCAGAGTGGCTGCACCAGTTCACATTCCCACCAACAGTGCAAGAGGGCTCCCTTTTCTCCACATCCTCTCCAGCACTTGATGGGATGAGCACTGGGTGCCATTCCTATTCCTTTATACTGTCAGGTATAAGGGAATTTCTTGTTTTAGGATAATGACACAGCAAGAGCACAAAGTGGAGAAGTATAAAGCATGTTTGGGTCACACTGATTTGGGGTTTCTTTTGGCTGTAGCAGGGGAAAAATAGTTGGGAAAGCTGAGAATATGTGACTCAGGTTGTATCCTGAAGAGCCTTGAATGTCAAGATATAGAATGTAAGATTATTCAATGGATTGTGGGATTACCATCTAGAGTACTTGAGGAGAATGACAACATGAAATCAGAAAATAAGGCAGATTAATTTGGTCACTTACTTTTTAAATTTTTCTCTAATAACTCTGATCCACACTGGACATTGTTCTCCCCAAATTCTTATTTGAAGACTTGCTAATAATCCCTACCTCACAGACTGCTGAGAGGGCATGTGTGGAATAGCCCACTATCCTATGCAAAGCAACCATTCTCATGTGGGGTACATAGCAGGCAAAGTAATGAGGTTCCCAAAGGTCTCTAAAGAACAAGTACCATTTCTTTGTGTCTCTTCCAACCTATCTAGCCTCAATCTGACATACTCTGGTGGATATATAAGAAATCATGATTGCCTTTCACTGCATGCCCAAGATGTAAGGCTATTATCCCCAATCTAGGTAAATGCAAAATCATTGTTGGCCAATTTAGTTTATAACTTCCATTAGAACTGTAAGCAGTATCTAATTCACAATTGTGTATGGTTGTGAGGTTGAGGGGTCCCATCAGCAGAATAAAATTGTATAGGTGAACTGAAAAACTCAGAATGTGTGGAGGTAATGCAGAGGTGAATTCACCTTGAAGCTAATGAAGCTTACGTTTCATGGCCCTTGGATTCATATGGGCACCATATAAGCCTCTGGGAAGGGTTATAGTTGGCAAAATTCTAAGATGGTCCCCTCAGTGACCTTAACACTTATATGATTTCCAAATTCCCTCCTCTTGGTTTTAGATGGAATCTGTGAATATGAGGTATCACACCTGTGATTATGTTATATTACATGGCAGAAGAGATTTTACAGATGTTATCAGAGTCTCAAATCATTGAGTTAATCAAAATGGCAGTTACTAAGTGGACATAACCTAATTGGATGAACGCTTAAAGAGATTACCCTTCCTCATATCAGAGAGATTTGAAGCATGAAAGGAATTCAACATCAGGGGACTTTTCCACTTTTGGCTTTGAAGATAGAGGGGCCATGTGGCAAGGAATGTGGGTAACATCTAAACTGAGAATGGGGGATCCCTGAGTGGCGCAGCGGTTTGGCGCCTGCCTTTGGCCCAGGGCGCGATCCTGGAGACCCAGGATCGAATCCCACATCAGGCTCCCGGTGCATGGAGCCTGCTTCTCCCTCTGCCTGTGTCTCTGCCTCTCTTTCTCTCTGTAACTATCATAAATAAATAAAAATTAAAAAAAAAAAAAAAAAAAAAACTGAGAATGGCTCCAGCTACTAAGAGCAAAGTATGATCTCAATCCTACAACCACAAGAAACTGAATTCTGCCACAATCATGTAAGCTTGCAAAAGGGCTCTAAGCTCCATATGAGAATGCAGCCTGGCTGACACCTTGATTTCAGCCTTAAGAGATCCTGAGCAGGGAACACAGTCATAACACATCTAGACTTCCGATTTACCAATCTGTGAGCCAAATAAATAGGTGTTAATTTAAACAGCTAAGTTTGGTATTTTGTTACATGGCAATAGAAAATTAATATAGAGGCCATGCTAGATGCCACATATTTTTGTAAAGTTAGGTTAAACAAGAATATTGACTACAACTTAAGACTATTGTCTTCTTCCACTCCTACTTCCTGTCACATTTTTACTGGTGAGATGAATGTGGACATGTTTTGGATCAGCTAAGAGGAAGTTGATTTGGACTTACATTTAGTTTAGGTTTACTTGGATAATTTATCCATGTGCTTCTCAGCCTTCTAGGTATAATTAAGTAAATACTAGTAAGCTTCATAAGGTGGTGAGTAGAAACTCTAGGATTCAAACTAGGGTTGTGCGAGTTGAAGGCTAATGAGCCTAATGCTGCATTCTTAATGCATTTCGTATGCTTAGTGAACCATGAACAAATCTTATAGCTCAAATTAAAAGCATGATTGTTTAACACTAGCCACTTGCTAGCATTTGACACTATTTCCTACTTCATTTCCTGATTCCAAGAATTTTTTTTAGTCTTGACTTCTATGCTGTCCTATATGTACAATATGATTGATCAAAAATGGATTCCTGCCTTTGTTATACCAACCATGCTTGTGGTTTTGCCCAATCATATCTACACAGGTTAATATTAATTTCTTGGTTATTCAGCATGAAACACTGACATTGACAAGATACCATTGTAGGGGCCAAGGGCAGGCTGCCCCAAAATGTGCCACTTTGGCATATTATTATTTATTTATCTTTTTCATTTTTCTACTCCCAACATGGTGCTGGAACTCAATACCTTAAGATCAAGAGTCACATGCTCTACCAACTGAGCCAGCCAGGCATCTTTGGCATATGATTATTTTAAGTAAAAGTTACTTAAGAGACAGCCTGTGCAGGAAGAATGTTCAGATCCTCCTATGTCCTCCTAAAATCAGAAAATAAATCTCCTAGGTGAAATATACCCTCCCTGTTCCAGGAGGTAAAAAGAAACATTCTTATCACCAGAGATAGGGAATGCATGGTTGAGAAAGCTGTAGAAACAATTCTTGTTATTTTTTTTTTTACTAATTTACTATCCCAGACCAAATTCTGTTTAGAATTCTTTGCTGATTTGAAGCCCAATGCTAACTTTTCATTGTCTTATCAATTCCTCACAGATTTATTCCGTCTTTTTGTCTAAAAAGTAGCAGCTTTGTTCATTTCTTTAGGTCTCAATTTCATTACTGGGCCTCTGTATGCACATAATAAAGCTTCCCCCACCCCTGCTAACCTGTCTCAAGTAAATCTAATTCTTAGTTCAGCTGGATGAACTTGAAGGGTAGGGGAAGAAAAATAATTTTCCCTTCACTCTTCTGGGTTCTTGGCTGAGACCTCCGCTACCCCCTGTAATAAATGATTAACAAGAGAAAATGAAATAAGTTTAATAACATGGGAGAAACCCAGGAAAACTGAGTAACTCCCCAAAATGGCCCAAGTCACCATCTTATATACCAACTCCAGATAAAGACAAAGGAAGATGTTGGGAGTCAGTTAAGGGAGATTACAAGGCAAAGCACAGTAAACTATCTTAAGGTTGTTATGCAGATTTAGGTCTTTGCCTTTGCCGTTGTTAAGAGTCTAGAGAGAGAGAGAGAGAGAGTGTGTGTGTGTTTTAGTAGTCTCTGCACGCTATAGGATCATGCTCCACCAACTTAGCCAGAGACATACCCCAAGAATTTCTAGAGAATTAGTCATCCTTTTTTTCCCCCTGGCAAATGGAGGGAGATCCCTTACGAATTCAGATTTCCCTTATAAACACAAATTCCTCTTTCAAAAGGGTAACTTGTATTCAGCTTTCAGAACTTTTCCTGTGGATGTTGTTTTTTTTTTTAAAGGAGGATCAGCCTAAAATAAACTCTTGCCAAATATGCCAAAGAGACATATTTTGGGGTGGCAAATTCTGCTCCCTTTAGGACATTGACGTGGCACTGTGTCATTATTAAGAATATTTAAGATAAAAATTTTCACAATAAAATCTAAAATAAATCTTAAGCCCACATAAGAAACTTGATAGAAGTTGACAGCAGTTTACTGAAATTTGACAATACTAAAAATTTGCCTATCAACAATAATAAGTAGTAAAGTTCAAACTTTTATCAATAATCATAATAAATTGATTAATCATGCAAAGGAAAGGTTGAATTATCTTAACATTTTCACTAGGAAAAATGATATTATGAAGATGTCATATGAAGAGAGGATCAAAGGGTTTATAGCCAAAAAATTGTGGGGGGAAAAATCAGAGGTGTACCAGGCAGTTAATAAAAATATTATTTGGGATGAGAGAAAAACTCTAAAGGCCTGATAAACAAGGGAAGTCATTTTAGATTTCTTTCTAAGTCAACATGACTGTATATAAACTTTGTTCAAACCAAAAGTCTGATTTATGGCCCACCATGCATGCATTGTATATCTACTTTGTGAATGAGTGGCCTAAAGGAAAACCATCTTGTCCTTGAGATATTGATCATTGTTCCTACTCCCTGCATTCCTTTACAATAAAACTTGTGATTTCCTGCTGATATGATATAGTCTTTTGAGTTTTTCTAAGATGTAAAAAGTATATAACCCTGTAAAAACTATTCATTCTCCTGAATGCTTTCTTTCCTATGAAGAGCATGTTTCCCAGGCAGCTGTCCTAACTTGGGCTTGAATAAAACACTTTTTACTTTTAAAAATTGTAAAACGTTTGTTCATTTTGTGTCAATTCTATAGAAATTGGGATGTTTCATATATGTCAGCTGCCCAAATTTTATAATTTCTTTGTTCATTACAAATAAGTATTAATTTTGGTACCTAATTGCCTGCATCACACATGACTTTTTAATGCTTCTTTTCTTTTTTTTTATTTTTTTAAATTTTTATTTATTTATGATAGTCACACACAGAGAGAGAGGCAGAGACATAGGCAGAGGGAGAAGCAGGCTCCATGCACCGGGAGCCCGACGTGGGATTTGATCCCGGGTCTCCAGGATCGCGCCCTGGGCCAAAAGCAGGCGCCAAACCGCTGCGCCACCCAGGGATCCCTAATGCTTCTTTTCTTAAAGACAGTCCTCCAAATTGTAAGTTTCAAACTCCACAACCTACATCTATCTCTGGGGTGGTAAGTAGTAGGACATTTTGGGTTGTAATTGGAAAGGGTTAATAAGGATGTGAATTGTGGTGGAGAAATGGGAGATAGATCAACTGTGGAGGTTGAATAATAATAATTTTGAAGACCAGAACATTGTGACCAGCTTTTAAAATCTGAAATTCCAAGGTGTCCTTGGTATTATGAGATTATATGACCTTAGAGCCTGACTTCATGGAAAACCAACCTCCTCTCCCCCACAAGAGGAGCCTCCAGCTGCTCTGTACATTTCAAACTTCCAAATAAGTGGGTGCCTAAAGGATCTATATTTGTGTTATTACTGAACAAGGAAAACAGGTGGCTGGATTGTTTACCCCCACACACAGTCCAATCTACTGGCTGTTTCCCAAACGACAACAGATAGCTCTTTTCTATTTTCTAATGACAAACTGGATGTAGGTGGATATTACTATCAGTAATAATAATAATCGTATAGGACAAAACTGACAATTTTTAAAAGGATTTTATTTGTTTATTCATGAGAGACACAGAGAGAGAGGCAGAGACACAGGCGGTGGGCGAAGGAGGCTCCCCAGAGGGAGCCGGATGCAGGACTCAATACAGATTCCAGGATCATGCCCCCAGCCGAAGTTTAGACGCTCAACAGCTAAGCCACCCAGGCATCCCCTGATACATAATTTTTAAAAACTAGTATAAGGGGGGGATCCCTGAGTGGCTCAGCGGTTTGGCGCCTGCCTTTGGCCCAGGGCGCGATCCCGGAACTCCAGGATCGAGTCCCGCGTCGGGCTCCCGACATGGAGCCTGCTTCTCCCGATCTCTCATAAATAAATAAATAAATAAATAAATATGGAGCCTGCTTCTCCCGATCTCTCATAAATAAATAAATAAATAAATCTTAAAAAAAAAAAAAAAAAAGCTAGTATAAGGGGCTTAGGGGAGGCTTCCGGGGAGGAAATGGGCGGTCAGGTTTAGGTACCAACTCCCTGTTGCATTGAAAGCAAGCTGGATGCCTAGGTTCCCCGCAAGTCAGTGTGAAGGTGGGAGCCACCTGCAAGTCACTGGAAAGGTAAAAGGAAGGTCAGGGGACCAATCCCTCCTGCCCCCCCCGCAGGTCCAGTTCTGCACTTCTCACACCGCAGCCACGCCCTCTACCCATTTAAATTCAGAAAATGGTGGCCAATGGGGAATGCTGGGGAGGTGGGCGGGAACCCTGCATGGGTGCCACCTTCCTAGTGCGGAGGATGTGGACTTGTCCAGCGAAAGATGGAGAAAGTGAGGTAAGCACCCCAGATCTCAGCAGATGGGCGCGAGCATGGCTGGTACATGTAGCCCCCAGGGGTGGGGGCGGGCGGACAATCCTTTCTGGGACTGCATTCCCTACACTCTTGCCCTGAAGTGTACACTTCTGCGCGTGCGTGTGTTTGTGTTCTGCCCCGTGTGTGTGTGTGTGGGTGTGTGTGTGTGTGTGTGCGCGTGCGCGCGCCTTAGGGGTGGGGGTTGTTTAGGAGAGTGGATAGAGCTCTCTTGAAAGGAGTACTATGGATTCTTTTTTCATTCCTAAGATAGTCTATTTTCACAGGAAAATTCCTGACATGTTAACATCGGAAGGTTAGCAATGTCTCTGTGTGTTAGAATTCTGGATACTTATGTTAATTTTCCTTTTTGCTTGTGTCTTCTGTTTTTCTGAAGAGAATCTCTACTACCTGGGTAACAAATACTATAAGATTAAAATGAAAATGTATACAATTTTAAAGGATCTATTAAATCAGCTAAATGAGTAATCATCACTAAGCCGTAAGTCTGTCCCCCAGTATATTTTTTGTGACATAATAGGCATTTTAACAAGTTTCACAAGTGACCATTGCACTCTAAATTTTGAGAGCCATTGCTGTGTTTGTCAGATTAAGCTAAACTTATCCTGGGGTAACAATGCCAAACCCCTGTGGCTTAACACAGCAAAGGTTTATTTCAAGCACACAATAAATGCCCAACATATGTTGGTGAAGGTCGAGAGAGGGTTCTGCTTCCCAGTCTGTCAGGGATCCCAGGTGACAGAGGCTCCACTATCTGGAACATCGCTGGTCATTGGCAAGTGGAGAGTGTCATGGATATCTCTCACTCCTTTAAAATAGTGGTCTAGAAGTAATATAAATCACTGCTGTGCAGAGCTAATTGGCTGAGACTGGTCGTGTGGCCTTATTCAACAGCAAGAGGCTGGGGGTGCTATGGGAATATGAAGTATGGTTTTCTGTGTGCCTAGAGAGGATGTAAACTATAAAGTGAGGAAAAGAAACTAAAAGAAAATACTCATAAGAATTCAAGGGGGAATGCTTTTCTAAAGCACTGAAACAAAAAAATAACAAGTTGTAAAGAAAAAGTGACACGTGTAATATAAGAAAATTATCTGTGAAGCAAAGTAAGAAAAATGAATGTGCCCTTGGCTTTTGATGTTCACTGTGATGCCATCTGGGGGGACCTTCATGTCTCCAGACCGTTCTTCAAGGTCATGGCAGCCTGATGTCTGCTGGTCAGGCTAGCTTCCAGCTGGAGTGAGATAAGTTTCCAGAGGCTCACTGTGCCAGTTTGACAAGATAGGAAGAATCCACTCCCCTGGTGCTCAGAGTGGTGGTGCTCAGGTAGGATGTGGAAAGGCTCACCCAAGTCACACTCCTCTGCGGGGGGGGGGGGGGGTTCTGATTTTGGTTTCTGCTCCAGCCTGCAGCAGGCACCAAACCTTCTGAGACTGATGGCCAGATTATCCTGGACACACTTACCTGGAGGCAACATTGCAGGTCAGAGCACTTGCCTTTCCCTCCTTTTCTGTAGGGAGGAGAAAAAAGTCTCAAGGATTCCTAACTGGAAACATTGGTTGGGATAGTCTTTGAGTAGGCTGATGTCTGACCTGGGTCTGACCAGGTAGCTTGGGGCTGAAGCAGGAGCTGGCTCTTTTCTGAGTTTAATGAATTAGCTTTTCCACAAATGGAGTTAGACCTCAGCTCAGACAAGACCTCACCCATCCCTCTACTACCCACCTTGTGTAGACACCCCAAAGGGCTCAGATGTGCCCCAGCCTGTTTTGGTGATTCTGCAATGAACATTGCTCTGTGCATGCAGTGCCTCTGATGTATGTGTCAGCCCAGACCCAGAGTCAGAGGAGACTCCAGGTAAAGGGAACTTGCAAAGACACGTGGTCCAACAACTTAGGAGAAAAGGGGTTTCACCTCCTGTGTGAACATCCCTATGCATTGCAGGCTCTGTCCATGATTTGGGGCCAGGGGCCTTGGTGGTGGATGGCCAGCAGCCTCCACAGCCTGGTTCTCTGGGGTTCTTACCACTTCCTGCTCACACAGAAGGCTGGTATTCCCATCACATGTCCAAGATGCAGCTTGCCTAGCCACCTCCAGAAAGGAAAGCATTGAGGGTCCCAGACCCTGGATAGAGCCTTCTGCTAACCAGGATACCCAGGCTTTTAGGTGACAGTGCTTGAGAGTGGCAGCCCCTCTGGTGGCTTAATGTAGAAGAGATCAGCTTCAGGCACCTTGCAAAAATTCAGGCTCCAATCAGTAGGAGGTATGTGGATGACCACCAGGAAAAACTCACCAGGTCTGTGATAGCCATAGAGTCATACAGCTATTTCCTCAAAAGAACCTTTGGAGCTCCCCTGACATTTATGCTAAGGCCACACTTTCTGCAGATTGCTCCCACACTATAACTGAGCACAGTTGTGCATCTAGAGCTGGATCATTGCTGCTCATTGGTGGACTCCTTAATCTTTGCTTGTACTCTCTATTGGCCTGGTACAGACTTTCTCATGATTGCACTGCAGTCTGGTACTCTTCCTGACTAATCCTCCCTCCTTACCTCTCTTTTCACCAGTGTGAGACATGGATCACAATCTAAAGGCTCTCCCCATCTCCTGCTCCCTCCTCTTTTATCTTTCATAATGTTTCCCCAATAAATCTCTTGTATGTCTACTCTTGTCTTGGCATTTGCTTTAGGAGGGCCTGAACTGATAATAGTGTCAGGGTACTTTCATAGATGAGCTGCCAAGTTTCACATTTCTTAATAGTTACCTTTTTTTCCCAAGAGGCAGGCTAGTATAATAAAGAGTTTAACTAACTGTGTTCAAGTCCCAGGTCTACCACTTTTAGCTCTGTGTCTGTAGCTTCTGTGTCCCTTTTCTTAAAAGTGTATAATCACATTACTTTTCCTTAGGGTTGTTGTGGGGTTTATGTCAACTATTATACAGACCACTTAGTGTCTCACACATTAAATAACATCAGTAGTTTTTTCCATCTTTGATAGATGAAGTCAGAAGAGGGGAAGTATATTACCAGGTCCTGTAGCTGTTGATGAGTTTGGCAACTCTCAATGTGAAGTTCTGGAGCTCTGAGTATGAATGTTTTATTGATTTTTAACCTAGAAGTTAAAATTCAGGTTCGGGAAAACATATGATCCAGTTCAATAGCATGATGATTGTGTCCCCTACCTTCAACTCCATTAGATAGATAACTCCCAAAATGAAAGTGGTATGATAATATCATCCCTTTTCCTATACTGTATACATTAGACAACTTATTTTGGACTACAGAGATGGCACTGAAGAGCATATCTGTATCTCCCCTTGTTACATTTACAAATGTTCTTTATGGTAGAGAGTGTCAAAGGCATGTTTTTCAAGGAAGGGAAAAGGCAAGATGGGAAGAAACCTAACATTTGCTTGAGTGCCCACTAAGGGCCAGATGCAGTGTTTGGTATTTTGGGTTGAGTCTCTTAAAACCCACTAAGGGGGGCACCTGGGTGGCTCAGTCAGTTGAATGTCTGCCTTTGGCTCGGGTCATGATCTCAGGGTCCTGGGATCAAGCCCCGTGTTGTGACTCCCTGCTCAGTAGGGAGTTTCCTTCTCTCTCTCTCTTTGTCCCCCACCCCAGCTTGTGTTCTCTCTCAAATAAAATAAAAAATAAAAAAATAAATAAATAAATACAAAAAATCTTTAAAAAAAAACAACCATAAGAACCCTGTAAGGCAGGTAGCATTCCTCACATGAAGGAGAAACAACTTAAGGAGTATATTTTCCAATGCCCTAAATCTAGTTAAGTCTGTACTCTAACCTAGGTTTGTCATGCTCCCAAACCCATATTCATACCACTTATGTTTTTTTAAACCTTTAACCTTCCAGGACTGGGAGATTGGTTGGTTTAAATATGCATGAAGGATGTTAAATTTTAAGTTTCCTCTTTTGTACCAAGAATTAACAGATATGAAATTCTAAAGCCAGATTTTCAGAGGAAATAACTAAGCAGCTCTAAAACTTACAAGGAGGACTAAAAGGGTCAAGAGAGAAGAGATAAAGAGTTTTTGTGAGGAGGATTTCTTTGGAGTGGGCATCCAAGGAGGGAGAGCTGGGGTGCTTTCTCCTTCACCCCAGCCTTCAGCTGGACCCCAAGAAACTTGATATGTATCTTGTGGAGTTTGGAGGCATTGTGAAATGGGATCTGAATCCAGCATGAAAAATCTTTTTTTTCTAAAGATTTTATTTTTATGTATTTTTATTTTTTTAAAATTATTTTTGAGAGAGAGCACAAGCAGGGGGAGCAGCACAGGAAGAAGCAGGCTCCACGCAGAGCAGAGAGCCCAATGGGGGGCTTGATCTCAGGACCCCGAGATCATGACCTGAGCAAAAGGCAGACGCTTAACCCACTGGGCCACCCAGGCTCCTAGCAGCATGAGAAATCTTATGTGCTAGATAATGCAACTGTGATGGTGGGAGCAAAGGAGAGGTGACTGTATTGGGATGTCTATATTCCCAATTTATTGGGGGCAAAAGATATATGAGTGTTTCTCATATACCAAAAGTGGGTCTTGCAGAACAATCTGTTTGGTATTAGGGGACCAGCTGAAGAGAATTATTTGGGGATGATATGGATTCTACCAGAGAAACTATATGGAATGGACAGCTGGAAAACCCAGAGTTGAAGAGAAAAGAGCAATAGAATGTTTAGCTTTTGAGACAAGAGTTGCAATGGAGGATCCTCAGGTGAGTCTGCTTTAAATGTCAGCTAGACCCAGAAAGCACAAAGCCAAACTTACTACACAACTGTAAAGAGCTGTCTACTCCCTCCCTTCAACTCTAGACAGGTCTGAAGTCAAAATTAACAAGCTGGGGAGGATGGGGAAAGAAAAGAAAATGAGCACATACCTTACCCCAAGGTGGGAGGTCCATCTGAATTTGGTGCCAGCTGAGGGAAGAGAGGTTTAACCCTAAATTGAGTTCAGAGGATTCTTTTTTATTAGAGGCTGGGGGTTATAGTCACTGAAATGAAGCTTGATTTGTTATTTAAAGTGACTGTAGGGCTCTTTGGAGTGAGCAGCAAAACCACGGGGCCTGGGTAAAACTTAAAAGTACTAGACAGAAGTAAAGTTGCATTTTGGTTGTATCTCACCAGTTGTTCTTGCTCAGTAGATTGACTACCACTGCTTGGTATGATGTTTGTGATGTGTCATGCTACTGTGTTTTTGCATTAATTTTGCTACACTAGCTTTCTTTTGCTTAGCATTTACCTAATATATATTCTTTCATCCTTTTATTTTGAACTTTTATGGATAATTTTAAGGGCATCTTTGAGAAATAGCATGAAACTACATTCTGTGCCTTGAAAAAAATCCAATCTGAGATTTTCTTTTACTATGAGTTTAATCTATCTACATTTATTATTTTTACATTATTATTATTGATATAGTTATATTTCTGCCTTCCTATTTTGTGTTTTCTGTTTATCATGTTTTTTCTTTGCATTTCCCCCTTCCTCTCTTTTCCTGCCTTGTGTTGGACCAAGGGAGTTTTCTCTGGAAATTTGGAATTTACACATTCTATTTTTGTTTTTTTCTTATTTGATAAGCACATTCTATTTTTTAGTGTGTATCCTAACATTTTTTCTAAATTAACTATATTTTTAAGCAAAATATAGACTATCTCCAACTTCTATCCTCTTCCTTATACACTTTTATTTTTTTTAAAAAATATTTTATTTATTTATTTATGATAGTCACAGAGAGAGAGAGAGAGAGAGGCAGAGACACAGGCAGAGGGAGAAGCAGGCTCCATGCACCGGGAGCCTGATGTGGGATTCGATCCCAGGTCTTCAGGATCACGCCCTGGGCCAAAGGCAGGCGCCAAACCGCTGCGCCACCCAGGGATCCCTACACTTTTATATTTTGAATTTTTTTGTTCAAAAAAACATAGGCACAAATTCTGATAACTGGAATTTCTATACACAAACTGTTAACCATTATTATTGTTCATAGCTCATGATGCATATTTAAATATATTATTTCATTTGATTCTAGAAAAAGCTCAGCTAAGTGTTACCTTCATAATGAATTAACAAATTAAGAAAAAAAGAAGAAAGTCAAGAAAACAGCTCTCCAATTCCTTTTTTTTTTTTTTTTGAAAGAGCAGGGGGAAGGGCAGAGAGGGAGAGAGTCTTATGCAGACTCCATGCTAAGACCATGACCTGAGCTAAAATCAAGAGTCAGATGCTTAGTGGACTGAACCACCTAGGCAGCCCATGAGCTCTTCAATTCTTTTTTTTTTTTTAAGATTTTATTTATTTATTTATTCATGAAAGACTGAGAGACAGAGAGAGCGCGCCAGAGACAAAGGCAGAGGGAGAAGCAGGCTCCATGCACCGGGAGCCCGATGTGGGATTCGATCCCGGGTCTCCAGGATCGCGCCCTGGGCCAAAGGCAGGCGCTAAACCGCTGCGCCACCCAGGGATCCCAGCTCTTCAATTCTTAATGGTATCCTTAAAGTCCCTTAAATATCTAGAGACCTCAGGTTAAGAACCACAGATCTTAGGAATATAGTCTTCACCCTTTTCTTTTGGGAAGGGAGAAAGGAAAGACAATTATTCTGTGCCAGAAATTTGACTTAGGCAAAACAAGCCTTCTATATAATGGCTACCTTCAATGCTTTCTAAGTGTTTTATGGGTGTCATGAGAGTTATTTCACAACATGCTTCTATACCAATCCACATACATTCTCCTGGATGGAAAATGGGCTTATTTATGTTGATAATAATACTGATGAAAATAAGTAACAATTAGAACTATTATGGAACCACTATGTTAGCTAAGTGCTGAATCTCATGGGATAAATAAACTCTCAGATCCACCCTTCAGTTTTAGAAGGGAGGCCATTTAGTCATCAAGATAGCTAGATGAGGGGCACCCGGGTCACTCAGTAGTTGAGAGTCTGCCTTTGGCTCAGGTCGTGATCCTGGGGTCCTGGGATCGAGTCTTGCATCAGGCTGCCCATAGGGAGTTTGCTTCTCCCTCTGCCTATGCCTCTGCCTCTCTCATGAATAAATAAAATCTTAAAAAAAAAGATGGCTAGATGAAACTATATCACCAGTGTAGTTTCAAAATAGAAACACTAAATCAACAGATTCTGATAATAGTTTGCTTACATTTATTATAATTGCCCTCTTTTATCAGTAAAACGAGATGGCCTGGTTTAGGTCCTAATCAAGTACTTTAAGCCTCTCCTGAATATGCCTAAGGTGTTGCCTTTAAAAATAAAGCAGTTAATTAGAAATCAGCTAAGGTAAAAAAAATCACATATGAACTTCACTGGAAATTACTGAATTTTCAGTCATTGGGATATTAACATATGTATTGTGATCTTAAGTTTTTCTCTCACCCCATTTCCTACAGAGAAGGAGAGGGAGATTTGTGGCAGAGCTGGAAGTAGAAGCTGCTTGAAGCTGGTGGCCTTTATGTCTTGAAAAGGATTATATTACTTGATAAAATCAAGCCAGATGTCCCTGAATGGGAATGGAGGGCATCTGAAGGCAACAAGAGAAGAGGTCAGGGTTTGTGGGTCCTTCCAGTAGTGGAGACATGAGTATTTTTCCAGATCAGGATCCAAGGAAGACTATGGTGGGCTCAGGAAAGCTGGGCACCTAGTCTTCCCCTAATCCAGAGGGTTGGATAGAAGCAGGGGATCTGAAGAAATCATGCTAATTCAGTAAATAAACATCTGATCCCTCACCAGTACAAACAGACATCTGACAGTGGGAATCTAAAGCTTCTGGGAATCGAAAGCTTTGGTGCTAGTTGTTAGTTGGTTAGTTGTACGGATGTCTATACAACTAATGGAGATAGGGAATCCCTAATAACAACTGAAGCAGACATCTCATCAACATGCTACAGTTGAATGTCAGGATTTTATTTATGTTCATTTGAAGGCAATTCATTTTTTAAAAGATTTATTTGGGGACACCTGGGTGGCTCAGTGGTTGAGTGTCTGCCTTCAGCTCAGGGCATGATCCCTGGGTCCTGGGATCGAGTCCCACATTGGGCTCTCCACCGGAGCCTGCTTCTCTCTCTGCCTATGTCTGTGTCTCATGAATTGGTGAATAGTATCTTTTTTTTTAAAATTTTTATTTATTTATGATAGTCACACAGAGATAGAGAGAGAGAGAGAGGCAGAGACACAGGCAGAGGGAGAAGCAGGCTCCATGCACCGGGAGCCCGACGTGGGATTCGATCCTGGGTCTCCAGGATCGCGCCCTGGGCCAAAGGCAGGCGCTAAACCGCTGCGCCACCCAGGGATCCCTGAATAGTATCTTTAAAAGACTTGAGAGAATGTGAATGCATGCACATGCATGTGCACAGGGGAGGGTCAGAGGATGAGAATCTTCAGACTCTGAGTGCAGAGTATAATGTAGGGCTCGATCCCACAACCCATAAGATCATGATGGGTCAAAACCAAGAGTTGGACACTTAACCAACTGAGCCACCCAGGCACCCCTAAAGGCAATTTTAAAATGTGGTATTTCTAACATGTTCAAGTGTGTGAGCTAAGATCCATCTGTTTGCTATGCCTCCTATTCAAAGTTTCAGGAACGAAGGAAACACAGTGTTTTGTGAGTGTTATAAACTATTACACAACTGTCCTCTAAATGTTACGAGTCCTTAAGAAATCTTCTAGTTGGCTAGGCCCTAGGTCCCTCAGAGGACATAATAGTTCTAAGACTATGGCAAAATATGAACTATGGTTATTTCAGGTATGCGTGTGCTAGAAATCTTTTAGTTGTCCCCTCTGATCCATTTTTCCTCTGTGTTGTGTCCACCAAGCTTACCAATATAGATCACATCAAAGACTTTACTTCCTTTGGCTTCCATTTTGGTTAAAGGGTAATACCAAGAAGAGTGAATTCAGGTATTTTATATGCCATCCTGGATTCTTTGAGGTCTCTGTGAACTAAGTGCATCGTCCAGATCACAGCTACTGTCAGGTGGCCCTTTCTATACAACTACCAACGAGTAATCACTCCCTCCTCCCCTCCTACTCTACTCTTAGCTTATAGGTAACACCATATTGCAGGCTGAATTGTGTGACCTCTAAATTCATATTGTGAAATCTTAACCCCCCAGTACCTTAGAATGGGACTGTGTTTGGAGTTGGAATCTTTACAGGCAGTTAAGTTAAAATGGGGTCATTAGGCCTCCTTAGAAGAGATTGGGACAGACAGGTACACAGGTTAAGGACCATGTGAAGTCACAGGAAGGCAGCCATCTACAAGCCAAGGAGAGGCCTCAGAAGAAACCAACCCTGCCAGCATCTTGATTTTGGACTTCTAGACTCTGTAACTATGAGAAAATAAATTTCTGTTGTTTAAGCCACCTAGTTTATGATACTTTGATGTGGCAGCCCTAGCAAACTAATACACACCATGACTTTACTCCTCTGTTGACAACTTGGGAAAAAATTCTCTATTAAACTTCTCAAATCATCGATTTGAATAAAATTTATTTCCTGCTGGGACCCTGACTGATCTAGGAGGATCATACAGGACTCATTTCCAGATTTGTTCTTACTGTATTTTCTAAAATCTCTCCAGTAACCATGATAATTTATGTTTTTACTATAGAAGTAAAAAAACACTGTCATGAAACAAAACTTGGTTTGGTAAATTTCCTTATAGAATGGATTTATAATCATAGACATCCATCAACCCTCCTCCACAAATCCCCTACTCTAGATTCCCACTATTATGTCTAAGGGATTATAAAAACAGAACATGAACTCAATGTTGGAACTAGGGAAAGCGGCCATCCTTGGTCCAAAATCTGTTAAGTATTTCTGAAGGTGGCTGCCCATATTTTCTTTTGTGGTCAAGAGCAAAGCTCTGCGTAAGTGTAAGGAACTATTATAGTATCCACTAAATATTCTGTTATGCCAGCCCAATTCACAGGGGCAAGGAGTTCTTATAAGCAGCACTAGAAAGCAGTCACTCTGAGAAGCCACAATGAGGGAAGAGGAGGGGAACTGGCAATGACAGCATACTCCTGGCTGCCACACCCAACAGAAAAAGGAATTCTTTTACTGGGAGTCAGAACTCTCTGATACCACCTAGATCTTTCCCGAGCCCGCGGACTAGTCAGCCTCAATAATATTAAAGGCATGCTGCAAAATACTTGCTTTGAAATTTAGAAACAAATTTTATTTAAGATCTGAAATACAATTCCTAAAATATCAACTTCTCCAGAAAACCGTGGCTACACAATAATGCATTGCCTCTATCATGTTAGAACGTGCATTAGACTCAAATACAAAAACCATGAAACAAATCACCATCCTTCAACAATTTGAGCAAAGATAGAATGCCTAAGGAACAACATAGATGGACTTGCAGAGGATGGGCTGTTTTACTTCAAGCACCATAAAAAAAAGAGCACAAATGCATGGGTTTTCAGGTATATACATTAAGTTGAACCTTTGGCACTAGGAATCAGGGCATTTTGTCACATAGCATTAACACATATTAGAAAATTGTGTAGTGTCAAAGGGATAGAACCACCAGCATTCAAGCAATGTTGTCAACTAGGCAATAAAATGTTCTACTGAATGTTTCTTCTTCGTCTAATTACTGCGTACACTGGTAGCAACTTTGAAATGAGAAAAGGAGCTTGTACTCCTTTCATTTTCTGTTTAAAAACACAACAGAAAACAAACTGAAACATAAGCCCTGTTATACATTAACAATTTTAAAGAACATCAATTATACAAGAAAAAGACTAAGAACGAAAAGAGTGTTTACAGATACCAGACATAACAGTGAGTGGTCAGTAGACCCTCACAGGGCTTTGCGGTGGTACTCAGCCGAAGCCACTTTGTAATCACTGGCAGTAAACAGAGATGTAGCATTCTTTGCCAGATATTTTAGGAAATCATGCAAATAGCCCAACAATAATGCAAGGCTCTTCTCATCAAGGGGCGTATACGCCAACATTGCTCCAATTCTTACAAATAATCTCAGTAGGTGTGGGGCTCCATAAACCTGGGACATTGGTGCATCAGGGTGAGCCAAGAGAATTTCAGCATACTGGGGCCTCTCAAATTTGTAGAGCAGCTGAGTGCCCAACATCACATTGAAATATTCTTTTATTCCTGCCACAACTTCATTAACTGCATACTCCTTATTATCAACATTTCCCTGCGACTTCTTACAATTTGCATACTCTTCCAGAATAGCATCTACATTTTTCTTAGCAGGGAGTTGAAACAGCTGCTTCTGCCTGGTAACTAAGTCCCAGTCCTCAACAAGCCATGGTTTTAATTCTTCAGGAATCTTCACTTTAACTTCCATTCTATTCTTAAATGCCTCCTCACTTTCAACAGTGGGGTCTGCCCGGGCCCTTTTCTTCCGAGGTGGCTGGGGTGCTTCACTGGTACTGCCACCATCACCGTTTCCAGGTGTCTTCTGTTTGTTCTTTCTGGTCTTCCTCACTGATCCTGAAGGGGGGTTCTCTGCAGAGCGACCCCCCCATCTGCCTGGGAGAGCTGGTTCCAGATTCTTCTGCTGTGGACCAGCAGTCTTCTTTCCTGAGGAGGCCCCTCTCATCTTACTTCTCTGCATATTACTTCTAGTTGGTTTTTTGAAGTTGTCTTCTTCTGCAGATTGTTGTCCACGAGTTTGAGAACCCTGCTTTCTGGAACTCATTCAACCCTGTTTTTATTCCAACCACTGTAATATATAAAATATTTTACTTCGTTGTTTTCTATCGTGACCTTTAACACATATTACTTCATAAAGGCCTACCACAGTAAAACACAAGCTATTTTCTTGGAATTTAGATTTCAAATCCTAGTTCAGGATCATTTGTAAGTGACTGACTTACTACTTCCACCCTCTTTTTGATTTTCACTACCAACCACTACTCACCCCATCCAATCGCTCATCAGACTTGCCCATAAGTTAGTTTTTTGGTGCCACTCCAAAGACAGAAATATAATTTTAGAAAAAAAATAAATTAAATGGAAAAGAAACTACAAAAGGCAGTGGAATTGAAATTAAAACTGTCTGAACAGGATAAATGACAAGATAAAAGAACAAAGAAAGATTAGTTGACTGGAGGCAAAATGAGTAGCAGTAAATGTTTTTGTAGGAGTCCAAGTAATCCTGAACTAGGGTGATGACAGAGTCAAGGGAAACTGAATACAGAAATTGGTAAATGAAGAAGAGGGAGCAGTCAAAGGTGGCTTTGTACAAATGCATCTATTCAATTAGTTATCATACATTATTGCCTATCTGCTTTGGGACAGATACTATGCTAGGTCCTAGGGTTTAAATCTAAGGTGACAATTAAAAAAACGAGGTTAGGGATCCCTGGGTGGCGCAGCGGTTTGGCGCCTGCCCTTGGCCCAGGGCGCGATCCTGGAGACCCGGGATCGAATCCCACATCGGGCTCCCTGCATGGAGCCTGCTTCTCCCTCTGCCTGTGTCTCTGCCTCTCTCTCTCTCTCTGTGTGACTATCATGAATAAATAAATAAAATCTTAAAAAAAAAAAAAAAAAAAACGAGGTTAGTACAATGACGGTTATAGGCACAGAGTATTTTGGAGCAAACAAGAAATGGTACATGACACCACTGTCAGTATTAGCTTGTTGGAGAAGGTGATAAATCAGAGAGAAGTCAGTGATGACTCCAGGTTTTGAGAATGGGTGATTAGGTCATTAGTACTATCACCAAATAAGACTGCATCTAGAGGAGGAGGAAGTGGATTAGAGAGGAAAGAACTTCAGTACTGGATCTACTACGTGTGAGATGTAAAGTTAGATATTTAACTTTAAAGCTCAGGTGAAGGTCAGAGCCTGAAATGGAGATCTGAGGGTAATCATCACACAGCTACTACTGGAAGCTAGGAAAGCCATCAAAGTCATTCATGGACAGAAGAGGAAGAAAAACTGAACCAAAGTATGAAATTCTGGAAAAACCTAAAAGAATGGTATTTAAGGGATTAGCAGAGACCAAAAACAACACAAAAATGGTCAGAGCAGCCATAGAAGAATTAGGAGAATGTTATTTTGGAAGCCAAATAAGTCAAAAGAGTTTTAAGAAAGGAAAGGGATAATGTACAGTATAAAATGCAGCAGAGGGAACTAGTAAGATAAAGATGAAAAATAGGGGGCTATGATTCTTATAGTGTGACACAGGAAGCAATTTTTTTGACTTACATAATCCTCTTCCTTCTTTCCCTTCCAAGTACTCCTAGTGTTTTCCCAGATGGAACCTCCCAAATCTCCTGGGATGGTCTGGAAGGATGAGGTGGAAGACACAACCTAGAAAGGAAAACAGGTATCTGCAATGAAGATAAACTTTAATTCAGAAAAAAATTTTTAAAAATCTAATTTTTTGACCATGTGGTTTGCAACTGTAATATCAGAGAAAATATGTAAGTTCCACTGTTAGACCTACTTCATTTAGGCTCTGCCTTTTAAAAGTTGTGAGGACTTGGGCAAAATATGTATGCTCTCTTAGTCTCTTTTTTTCATCTATGGAATGAGGGAAACTACCCTCAGATTTCACAGGTTCTTAAGAACTTCATAAATATGATTTGGCTAAATAGCTAGCGAAATATCTTTTTTTTTAAGTTTACTATCTTTCAACGTTTTATTTTTTTAAGATTTTATTTATTCATGAGAGACACAGAGAGAGAGAGAGGCAGAGAGACACAGGCAGAGGGAGAAGCAGGCTCAATGCAGGGAGCCCGACGTGGGACTTGATCCCGGAACTCCAGGATCATGCCCTGGGCCGAAGGCAGGTGCTCAACCGCTGAGCCACCCAGGGATCCCGCTAGCAAAGTATCTTATAGGAATACATGTGAATATGGATATAAAGATGTTCACTGCAGTGGTGTTTTTAATACTGAAGAACTGGAAACACAAATATTCAATAGGAAAGTGGTAATATAAATTATGTATGCAAACTATGGAAGAACATTCAAATGAATTAAGCAGAGAACCACGTATGAACATGGAAAGATGCTCAATTCTACATTATTGGGTAAATAGGCATATTGCATAATATGTACAATAGGATCCCAAAAAGACAGCACAGGTCGGGAAGTAACAATCAGTCTCATATAATTCTTATGTAGTGTGTGATCAAATTCCTGTTTTAAACTGTTATGTACAAATGCATAAGTACCTAGGTGAATAAATACCAGACTGTTAAAATCGGTGTAACCTCTGGTAAGAAATGAGGGATGATGGTGGATCAGCCTTAAACCAGGTTTCTTTGGTTAACTGTGGACTTTCACCCACAGAAAAAGCCCCTCAGCCAATCCCTACCCTTAAAATGATGTGAGCAGGTGTCAGGAAAGCCCTGTTGGGGGAAATAGAGGTAAAAAATGCTAGTCAACTAGAACCTAGAATCAGGGAAACCAGTTATTAGAAAGAGGCCCGAGTGCTAGGGCTTTCATGAAGCAAACGATATCCTCTAAGTAAAAGTACCCAAAGAGTAGAAAATAAAGGGCAAAGGTGGTCCTCAGAGAGCATCAAAATCTGTGAATACGGATACAGAACCTGTGGGAATCAGAAACCTGCCTGAGAGGGATATACAGACACATCCTGTGAACGGTCAGTGACCAGTGTGTCATGGCATTACACTATAAGCTATCAAGCATACAAAAATATTTCTAAACAAACATTCATTGTGACCAGGACAGGGGACAAAGTATCTGAGTGTATCAGAGTTTTTAGTTAAATACAGAAAACCTACCTCAGAGCTAATATAGTGCAAAGTTTCCACAAAACAAAGGGAATAATTAAAATATCAACTAAAGAAAGCAAGATGGCTCAGTGCCAGCCAGTGTAAAACAGAAGTAAGGCCAGGTTGGACAGGAAGATTTTTGGAAGTCTCACGGTCATCAGCAATTCCTTACTGAGGAACTTGAAAATGATAGCTGACTCTACTGTACATCGTTGGCACTAATTACATATATTCATTCATAGGAAAACTATGAAAAACAAATTCTACCCGGTTCTAATTAACTGGGTGAATTCTGTTACTCTCTACAAATTCTTCTATCACTCATGAAGTCTCAATGAAATGTCTGACATTATATAGAGAAGTACCTGTACCACAAGTCAACGTTTGCGACAGTGAATAAAGCCACAAAAATAGGGGATCCCTGGGTGGCTAAGTGGTTTAACGCCTGCCTTTGGCCCACGGCATGATCCTGGAGTCCTGGGATTGAATCTCGCATTGGGCTCCCTGCATGGAGCCTGCTTCTCCCTCTGCCTGTGTCTCTGCCTCTGTCACTCATGAGTAAATAAATAAAATCTTTAAAAACGCCACAAAAATAGCCTTTACAGAAATTCTCAGTACTTTTTTAAGATTTATTTACTCATGAGAGAGAGAGAGAGAGAGGGAGGGAGGGGCAGGCAGAGAGAAGCAGGCTCCACTCAGGGAGCCCAATGCGGGACTCAATCTCAGAATCCTGGGATCACGCCGAGCCAAAGGCAGACGCTCAACCACTTGAGCCACCCAGGCATCCCAGTACTTTTATTTTTATTAAGTATCCTACAGACCAAACAAGCAACTATTCCTACCTGAAAGTCAGAAATCAGACATCAAAAGAAGGGAATACCTGCCTTTTTGATGTCTGGCTCCACTTTTAATACAAGTTTCTGGACAGCTTTGCACTTTGTACCTCCCTTCCCAGATTAACACTGCTTCCATGGTCAATGACAGATGTGCTGTGCACATTCATTTAAAAAGTTTACACTATAGATTAATTTGGGGCCACTTTAAACTTTGAGTTTGCTAGATTGTCTTGAGTTTCAGGTTTTACTAATGTTGTTTACTGGCTTAGTATACCTACTCTTTGCTCCCATCATGCTCTCCCTTGTCTCCATCTAAATACCACACAAGTCCTATTTCCTTCCTAACTCTCCAACACTAGTCCACATTTCTCTTCCATCTCCAATACCGTATGAAGCTAACATTAGTACTCCAAAGTTTATTAAACATCTTGTGTTAGTTTTGGTTACAGAACTACACCATTAATCTACTTGCCACAGGTCTTGTTATTTGTACTGTATATATTTCAGAGCAACACTTAGGTGAATCCAAGCGAGGAAGAAATTCAACACATCAAGAAAATGGAGGCACAAATTAGGGACAGGTCATCAAGTATTTTTCCACTTGTTTTCTATAAGTCAGCTCTAAGATAAGCCAGACATTGAGAAAACACATTTGTGGGTTTGGCCTAGTTCTTTTTATTTTCTGTGTAAATTCTCATTTAAACAGAGGTGAGCTTATATTGGACATCACATCTAATCCTCCCTAAAAAAAATCGATATCACCACTGGTTATTTTCCCCATGTAACATAATATATGTAAATCTGGAGAGCTGTTTATCATCAAATGGTCATACCTTAATCTAACCTTTGTGGAAAGTGATTCCCCTTCAATTTACCCTGTAATAACTACTACATTTCTGTCCTATTTCCTATTATTTAATATTTACAGATGCAGATTTAGTGGGTCAAGAGGTAATAACATGTTGCCAAATTACTTCCCCCATGCTGTACTAATTTCTAACCTTACAAGTAGTGTGTAAAACTATCACTTATACTCTGGTGAGCAATGGCTAGGCTCATTTACAAAATTTGATAAAATGTTTACTGTTTCCATTTACTAGAGATGCTTTAACATTTAAAAAGCATCTATTGGGTATATAGGCTTTTGTCCTGTGCCCATTCAATTGGGTTTTAGTGACTGTAACATCTATAGGATCTTTTTATATATCAAGAGTTGTCAGTCTGGGACAATTATTTCCCCTAATCTTCTTTTACAAAGCTTGATGTTAAGATTTTAAAGTTTTATATAATGAAATATTAGTTTTTCCTTCCAGTGTTAAATGATGTCATACTAATGGAGGTTTTAGATTTTAATTTAATTATCCAGAATTTATTTTGTAAATTATGAACTGAAAATCTGTATTTTGCCCAAGTAGTTAATTTTGTAGGTAATCTTTCTTTTACATATGTATATATAAATTCCAAAATACATAAAGATGGAGGAATTCTCCCTTTACCCACCCCCATCCCAGAATGAGTGTGTAGGCTTTCAGATCTTATGTACATACTCACACGAATACGTATCTTTAAAACTAAATGTGTATTTTATATTTGATTTGGCAAAGATGAGACATATTGCCCCATACCTTTTATCACTGTGGGCATCATTTTGTCCACACACACCTAGCTCATTCTTTTTAATATCCACATCACTCTATCTTGATGTGCCAGAATTTAACCAGTCCCTTATTAATCAACATTAAGTTTCCAATACTTCATTATTATAGAAATGCTATAATAGACCTAAGTGTACAGATATATTAGAGCATTAGGAATTTCAGAATTATTCTCAGAAGAACTGTTTAAACTTTGAGGAGATAAAGGCAAATTTAATTTGCAAAGAACCCCTCTAATTTGTACTCCCAGCAAAAACATTAAAGTTCATTCACCTATACCTTCAACAACATAGGATAAACATCTTTTGGAAACTTTTTTTTTGCTTATAGTATGTAGTAATATCTTGGAGTATCTTTCATATTTTCATGTGTATCTTTTTCTTATGTGAATGTTTTTGTTCTCTTTCAGTTAGGTTGTTTGCTTCCTTTATTGATTTCTAACAATCAAATCCTAAGTTTTCTTGGGTATGTTGGAAATATTTTTTCCAAACTCCTTTTCCTTCTCTGGGTCTGTCTGTGTGTGCATGTACGTATCACACAGACAAATATGTCAACCTTCTCCTTTGTGACCTTTGGCATTTAGGTCACATCTAGGGAAAACGTTCTCAAATCAATAAGCATGATTTCCTATATTTCTTGGTATGCCTAGATTATTCCAAATACATAACTTTTCCTATTATTAATTATTGAAGAGGTCATCCTTTCCTCACTGATTTGAAATTCTATCATAGGACATTTTAAATTCCTAGATGTACATGCATCTTTTAAGGTACTCTTCCCAATGATTTCTGATTATTCAATTTTTAAAGGTTATTACCATTTTTAGGTCACCTGTTCTGTCACAGTGATGTCTGTTCTCACACCAGTATTACATTGGTTTAATTATCATAAAGACACAGATGTTGCCCTAGAATATTCTAATACTTGTAAATGGTTTCCAAGGATGTTTGAGGAGTTATTTGTAATAGCAAAACACTGGAGTAAACCTGGAGGACTATCACTAGTGATTTAGAAAGATAAAAGGTATTTTTTTCCTTAAATGGATTATCATGCTAGTTAAAAGAATACCACTGTTGAAAGGAATCAAATAGAACTCCATGAATGGCCATGAAGACATCCAAGATAATCTACTGAATAAAAATAGCAAGTTGCAAAATAATACTTATAGTGTGATACCATATTTATGTAAAAGAAAACACAAAACAGTATTTTATATATATATGTATGTTTTTAAACAGGGTACATAATTTAGAGATCTCAAAGGGAATAAAACTAATAGCAGTTAACTCTGGAGAGTAAGAGAATTGGAAGTGAAGAAATGGAAACCCGAGCCTATTCTGTATTACTTAAAACTTTTTCATTATGAAGATAATATATTCACATATTACATGACTAAAAACCTGTATAAAAATATATATATTTAAAATTCAGTGATTTTGATTTTTATCCTTAGATCCCACACAGCTGGACTTTTCAGTAAAGTATCACTGTGTATCATACATTTTGTAGGCATACCATTCAGACTGTTCCCCCCTCCCCTTCTAGGTTCTGCCCCCATTCTTGGGAGGCACAGGTCAAGGTCCTTTTCCTCTCTGAGGCTTTTTCCATTTCAGGATACCCTGGACCTTGCCTTCTCTAAGCTCATACCAGCTTAACAGCCCACCTCCCTGCCTTTTGCCCTTAATCATTCTCCAAATGGCCTCCTGTAAAGGGGTTTTGTGCCTACCCATCTACTCCATCTTTTCCACCATGGCAGCGCCCTCCTCTGCAACCCAGTTTTCAGAAGGGGCAAAAAAAAAGTTACAAGGAAAATATAGTGACTCCATGGGAAAATGAAGCTCTCAAGTAACTGAAAAAAACCTTCCTTCATCTCATGCAAGTGATGGGCCATTTAGGAATGCAGACTCCTAAGGCTAACATTTTGGTATGGGTGTATCACAATGAATGTGAACAACATCTCCTATGGTTTGTTGGAATAAACCTTCTAATACACATATACCATGCCAGTTACATTTATTATCCATTCTCCTCTGAATCTTGGAACACTTCCTTTCTGTTTAACATATTTTTTGAGTCTGAGACGAAGGAGGAATGACACAAAAGCTGTTAACACACTGAATATAGTTATTATTTCCTAGTTAAAATTATAGCTCCTGGAAATTCTCTTATAATAAATATGATCAATAAACTCAAAATCTTTCTAGATTGTTAAGACAAACCAGAAGTCGTAATTTCAGAATTCAGTTCTATGGTAACTGCTGCTTCTGGAAAAATCAGGAAAGAAACCAACAGTATTAATTTTTTTACATTTCCAAACAGAAGAATCCACTGCTTTTAGAAGTTTAGAGTTTATGTGTGTGTAAACCAGGATGTACCAGAATGACTAACAGAACCATAATTATTATTAAAGCAAACACTTATATATGCCAAGCACTGTCCTGGTACTTTACACAAAATCTCTTCAAAAATCCTACAAACTAGAACTATTATCATTTCTATTTTACACATTAGGTAATTTAGCAACAAAGGGAGTTAAGTATCTTGCCCAGGATCACATAAGTGGTAGAGATAGAATCCAAATTAAGAAGTCAGTATTTGCTCTCAACCATTAAATTATGTTGTACATGAGATGCCATAAAAATTTCAAATATATATATATATATGAAACTAACTATAGGGTATCAAGTATAATATCTTTTATCAAAGAATGTAAGATCATACAGTCCTCTGTTGTTTGGGTCCTTGCTATACTGGAATCACCAGTGGACTTAGCTTCATCTTTCCCTTCTTAGAATTTAGAGTGCTTTCCCAGATAGGGGCTTATTAATCTTCAAAATATTCCTGGACAGTTAGGAAGGTTATGCGGAATTATCTTATTTGAAAATTGAGACCAGGAGAAGGGAGGCACTTACTCAGATTCTGTAATCAGGGATGGTTCTGCAATCAGGATCAGATCTTCTGATCCTTATTATACAGCAAACTTAGCTTTTCTGATGTTGGCCTGGAAGGTCAAAGAAGGGGACAGAAAAGGACATAAAGTAAAAAGATATGAGATCCTTTTTTTCTCCATCAACCAATGCATTTTATCACACACAAAGGACACCACTGCTGATAAATAATGTACAAATGTGTCTTTTTCCTTTTTTGTGGTTATATTTTCAAATTTATTGTACATTTATCCTTATTTTTGATAAAGTAACTGTATTTTTATACTTTTTAATAAGGATAATTTCAAATGAATAAAAATGTAGAAGGAAGAGTATTATAAACCTATACCAATCACCCAGCTTCAACAATTACCAACTGAAGGCCATCTTGCTTTATCTATAACCCCACCCACTGCTCCCCCCACTCCGATTTTTTTTAAGCTCACTGAATAGCTGATTTTATGTATTTTATTACAGAAAATGTCAAACACATACCAAGGATGACGGAATAATAAAAGGAACCTCATATGCCCCATCACTTAGCTCAAACAATTATTAACTTAGGGCCAGTTTTGTTTCATCTATACCCTTCCCCACTTCCCTCTACCGCTGAGATTATCTTGAAGCAAATCCCAGTCATCAACGTATTTGAAGTCATTCTCCGACATTTTATTACTTAATCCACAAATATTTTCCTATATACCTCTACAAAATAAAGATAATTTGAAAACACAACCATTAATGCCATTATAACGTCTAAAAAATTGACTTCAATTCCTTAAAAAAAAAAACACATCAAATCCATTTTCAAATTTTCCCGATGCATCTTAAAGTGTTTTTAAGTTGGTGTGTTCAAATCAGGATCCAAACAAGGCCTACTCATCGCATGTGGTTCATCTCCTCATCGCTCTCGTTCTCCATCTCCCCCACCCCCCGCCTTTTAAACTTTTCAATATGGAAAATTCCAATCCCCGCTATTTTGAGCTAATTCTCAAATAGTAAATTATTTCATCGGCAAAGATTGATATGTCTCTTTTAAAGCTCAAATTTCTTATAAGAAGAATCTGATGAGCAGAAAAAGCACTGTAATGAACAAATTTACACAATTTGTTTTTTTTCTCATTCTATTACGCGGGTTTTTCACTCCACAATAATAGCGAATATCTTTCGGAACCAGGATTGGTATTAAGCGTCTTATACGCACTAATACACAGTACAAGCCTCTGAGGTACACGTCTCTGAGGTAGATACTATCACTATCACCATTTTACAAACATGGAAACCGAGACACTGAAAGAACAGGAGCCAGCCCAAGCTGGGCGTTGGCGAGTAGGAATTTGAAAGCAGCTCTGCCCAACTGTGAAGGCACTACTTAATATTGTCAATATATGCGACGATAGAAATAAACCATAAACCCTTTCACCCCACCCCCACCCCGAAACCTGAAACGAGAATCCAGTTCTTTCCAGCAGCCGACGTGTGATCACTGCCGTCCCTCCAACCGCCATAGTAAAGCCAGGTTTCTCTGGCAACTGATATCCATAGGCAGACACGTCACCCTGGAGGCGGGCTTATGGTCTCCAGCCAATGATAATCGTCTTGTCTAAGTTTTAGAATGTTCCATAACCAAATGATTGGACGAAGCCTAACACGTCAGCGATGACTCTTCGCCGCAGTAAAGGCGGGTGCTAGCAACCTGCTTCTTCACGGTTAAGGCTTGAAGCAAACCAATCATCTTTCTGCTTTAGAGAAGGCTCTGGCCAATGACGCTTGCCCTCTTAGGTTCTTAGCCCGCCCTTCAAAAGCGCGACAGCCGTTGGGTCATAAGTCTATAGGGCAGGGTGTTCACGTGGCCTATTTTCACGACCCAGAGTTCCCCTGGCCAGAGTTTTTTTTTTTTTTTTTTCCCCTGCAGGGAGGCATTATGGGTTTTTTTTTTCCACTGGGAAAGGAAGTGCCTACGTGGCCTGCGGAAACAGGATGGGCGGAAATGAGCTAAGGTTCCCGCGAGTGGGGAAGCGCGAGGTCAAATTTGGGGCCACGCCCCCAACCTCTTGCGCAACTATCGGAGTGAAAAAGAAAACAGAGCGGGTGTTTTAATGTGTGTACAAGCTGGGGTGGTGGGTGTGTGTGGGCGTGGTGTTGGGGCCTCTGTGTGCGCGGGCGAGCTCCCGTGGCCTTGAGATTGGGATGTGCGCGCGGCAGCCCTCGTGGCGTTGGAGGTGGTGTCTGTGCGCAGGCGTGCGCCCCTAGCGTTGAGAGACAGCGTTGGGGTCGGCGTGTGTCCTGGAATCCGGGCGTGCGTGTATGCGCGCGCACATGCGTATGTGCATGTGCGCGTGCACGCGCGCTGTGTACAGAATATTCTCTACTTTTCTAGAAGTTTGAAAATTGTTCTAATGAAAAATAAAATAAGTCAAGGCGACCATAACCAATAAAGAGCATTTGCCAGGAATATTTTTACCTCTCCTAGCGATTTAATTTCAGACCGTAAAAATACACTTGCTTCCCACGTTTTTTCTCTTGCCAAAATCCTGTTTTAAACCATAGCCGTCCAAAAGGTAAGAGTCAAACGTTCCCATCTTAGCAATTCCAAAGAGCAGCTTTTTTTTTCGGTTCCCTAGTATCCTCTCTCCCCCCTCCAACGTTGCCTGCCATTCTGTTGGCACAAACACAATTTTCTGCCTCAAATATCTGTATGTGATAACCTTCCCCTTCAGTTTCTCTCTCTCTCTCTCTCTCTCTCTCTATATATATATATGTATATATATATATATACACATACACACACACACATAGAGACTCTCAATTTCTGTAGAAGCTGAGGCTCTCTTACCTTTTTGTTTT